>NC_079495.1:70850005-71450005 GCF_030052815.1 Hevea brasiliensis
ATATGTATACATATGTATACATATGTATACATATGTACATATGTATACATATGTACATATGTATATATATAGTATACATATATATATATATAGTATACATATGTATACATATGTACATATGTATACATATGTACATATGTATACATATGTATACATATGTACATATGTACATATGTATATATATAGTATATATATATATATATATAGTATACATATGTATACATATGTATACTATATGTATATATGTATATATGTACATATGAATATGTATACATATGAATATATATATATATATATATATATATATATATATATATATGTATACATATGTATACATATTCATATGTATACATATACATATGTACATATGTATACATATGAAACATATGTACATATGTATACATATTTATACATATGAAACATATGTACATATGTTTATGTATACATATGTACATATGTATACATATTCATATGTATACATATGTATATTTATATACATATGTACATATACATATGAATATGTATATGTATACATATGTATACATATGTATATGTATAATATATATATATATATATATGTATATATACATATGAATATATGTATACATATATATATGTATATATACATATTCATATGTATACATATACATATGAATATATGTATACATATGTATACATATGTATATATATATATGTATATGTATACATATGAATATGTATACATATGTATACATATGTACATATGTACATATGTATACATATACATATGAATATGTATACATATGTATACATATATATATATATATATATATATATTCATATGTATACATATTCATATGTACATATGTATACATATGAATATGTATACATATGTACATATGTATACATATGAAACATATGTACATATATATACATATTTATACATATGAAACATATGTACATATGTTTATGTATACATATGTACATATATATACATATTCATATATATACATATGTATATTTATATACATATTCATATACATATGTACATATACATATGAATATGAATATGTATATGTATACATATTCATATGTATACATATACATATACATATACATATGTATATATATACATATGTATATATATACATATTCATATATACATATGTGTACATATGTTTCATATGTATACATATGTACATATGTATACATATATACATATGTATATATATATTCATATGTATACATGTACATATGTATACATATATATGTATACATTTTCATATGTATACATATGTACATATGTATACATATGTACATGTATACATATGTATATATGTATACATATGATATATGTATACATATATACATATGTATACATATATACATATATATAGATATTCATATGTATACATATATTCATATGTATATGTATACATATGAATATGTATATGTATACATATGAATATGTATACATATGTATATATGTATACATGTGAATATGTATACATATGTATACATATTCACATGTATACATATATACATATATATACATATTCATATGTATACATATTCATATGTATACATATATACATATGTATATATATATATATAGGTAGTTTGAGTTTGATACTGCTTTCATACTTGTATTATGTATGGGTATGTGAGCATGTGTTGGCTCCTGCTAGTTATATATGGAGGTAGGTGTTGATCAATGGAAGATGTATACATCTATATAGATAGAATCCATATGTTAATTTAATTGTTCTTGATGTTTCAAGCCAGATGTATAGAGATATATATTTAAAAAGAGTTTCTGATGAGAAAAATCTTTTTAATCAAGAACTAGAATTAAAAGAGAACATAATATTCATAGCAAAAGGAGTTTGACATAAACCATGACTGAGTTGGGATGTTGGGATTTGTAGAGAGATTCTAGTGCATGATAACATATGATTATAGGTTCATTTAAGGTAAATCTTATTACTAAATGGGTGGCCATGGCATGCTATGCTAGGTGTTAACCATGGTCTATGAGGTTCATAAAATGATTTAGAGAAATCATTTATGGTAAGAAAGAGTTCTGATGATATTAAGAGTTGATATCATGTCTCATTGCCAATTAGTGATGAGCCTAGTAAGTCACACACATACACAAGTTATCACCTATTTAAATATGATTTAATTAATTAATTAAAGAGTTTAATTGATTAATTAAATAGGTTTGGTTTGCAATTAAATTGCAAAGTCCCTAGCATGACTTGAAACCAAATCTAGATTATTGGATGTGTAATATAAATTAAATTTATATTTAAAGTGTTTAAATATGAATTTAATTGATGAGAAATTAATTAATAGAGATTAATTAATTAATTTATATTTGATATAAATTAATTAGAAGAAGAAAATAATTGTTTTGGGTTAAGAACTCAAAATTAAGACACAGGGGCATTTTGGTCATTTCACAGTGTGACACGTGGCACCATGAGATGGTGACACATGGGATTACACATAAGCTTGCCAAATGTTTTTTAATCATGTAAGATGATTAAAATCAAGATTAAATATAGGTTTGACACTTGGCACAATGTGATTGGGTCACTTAAACCTAGAACTAATCAAAAGGTGACATGTGGCTAGGGTTTAATGTGTTAACCTAGCTATTTAAGTGTGGTTATGAAAAGAAAAAATAACCAGCAGCCTCTCCTCTCATTTGTCACGCCACTTTGAGCCTCTCTAGCTATTTCTCTTCATCTCTCATCAATTCAAAGAGATTAGCCATCAGATTAGCCATCAATCTTGAATTAAGAACACTAGAAATTGTTTCTAGTGTCCTGTTTACATCTCTAATCTCTTAAAAGGCAGAACTTCAATTTCTAATTAATAGAAAAAGCTTTAGAGGCTGTTCAAGGGCTTCCATTGGTGTTCTTGGTGTGGACAAGCTAGAGGGACAACATTTGGTGTCCCAAGATCTCATATATACGCAGACATGCAGTGCATCAAGAGGTTAGTGTAATCGTTCTTGATTTAATCTAGGGTTCTAAAATTAATCTGATTAATTTTAAAATCTTAAATGGCAAATACAGATCCAAAAACATATTAAAAGAGTTTTAATATATTGTTTATCATTGAAATCAAATAGATAAAAATAAATCTTGCATGGTGCATGTGACCCTAGGTGAAAATTTTTGAATTCAATGGTGTAATCTTGTGTTTTTCACGCTTCCGTTCCTTCAATTGGTATCAGAGCCACTATATTTGCCATTTAGATTGTTGATTATATGATTTAATTGTGTGTTTGATCATGAGATCAAAAGATTATTGCTGGTTGCAAAGCAAGGTGGCGGCATACTTGAAAAAAGGACCATCAATGGTGCGCATGGTTTGGCTACCATGGGTGGTTCAAGGTTTGGCTTTTAATTCTGCAATTGTTGTATGATCTAAGGCCTATTCTTTGACTAATTAAAGTGTTTAATTAGTTGTTTTAATCACACAATTAAATTATGATTCAAATCAGAATTTTAAAAATTGTTTGAATGTGATTCAAATCTGAATTTTAAAAGTTGTTTGAATGTGATTCAAATATGAATTTTTAAAGTTGTTTGAATCATATTTAAATATGATTTTTTAAAATTGATTCAATAAAATTCAGATCTGATTTTTTAAAAAATATTTGAATGTGATTCAAATCTGATTTTTTAAAAAATGTTTGAATGTGATTCAAATCTGAATTTTTGAAGTTGTTTGAATGTGATTCAAATCTGAATTTTTAAATTTGTTTGAATGAGATTCAAATCTGAATTTTTAAATTTATTTGAATCATATTCAAATCTGGATTTTTAAGTTGAATATGAGATATTCAATTTAATTTAAGTATGTATGTTTTATTTAATTGTTAAATAGTGATATGCATGATGGATGATCATGGACTATAAAAGACCAATGTGATTGGATTTATTTCTTTTATGTTTCTTTGGGATTGTAAATTAATTAATTTATTTTAATTTATTTTGGGCATGTATTATTAAGTTTGTAATATTTTTGGGTTGTAATTTCATTTATTTAAGTTCTTGTAAATTCGCCTTGGTATGCCAAGGATTACTATGTAATATTGGATTGCAAGAAGTTCAAGGAGGTCAAGAGCATTGGTGGGACCAGTGGGAGGAATTCAATATCAAGTGTTGATTATGTACTCCTTCAGCAGCTCTTGTAAAATGAATGAATGAAATGCACCTAGGAATGCCTTGATTCAATTCTTGGTGGCTCAGAATTGAATCCCTTAGAAAGTCCATGATCATACCATATTTATGCTTATCCATGAATGCATGAGATGTATGGGAATGTATGCAATTATATGATATATGCATGCTAAATGGATAATGTGCAAAGTGAGACCTTAATAGTAATAAGGATGGCTATAAAATCTTCCAAACAAATGATTAAGTTGGAAATGCTATAATTAAAGTAATTATAACATAAGCCCTCCATTGGGGCAATTATTTTAAGAAATTTTAAATAGTTGCATGAGATGCAATTAATTTAAGAGATTTTCTTAAGAATAATTGTTAAGCATGAGATGTTGTAAATATGTAAATGGTTTGGTGGCCAATATTGGATGTACCTGAGGACATTAAAATTATTTGCATAATTATCGGCTCAATGGCATAAACTTAACAAATGCAAAATAAGTCAATAATGGATGTACCTGAGAATTTGAGCATTAGGTGCTAGGAAAAGGAGTCAACCTCACATGAGATGTGATGGGCAGGAGTTGCTCACTTATAGTTTATTGTAATTCCAATAATGGATGTACCGAGGATGATCAATAGAATTATAAGAATTCAATCACCCACTAGAAATCCATCCAACTAGGATTTCTGTTTTCTACTCGAAGTGTAGGATTCGCTAAGTTAGTGGGAGGACCAATTTGATTAAAAGACCATAATTATTTTGGTTAATTACATGATACATTTACTAATTAATCTGGTTATTTTCTGCAGTTAATTTTATGATAAAAATGAGCACAAAACAACCACCTCCATCCAATATCTTTGCAAGCATACTTGATCACAACAGGTTGACAGGACCTAATCTGCGATTGGCTAAGAAATTTGAAACTTGTCTGAACCTTGAACATATAGGATATGTTCTAAATTCAAATGTTCTGGTCCCTTACCTCCAAAGGCCACACAAGAGGAACATGAAACTTTGGACAAGTGGAAGGAGCATGATATAAGAGCTAAGTGTTACATGCTTGCTTCCATGAGTAATGAGTTACAGAAGCAACATGAGAACATGCAGAGTGCGAGTGAGATCCTCCTTCACCTACAAGAGTTGTATGATGAGCACAAAGAGAATGCTAGGTATGAGATATCTAGACGGCTATTCCGTATGAGGATGTCCGAGGGATGTAATGTTGGGGATCATGTCCACAAGATGATTCGGTGATTGAGTGTTGGAACATCTTGACTTCAACATGGATTTCCAACTACAAACGGATTTGATCCTACAGTCACTTCATGAGTCTTTTGGGAATTTTGTGACAAATTTTCATATGACTCAACAGGAATGCACCTTAGCTGGTTTACTCAACATGCTGGTTATTGCCCAAAAGAATATGCCATGCAATAAAGGAAAAGAGGTAGCTTTGGTTGCATCTTCTTATGCTGGAAAGTCCAACAAGAAGAAGGCAATAAGAAAAAGAAACCTCGATTCTCGGTCCTTCTAAGAAAATAGCTAAAAAGAAAGGAAGACTAAAGTCGATGAAGGCAAAGGAAAGTGTTTCCACCGCCAAGAAGTGTTTCCATTGCCAATAGGAAAGTGTTTCCATTGCCAGTAAGAAAGTGTTTCCATTGGCCAGAGTATAACAATCTAAATGAATGCAATGCCGTGGTGAAAACCAACTCAAGTTCAAAATATATTTGGCACTTAAGGTTATGTCATGTTGCAGAAGATAGGTTTGCAAAATTGGAGAAAATGGGGATTCTATCCTCATTGGGCTCTGAGCCTACTCCAACTTGTGAATCTTGCCTTCAAGGCAAAATGACTAGATCACCCTTTGTTGGACAAGGGCTAAGAGCTGAAAATATTTTGGAACTAATACATAGTGATGTATGTGGTCCGTTTAAAGAAATGGCTAGAGGGGGATTTCATTATTTTATTACCTTTACTGATGATAAATCAAGGTTTGGGTATTTGTATTTGATGAAATACAAACATGAATCCTTTGAAAAGTTTAAGGAATTTAAATCTGAAGTAGAAAATCAAACAGGAAAAAGTATTAAAGCTCTTCGATCATATCGTGGAGGTGAATATTTGAGTACTGAATTTGATGAATACTTGAGAGAGCATAGCATTGTTTCTCAACTGACTCCTCCAGGAACGCCACAACTGAATGGTGTATCTGAAAGGAGAAATCGTACCCTATTGGATATGGTACATAGTATGATGAGTTCTACTGATATGCCAATCTTCTTTTGGGGATTTGCAATAGAATCAGCTTTGTATATTCTGAATAGGATTCCATCAAAATCAGTTTCTTCCACACCTTATGAGATATGGCATGGAAGAAAACCAAGTCTTAAGCATGTTAAGATTTGGGGTTGTCCAGCTTATATCAAAAAGCTGAACACTGATAAATTGGAGACCAGATCAGAAAAAGGTCGATTTGTTGGATATCCAAAAGATAGTTTTAGATATTATTTTTATTTGCCTACTTCACAAAAGGTTTTGATAAGTAGAGATGCCACATTTCTTGAACAACAGTTTGTTCAAGAAGGAGGCAAAGGAAGGCAAATAGAGTTAGAATTGGAGAATTCTGACCAACCAACAGATCAGATGGATATAAATCCATCTAGTCAACCTATACCCATTGATGAAACATCTACAGCTGTTCCTCGTAGAACAACCAGGGTATCTCACCCACCAGTGAGATATGGTTTTCTTCATGAAGAAGAACAAGAGTTGTCTACTCATGAAGAAGTAGATCATGGAGATGATCCACTTACCTATGAAGAAGCTATATCAGATATAGACTCTTCAAAATGGATTGATGCTATGAAATCCGAGATTGATTCCATGTATAAGAATCAAGTTTGGGATCTTGTTGACCCACCTGAAGGTATTGGACATTTAGGGATCAAATGGGTTTTCAAGAAGAATATTGGTTATGATGTTAAGGTAGAGACCGATAAGGCAAGGCGAGTAGCAAAAGGGTTTCGCCAAAGGCAAGGAATAGACTATGAGCGGACTTTCTACTTTGTTGCCATGCTTAAATCAATTAGGATTTTATTAGCAATAGTTGCATACTATGATTATGAGATTTGGCAAATGGATGTCAAAACAGCTTTTCTCAATGGATACATTGAAGAAAACATTTTCATGGAACAACCTAGGGGATTTGAATCCCAAGATGGTTCCAAGGTATGCAAGCTAAAGCGATCCATTTATGGGTTGAAACAAGCTTTAAGGAGTTGGAACATTCGTTTTGATGAAGCCATTAAATCCTTTGGTTTTATAAAAAATGAGGATGAGCCATGTGTATATAAGAAGGTTAGTGACAGAGCTATCACTTTCCTTGTCTTATATGTGAATGACATCTCGTTGATAGGTAATGACAGGGTATGTTGACAACTATAAATGTATGGTTGTCAAATACATTCTCTATGAAAGACTTAGGGGAGGCAACCTATATTCTTGGGATTCGCATCTATAGAGATAGAGCGAAAAGAATAATAAGTTTATCCCAAAGTCTATACTTTGAAAAGGTGTTAAAGAGGTTTAACATGCTTGATTCCAAGAGAGGACTGTTACCAGTGAGACATGGTATCCATCTTTCTAAAGAGATGTCTCCAAAGACACCGAAGAAAGAGATAAGATGGCTAGGATTCCATATGCTTGGCTATTGGAAGTTTAATGTATGCAATGTTGTGTACTAGGCGGATATCGCATATCGTTAGTTTGACTAGCGGTATCAATCCAATCCAGTTTGGAACATCTGGATAAGCTCAAGAATATTCTTAAGTACTTGAGAAGAACTAAGGATTTATTCTTGATTTATGGAGGTGGAGACTTGCAATTGGATGGTTATACTGATTCTGATTTTCAATCAGATATCGATGATAGAAAGTCTACCTCTGGATATGTGTTCATTTGTAATGGAGGTGCGATCATTGGAAGAGTTCTAAACAGAGCACGCATTGCAGATTCCACTACAGAGGTCGAGTATATTCTCGCATCAAATCCGCAAAGGAAGTCGTTTGGATAAAGAAGTTCGTGCAGAACTTACATAGTTCCTTCCATTGAGTCAACGGTTCACTACTGCGTGACAATAATGGAGCGATCATACTGAGCTAAGGAACTAAGGTCTCACCCAAAATCCAAACACATAGAAAGGCACTACCATATTATCAGGGATATAGTTGGGCAAGGCGATATAGCCATGCAGAAAATATAACATCAGCTAAAAAACCAGCTGATCCATTCACTAAGCCTTTGTCACAAGCTCAGTTAGACTGACATCTTGAGAAGATGGGTCTAAAATATTGTAATGAATGGCTCTAGTGCTAGTGGGAGATTGTTAGTAGTATGCCCTAGAGCATATCATTTAGTATGTATCTTGTACATAATTTTATTAATAAAAGGCATTTCCACTTTTCCGTTTACATAATATATTTATGTGTAATAGAAAAGGTCCATTGATATTTTGTTAGAAATATTATTCTTAAGTTGTTAAGAATATGAGTGACAATATTTCTAGCACGAAGTATCATAAATATGTTCACAATCGAGGATACTTCATAATAAGGACATGACTTATCCAGAAAGATTGTATTCATGTTTGTTCCCAAGTTATTTATATGAGATATAAATAAGATGGAATGGTGAGTCTCATGCCATATAACAAACATGATAGGCACTTATAAATGATAAGTAGGCCGAACCAGTGACACTTATGACAAGTACATGGAGTTTACTCTTGTCAATGTTTTGTCATAAATCATATCAGTGCATATAATCTTTAGACACGAGATAGCCATTATCTTGTATATAGGTAGTTTGAGTTTGATCGCTTTCATACTTGTACTATGTATGGGTATATGGGCATGTGTTGGCTCCTGCTAGTTATATATGGAGGTAGGTGTTGATCAAGATGGAATCTGTTCCTCTAAGTAAATAGAGATAAAATCCTATGTTCATTTAATTGTTCTTGATGTTTCATGTTCCTGGCCAGGACAGATAGATTTATTCGAAAGAGTTTCGATGAGAAAAATCTTTTAATCAAGAACTGGAATTAAAAGAGAACATAATATTCATAGCAAAGGAGTTTGACATAAACCATGACTCCAATTTTGAGTTGGGATTTTGTATGAGAGAGATTCTAGTGCATGGTAACATATGATTATAGGTTCATTTAAGGTAAATCTTATTACTAATTGGGTGGCCATGGCATGCTATGCTAGGTGTTAACCATGGTCTATGAGGTTCATAAAATGATTTAGAGAAATCATTTATGGTAAGAAAGAGTTCTGATGATATTAAGAGTTGATATCATGTCTCATTGCCAATTAGTGATGAGCCTAGTAAGTCACACACATACACAAGTTATCACCTATTTAAATATGATTTAATTAATTAATTAAAGAGTTTAATTGATTAATTAAATAGGTTTGGTTTGCAATTAAATTGCAAAATCCCTAGCATGACTTGAAACTAAATCTAGATTATTGGATGTGTAATATAAATTAAATTTATATTTAAAGTGTTTAAATATGAATTTAATTGATGAGAAATTAATTAATAGAGATTAATTAATTAATTTATATTTGATATAAATTAATTAGAAGAAGAAAATAATTGTTTTGGGTTAAGAACTCAAAATTAAGACACAGGGCATTTTGGTCATTTCACGATTGTGACACGTGGCACCATGAGATGGTGACACATGGGATTACACATAAGCTTGCCAAATGTTTTTTAATCATGTAAGATGATTAAAATCAAGATTAAATATAGGTTTGACACTTGGCACAATGTGATTGGGACACTTAAACCTAGAGCTAATCAAAAGGTGACATGTGGCTAGGGTTTAATGTGTTAACCTAGCTATTTAAGTGTGGTTATGAAAAGAAAAAATAACCAGCAGCCTCTCCTCTCATTTGTCACGCCACTTTGAGCCTCTCCAGCTATTTCTCTTCATCTCTCATCAATTCAAAGAGATTAGCCATCAATCTCTTGAATTAAGAACACTAGAAATTGTTTCTAGTGTCCTGTTTACATCTCTAATCTCTTAAAAGGCAGAACTTGAATTTCTAATTAATAGAAAAAGCTTTAGAGGCTGTTCAAGGGCTGCCATAGGTGTTCTTGGTGTGGACAAGCTAGAGGGACAACATTTGGTGTCCTGAAGACGAATCTCAAAGGCGCAGACACGCTGCAGTGCATCAAGAGGTTAGTGTAATCGTTCTTGATTTAATCTAGGGTTCTAAAATTAATCTGATTAATTTTAAAATCTTAAATGGCAAATACAGATCCAAAAACATATTAAAAGAGTTTTAATATGTTGTTTATCATTGAAATCAAATAGATAAAAATAAATCTTGCATGGTGCATGTGACCCTAGGTGAAAATTTTTGAATTCAATGGTGTAATCTTGTGTTTTTCACGCTTCCGTTCCTTCATAATCATCTTTCTTTCACCTACTTCATCCCAACATAGGAGAGTTCTACACTTCTTACCATACAAAGCTTTATATGGAGGCATCCCAATACTTGATTGGTAGTTGTTGTTATAAGCAAACTCAATCAAAGGCAAGTGTGTATCCCAACTACCTTCAAATTCTATCACATAATCCCGTAGCATATCCTCCAATATCTGAATTACCCTCTCAGACTGGCCATCTGTCTGTGGGTGGAATGCCGTGCTGAAGTTCAATCTAATTCCTAGGGCTCTCTGAAGGCTACCCAGAATCTAGAAGTGAACCTAGGATCTCTATCTGATACAATTGATACTGGCACTCCATATAGTCTTACAATCTCATCTATGTACAATCTGGCCAATCTTTGCAGGCTATAGTCCATCCGGACTGGTAGAAAGTGAGCAGACTTGGTCAGTCTATCAACTATAACCCATACTGCATCATGACTATTCTGTGTCCTCGGAAGTCCCATAACAAAATCCATAGTTATCCGTTCCCATTTCCACTCTAGTACTGGTAATAGATGTAACAAACTAGCTGGTACTTAATGTTCTTCCTTCACTTGCTGACAAGTTAGGCATTTGGAGACAAAATCAGCTACATCCCTTTTTAAACCCATCCACTAGTAATGCTCTTTTAGCCCTTTGTATATTTTAGTTCCACCAAGGTGCATAGCAAAAGGAGACTCATGTGCTTCCTTCATAATGATCTGTCTCAATTCCACATCATTAGGAATACACATTCTACCCTGATGTAGCAATAAGCCATCATCTCTCATAGAGAATTTAGGTTTCTTGCCCTGCTGGACTTCTTTCAGTAGCTTCTGATATTTTTCATCATTCTGAGTAGCCATTCTGATCTGATCAATCAACACTGGTTGTACATGCCATGCAACTACTGTCTGTCCCTCATCATCAATCTCCAAATTGGCATGCTGTGCTTTCAACTCATATACCATAGACAAAGGAGAAACTCTGAGACTTGTTATAGTCTTGCGACTTAAGGCGTCAGCCACCACATTTGCTTTCCCTGGCTGATAGTCTATTAAACAATCATAATCTTTAATTAGTTCTAACCATCTCCTTTGTCTCAAGTTCAATTCCTTCTGGGTGCCCAAATACTTCAAGCTCTTGTGATCTGTGTAGATGTAACATTTCTCCCCACACAAGTAGTGTCTCCAGATCTTTAGAGCAAAAACAATAGCTGCTAGCTCCAAGTCATGTTTCCGATAGTTCCCTTTATGCAGTTTCAACTGGCGTGATGCATAAGCAATGACATTCCGATCTTGCATCAGTACACAGCCTAACCCATTGTGAGAAGCATCACTATAAACTGTGTATTCTTTACCTAGGGTAGGTAAAGTAAGGACTGGAGCTTCAGTCAAACACCTCTTCAACTCATCAAAATTCTGCTGGCATTTATCTGTCCACTGAAATTTCACATCTTTTCGAAGCAGTTTGGTCTGTGGAAAAGCCAACATAGAAAACCCTTCACAAATCGGCGGTAGTATCCAGCTAAACCCAGAAAACTGCGAATTCCTGTGATATTCCTGGGTGACTTCCAATTAAGGATAGCTTCTACCTTGCTGGAATCTACCTTGATCCCTTCACCTGACACAACATGTCCCAAGAAAGAGATTTCTTTCAGCCAAAATTCACATTTCGATAATTTGGTGTGTAGCTATTTCTCCCTTAAGGTCTGTAGTACAATCCACAGATGTCTATCATGCTCCTTTGCATTCCTCGAATATATCAAAATATCATCAATAAACACCACCATAAATTGGTTGAGATATGATCTGAAAATAGTGTTCATCAGATCCATAAAAGCAGCTGGAGCATTAGTTAACCCGAATGGCATTACCAGAAACTCATAGTGGCCATATCGAGTTTTGAAAGCAGTTTTTGGAATACTTTGCTCTTGCACTTTCAACTGATAATAATCAGATCGCAAATCAATTTTGGAGAACACAGCTGCACCCTTCAACTGATCAAATAGATCATCAAGGCGAGGCATTGGATATCTGTTCTTTATTGTCACCTTATTCAACTGCCGGTAGTCAATACATAAGCGGAAAGTGCTATCTTTCTTCTTAACAAACAATACTGGCACTCCCCAAAGTGACACACTAGGGCGGATGTAGCCCATTTCAAGTTGTTCTTGCAACTGTACCTTCAACTCCTTCAATTCTGCTGGTGCCATTCTGTATGGTGTTATGGAGATTGGATCCACACCAGGCATAACATTAATCTCAAACTACACCTCTCTTTCTGGAGGTAATCCTGGCAATTCTTCAGGAAACACATCTAGAAAGTCACATATTGTAGGGATGTCCCTCAATGCTGGACTCCCCACTTGGGTGTCTACCACATGTGCCAAGTATGCTTCACACCCCTTTCTGATCATTTTTCTGGCTATTGCAGCTGAAATGATGTTTGATGGCAATAGTTGCCCCTCCCCATGTATTACCACATCACTGTACTGAGAGAGACCAAAAGTGATTGTCTTCAATCTACAGTCAATCATGGCATGATGCCTAGCTAACCAATCCATGCGCAAGATGATATCATAATCTCTGAAAGGCATTTCAATCAAATCAGACAGAAAAGTATGTCCTTGGATCACCAAAGGACAATTCCTATACATTCTATTGACCCTGACCTCTTGTTCTAGCAGACTTGTTACTAGCATCTCAAAGTTCAATTTTGTACACAGAATAGCAATACAATCAATGATGCTAGCACTCACATAAGAGTGGGTAAAACCCGGATCAAATAATAAAAACACATCTTGATTAAAAGTTGAGAAGGTACCAGCCACAATATTAGATGTCTCAGCCTCTTCTCTCTGTCTCATTATGTAGACTCTGACTAAAGCATTGCCTTGCTCTGACTGATTCACTGTGCCTTGGTTGCCTGATGGACTACCTCTACCCCTACCTCTACCTCTGCTAGGTGGTTGTGAACCTCTGATGGCAGGATTCTGAACTGACCCTTCTGCAGTAGTAGGAGGTGGCCAAACTCTACGAGAATTGGTGCAGTCTTTAGCAAAGTGTCCTATGCCTCCGCAGTTATAACAGGCTCCTACGGCATTGTAGCATATTCCACCATGATTTCTACCTCAAGTTTCACATTGACGGGGAGGGTAAGAACTTCTGGTAGTCTGCTGGCCAAATGGAGGAGGTGTCTATCCGAAAATCTTCCCCTACCAAACTTTTTATCACCCCTGTTGTGTCCCCCAAAGTTCTTTCTCTTTCCAGGAAGACCACTAGAACTCTGATCCACTGACTTCCCCTCTTTCTCTTTTTTTGTCTTCTTTGATTTCTTTTTCTCTGGGGTCACTTCTGACTCAATTTTTTCTAATTCAAGTGCTTGAGAAATGAGCTTAGAGAAGTTAGTATGTTTGAATCCAACCACTTGTAGTCTGAGACTAGGCATTAAGCCAGTTTCAAACCTCTTACATCTTTCCCTGCTGGTAGAAAGGAGACTTCTTGCATAGTGGCTCTGGCGGGAAAACTCCCTTTCATATTCTGCCACTGATTTACTTCCCTGTTTCAGACTTAAAAACTCATGTAACTTTTAGTCCACATAGGCATCTGGGACATATTTTTGTCTGAACTCCCTAAGAAAGTCGTCCCAGGTTAGCACTGGAGGTTCCACCAAACTATGGGGAATGGTTTTCCACTAGGCATATGCATCCCCCTATAGTAGTGACACTGAATACTCAAATCTTAGCTCTTCTGTGCAGTACAGTTTCTTAAACACCCTATCCATTCTCTCCAACTATTGTTCTGCCTCTAGTGGATCTACTGTCCTCTTAAACTCAGTAGCCCCATATTTAATCAGCTTGTCATACTGCCTAGTTGAAGGTTGTGGTTGTACCACTGGTGTCTGCAATGAGGCTTGAGTAAGCATGTTACCAGCCATCTATTAGAACATTGCAGCCATCTGCTGTGCGAATTGAGCAGGGAACTACGGTACTATAGGGGCTGGAACGGCTGATCCACTCATATTGTGAAGGGTTAGGGCTTCCCTTTGTACCTTAGCCTCTATTGATTGATTGACTGAACGGTCCCCTTCTTCCATAGTCAATTAGAGGATATTATACCTCCTGAACAAATAACATAAGGAGATTTCCTCCCGTTAGTGCATATTTATAATGTAATGCACTGTATGTATCAAACAATGACATTGAGTAGTTGTACTATGAAGAAAGAATATTCAAATTACGGGTCAAAACAGAATTTAAAAACTAGCTCTTATACCACTAAAATATGCCACACCTTACCCCTCCGTAAGGCATAACATAATCCCATAGTATACCTAATGAATTACCAAACTTTGTCTACTGATAATCTATTAGATACACTACAAGGGATTTTAAACCTTTTCTTATTTCTTTTTACAGTGGTGAGCACTTTTGACAGGTGTTAAATTTTTTTTTTAACTGAAGTGAACCCAAATAACAAATATGAAGTATCAGTAATTTTTGTAAAAATTTTGACAGAGTGCCACCTGTATTTTGAATAAAACAGTTCTTCAAAAACCTATAAAAAGTACTTCCAATATATTTGTTCAATCCCAAACTCCAGTATGACTCAACACAAATCAATTTTCTTAACATTTGTCAAACTCAATTCAACATCAATTTTCAATATTTCCAAAGATAGACTACAAAATGACTGAGTAGTTCAAAAGCTGAGATAAGAAATAAATATATTACAACTTTAGTTTATAACTTTAGTTTACAACTGCTCAAGACCAAGTACAATATATAAATACAGTGCACATACATTACAATAAAATTTACAAAAAGGTGGTATACTCAATATACCCAGCAAAATCCCAAAGTATAGCATAAGCAGCCTACTCTGCTGCTCTGTCTGTCTATCTACTTGCGACAGCAGTGAAAAAGCTATCGCTGAGTTAATGTCTCAGTGGTGCACAACATTAAGAAAATGCAATTTAAAATCATAAACCATAAATCATATAAACTGTGGATACTTAAAATCATAGTAAAATTCAAAAGACAGAGAATGTCATAAAGAATTTAAACTCCATTTCGCAATGTCTCAATGAATATCAATAAATCACACACACAACTTAATCATGATTCCAAAGTCCAATTCGTCCCAAAAGCTAATGGCTAATGAGGAATAACATAGCTAGCTAGCAATTATATGAGTACTCATCCTATTCGTCCTTAATTGGCACACACCTCAACACTTCAGTCAGAAAGGGAATTCAAAGCCAATTCGTCCCACTAGACAAGCTAGTGAGGAATTCAATCAAATATACATGATAGCTGTGGTTTCAAACCATTTGCAATATTTTTCAAGCACTAAGTATCCATCAAATTCCATTCAAATAAATTTTCCATAATTTAAGCAATAACATACAAATTATCATAATTTATTTCAATTGAAAATTCAAAAGAAATAACTGTTGTGCAAAAACCTCTGATGAATAGCCTCTTGGCCTTGACTCAGTGGTTCTTTCTCCTTCCCTGAGTCTTCACCAACTAAAACACACAATTTAAAGTGTTTCAGTACTCATTTAAATTGTTTCTAACTATAAAGTTCAATAATTAAATTTATTTAATACTATTGCTTTCATTAGTCAACCTATAATATTGGCCTTTGATGCACTCTAGGGGAATAAATTTTAATGTTACCAATATATCACATTTTATAGTCCTTTAGTGTTGGTACATGTTACCAATTTCATTTTCAAGTGTATTGCATTTTATTGCAATTTATCGGATTTTGGTATGCTATTTTGACCTAGCCGGATGACCTAGTTCCCTCGGTTTTTGGGTTTTGGTCAGAATTACAAACTTGTAGGTCTATGTCTTCGTGAACTTTTGCCACAAATTTTAGGTCATTTGGAGTTTACTAGGCCAAGTTATAGTCATTGTACCAATGTTGGACAGGTTGCACTAAAATGGAAAACTTAGGTCATTTTTAGGTCATTTCTGATTCTGGCAGTTTTCATACTCGAATTTGTGCAAGCATTTTGACTTGCTTATGGTCATTTTTGGGTTTTGTAATCTCTATAAAAGATGTAGCCCTATGTCTAAGCTTTCCAACCATATAAATTTCAGGTCATTTGGATCTATTTTGAGTGAGTTATGGCCAAAATACTGACTGCTGTTCAAATAGTCAATTTTCAGGTTTGCAAAGTCACCAATCCGGATTTGGTCCATTTTCATGTCACTTTCCAGATAGAATTTTAGTAGGCTTTCTTCATGAAACTTGGCACATTTTGTGCCTAGTTTCACCTCCAATTGCCCTCATACCAATTGGAGTCACACACTTAGGGTTATAGGCTTATTTGCATATTGCCCTTTACATGTCTCTCAAACACCAAACCAATCACACATTCAACTAGCTATAATTTCATTCCCAAACCAAATTCTGCATTTATATAATACCACAACCATTTATCACTTCATATTATAGTCACTTTGGGCAGAATACAATGACCTTAAATACACCAAATACAAATCCTAAATTACAAAGTCCATTTATAACAACATATACACATAATACTCCTAATCATTACACATAACTTGCATCATCAAATTACATATTTATTCTCTACTAAATCATATACATATGCTGCCACTTTTAATACTATAATTTAGCAAACTTTTAATGAAATTAAACACTTTCAATCTTCACCATAAGGCTGCCCAAGTTACACATAAGCACCAAGCTTCCATTTTCAATTTTCAAACTTACAATTCAAACTATACATGGTAAATCACTCCTATACATTTAAGCACTTAATTCAACACCTCAAATCACCATTTACAATTAAAAACAAGCTAAGCATTTTGAACTTCCATGGCTGCTGAAAATGAAACATCACCCTAACTCATCAAACCTCAACATTTCTTTTATAAATCAACTCACCATAACACCCACACAAACTTTAATGAAGAAAGGGAGAGGAAATGAGCACTTACTCAATTTGAAGCTTGTTAAAAACTCATCAAAACCTATCTTTCTTACTCCCTAAATGCTGCCCAAGGTGTGGTGATCACTTTTAGTGAAGGAACTATGGTGAATTAAAGCTTGGAATGGGAGTGCATGTGGCTTGCGTGAGGTTTGGCTATGGAGCTTCCATGGAGGATTGGTTTCAGCTGAATGGTGAGAGGTTGAAGATGATGATATCTTCTATCCCAAATGTTGTATTTTAATGTCCATTAATTCCCCTTAGTGGAGCACTAACTTAGTTTTAAGATTTAATAAATCAAAGTTTCACAATTCACACATTTTACCTCAATTCTTTTACTATTCCTATAACGTACCACAATTTTAATTTTCATGACATTTTCAAAGTTTAATATCATTTATTTTTAATGGACATTTAGGTCAAAAGGCAACTCGTGGTGTCAAATGACCACAATGCCCCTATTCGGGTTGTATTCCCGATTTTGCGGTAACACCTATTTTTGTCAGTTTCTCGATTTCTCTTTTTTCTTTGTACTAATTAATTATTTTTTTTGATATTTCCAATATCATTTATACTTCAATAGATGTTTATTTAAGTATTAAAAATATTTTCCTGAGTTCTCCACAGTCCAGAGCTAGTCAATGGTCCTCGCCGCAGCTTCCTGGTGCGGTCACCCATCGCTACAATTTTTGGCTGTTTAACTTAGTTACATTTTATTGCTCTTATTTTTCCTTTGCTTTCCTTGTATTTTCCTCTATTGCATTTCATTATTTTATATCTCCTCACTAACATTTAAATATAATTCCAAACATTCTAGCTGTCCGAACAAACACTGGTCACCGGAATAGTAGAACGCACTACCAAATATAGGGATGTTACATATGATGCATGAAACCCTAGAATTGGTTTTTGAAATTTCAATGCTTTAAATGCCCTAAATCCATGCTTCCACTCCTACAACGTACTCCAAGAAATGTTGTGTTTTTGTCAGAATGGGGCCAAGTAGCATGCTATCTAGTGCAAAGCACGAGTACATAACGATGAGTTATGATAGTATAGTTACCTAATTTAAGGGTAAGCATACCACTAATAGTAGTCATTAGTGGATAGCCCAATCAAAGTAAATTTCTGGTATTAGTGAGTTAAAGAGAAAAACTATTTGGAAAACCTAATCTATTGGGACACACCTTAGTGACCCATGCAATGTTCTAGATGTCTGTTCTGTAAGCTGCAGATTACGATATGAACATGAGATTCTTATGTATAGCTATGTGGGTCTCTATGGTGTCCTAAGATGAGATTTTGCAAACAGCTTTTGTTTTAGTACAGTGGCGCTATAATAGAATTTTGTTCTTGCAGAGGAGTTTGGAAACTCCTAGTTATGGTTTAGAACCCTTAGGATAGAGTATCTGATGTTGCTTTTGGATGATAACTAGAGTTAATGACTCAGTTATCCTAACTTAAGCATAGAGTTATAGCATGAGTTATCATGAGATTAGACATTTTAGTATGGTTTCAATATATTAAGAGAGACAAAAGGTTACTACTAGTGTAGTGACTTGTGGAATCCTGAATGGGATTGAAGTGTGATAAAGAGTTATTGGCTCAAGTGCCCTCGAAAGGATACAAGTTCCACTATAGGAGTTATAAGTGATCAATCATGACAGATGTGGTTCTTTTGAACTTAGGGATGGGAATTGGGTACTTAGTACCCAAAGATTTGACTAATTACGTATAATGGAAGATGGAACTCATGTTGATGCCTTCCTTAAGTTAGTTAAGGGTATGAATTTTAGGATCAAAATAGACAGTGGTGAAAAATCATGATAAAAAGTGTGCAGGATATTTAAGGTTTAGTGATTGGAGGGTGAAAAGCTCAGATACTAGGGGGGTACTAATTAAAATAGTCAGAGGATCAATTCCAAGTAATATAAAAGCATAGATGACGTGACAGAGATAGTTAAAAAGAAAAGGTACAAGTTTTTGGCATTGTTATCATGTCAAAAAAAATTCAAGAAATACAATAGTCAAAGTGTTAGTGTGGACAAGGTAGATGAGATGAATTGAAAAGTAAGACTAAAGAGCCTAGGATAGGACCACATCAGTGAGAACAGTTATCAATATACATAACCTAGAAGTACAGGACTTAGAACAGGTCATAGTTGGGGCAATGTTAGAGGCTAGAATATGGAGCTTGAAGTTACAGGATTGGATTAGCCTCTACTAGCTCCTTGTTCCTAAGGTGAAATGGATAGTAATGGGGTAAGATTCCTTTAACCTGTTAATAGTATCGAGAAGGTTAGGTGAGGAATGCAACAATAATGAGCAAAAGCTAAAAGGTGTGCAATGGTGTTCTGAACTATCTTATCAGGCAAAAAGAAGAAGTTAGTAAGTAGTAAGTTGAATAAAAATCAATCTAATGGATCAAATAGGCATGATGAGAGAAAAAATGATGAATAATGACACATAGGCTTCAGGTTAGACTATTCGAGATAGTTAGAAGGTAGTTAGAGGTTTGTTATGAATGTTAGGCAAATGTCTTTAGTGTGATCAATAGAGTCATTTTGCAGTAAAGAAATAATGATAGAACAACAATAGGGGTAGAATGGGAAGTGAAAGGTATAAGTGGTTATAAGCCACTAAGAAGTTCAAGGATCAAAATAATGGTTATAGGTAAAGATGGAGTTAGTACTGGAAGAATCTATTAGTGAGAAGTATCTTTCAGAATATAGCAAAAGTCAAGAGCACGACACGAATGATGATAAGTATGAAATATAGATCGAGTATAAGCACAATTAATAAATTATAAAAAGTTATGTCATGTAGGATGGTGGTATAATAGAGGGCTGGTGAGTCTGATACCTTATAATTACAACATAATTTTTGCAAAGAGATGATAAAATTTGAAGAGGAAGACCAAAAGATATGGGTAAAACATTATTATATAGACAATCATGTGTAGTTGACTATAGGAGGATATTTCTCTTTCTCTTCAAGTTTAGCTCGTGCTTTTAGCTCTAGAAGGTTATAAGAGGAATGGAGACTAGGTTAAGATGACCCAATTATTTGAGAATTTAGTAGGCACCAGTTCATACACAATCTCCTGATACGAAAATGATCGTCACCTAAAGTCAAGGATGGATGGATGGATGGTCAGGGTAGTGACAGGAGTTAGATCAAGTTAGTTACTAGGACTTGTAGTCCTTCTGAAATATAAGTTGGAGGGAGTGCTATCTGCAGATGAGATTCGGTGGATGAAACTTCTGCTAATGGATAAAAATGAGGCTAAAGTTTGGAAGGTTGTGGGTAGTAGATGTGGCTATTGTGACACCCCTTACCCGTCTACAGTGTAGCCGAGCAAGATATGCCACACAGTGTACCGAAACACCCTATTTTAATTCAATCATTTTTATTCTTCCTAATTTATTTTTTTTTCATAGTTATGGAGTACAATTTGTGAAATATAATTCATTTCAGTCATTTATTGAAATCATAAATTTATTTGAGGTTCCACAAATTTTATAGAAAATTCGGCAGAGTACCGGCTAAAAATGGAGAAAACAGTTCTTCGGAACCTGTGAAAAACACTTCTCATAATTTCAATCAATCCCAAACTCCATTTCATCAACAAAATCTCAATATTTTTTTAACAACATTTCCATTTCTCAATCATTCATCTCATATGATAATCATGTAAAAGTCATAAATAAATATTCACTTTTTCATTCATAAACACAATTTCTACTATTTACATTAATACCAAAATACATTACATAAGTTTCAATTACATATGAGAAAATAAAAGTTAATTACAAAATACCCAAAATGAAAGCTAGTGTCCTACCAATGCACTGACGTCAGTGAGATGACACGGATACTATGCAGAGCTGCAGAAGGTCTCACCCAGTCTGTGGTCTACTGGGCTCTCAGTCGGTCTCTCCAGAACCTACGCGTGGCAAAAGCAACGCGCTAAGCAATAATGCTTAGTGGTTCCAATAATAAAATAAAAAGAAATAACAGAAAATAAATATGCAGTGAATGTATTGATTCTCATTGAAAACAAATTTTTTATGAGTATTTGTAGTCTTACTTATTTTGTACTTGTTATATTCATTATTTTATTAAATTTATCCACTTTCATTTTTGGTTACCCAAGTAACCTATACTGGATGACTGGACTGGATAAACAGGTAAACTGGCATTGGGTATCAAGTACCTCGGGCCGTCACACCATTGGTCACATATGTGTCTCCCGGTGTGCAACAGAATAGCTAATAAGCTGTAATAACATTAGGCACAAGGCCAAGTCTCAACACAATGTCAGAATGGCTAAAAGCCATAAAATCACAGAATAGAGTAATGCCATGTGCAGTACTGCTAACTGAACCCAATTGGCATGCCAACCTATCCAAACCAATCTTGCTAGGTGTACTAGGGCATGTTACACTTTTAAATTGTACAATTCTTGAAATTTAAGTTTAGGTGTTACTATTCATTTCATTAGTCAACTAAAATATTGACTTTTGCATAGACAATAGGTACATTGGTTCTAATACTCCCAACATACCACATTTTGCATTCTAAAATTGTTGGTATTGGTTGCCAATACCATTTCTAAGCTTAGTGTTAGTTATTCAAAATTTTCAGATTTCAAGCCTCATATTTACTGTTTCATTGGTCATTTATACAGTAGGAATTTGATAAAATTGTCTTCATGAAAGTTGTTTCTTATTTTGTCTAGTTACATTTCCTTTTTTGAATCACTCCATTTGGAGTTTTGTAGCTCAAGTTATGGCCTAAACACCATAACTGGACGGATTAGACAGAATCCAAAATTCTGGGCAAAACTGGTTCTGCCAGATTTGGTAACCTAAGTTTGGTTGGCAATATGACTAGGTTATGATCATAATTTGGATTTGTGTCCTTCATGAAAGTTGTAGGTATATGTCTCAGCTTTTTGCTGGTTAAATTTCAGGTAAATTGGACCTTTCTACACTGAGTTATGACCAAATGAATAAACACTGTTTATTTGGTCATTTTGCCCAGGCAGAATGCAAGTCACCCGGATTAGGGTAATTTTTAGGCCAACTTGGTTTGGTTTTCTGGGTAGGGTTTCTTCACCAAAGTTGTGAAATTATGTGTCTAGTTTCATGCCCAATTGCCATTGTACAAATTAAACCTATACAACTCCATTTATGGCTGCCCAAACCTGCTGGACTCATGGTCAGTCCTACAGGTCAGCCAAGGCAGCTTACCAATCTCAAATACCAAGCCACAACTCTCTTCATTTCCTCATCATACATAGCCAAATGATCACTAATTGACCATTTAAACTTTCATTCACCAACACATGAACAAAATTTAAGTTTTATGCCTCAAACCCTAACTCCAACAACTAAAATTTTTATACACATACAATCCATAGTTTACAACACCAATATCATGTTCAATGGAAGCCATACACAAAATTTTTAGAATAAATTAGCACTAACCTTGACTTAGGCACTTTCCAAGGCTTAAAAACTTCACTTTCTTCCTTTCAAATTGCTGCCCAAAGCTTGCTCTAGTGGTAAGGATAATTTTTAATGAAGGCAAGTTAGGGTTTTGAGGTGGTTTAATGTGGGAATTAAGCTTTGATAAGCTTTCAATGGTGGTTGGGTATGGAGGAGAGGAAACGGCTGGTTTGGGTGAAGGAGATGAATCTGATTGCTTTTGATTATTTTTGTCTCAATTATCCCTTTTTAATAGGTTAGCTTAATTATGATTGGTGGGGAAAGGGTTGATGACATCATGTGATGTCAAAATTGTCATTTAATCTCATTTTCTTTTCTTTTCTTCTCTACTCATTTTCAATTTAATTTTTAGCAATATTTATTCACATTTTATATCATAATAATTATTTACTTAATTGGACAAGTCGACCAAAAATCACTTCTGAAGGCGAAATGACCAAAATGCCCTCCGTTTAGCTTAACAGACTAAAATTATCTGTACCGATTGAAATTTTTATTCTAAGCATTTTCTTGGCATTCTAATGCCATAGGAACCTCAATGACCCTTCTCTAGAGTCTCAAAAATTATTTCATGAATTTTCCCCTAGGTCTAGGGCTCCTAGTTGTGAGAACCACAACTTCCTACTAGGTTACCCATCGCTTGGGCACTGACTCATTTAACTTGGTTGTATTTTATTTCTAAAATTTTTCCTAAATTTTTCTTATTAATATTTGAGTTAATTATGGCTCCTCTCTTTAGTTTAAATATTTTTTCGGACGTTCTAGCTGTCCGAACCGATACTAGTCACCGGAACAGTAGAATGTACGGAGTTGCTACAGGGAGGGTGTTACAAACTCTTCCCCTCTAATTTAAATTTCACCCTCGAAATTTACCTGATGCAAATAGTTGAGGGAACTATTGCCTCATTGTCTCTTCACTTTCCCAAGTTGCCTCCTTGGTGTTGTGGTGCCTCCAAAGCACGTTCACCAGTGGAATCTGCTTATTTCTCAACTCTTTCACTTCCCAATCCAGGATCCGTATATGTTCTTCTTCATATGTCAAATCCAGTTGTACTTCAATTTCTTCCATGGAGATGACATGTGAAGGATTTGAGCGGTATCTTCTTAGCATTGATACGTGGAACACATTGTGGATCTTATCCAGCTCTGATGGTAAAGCTAGCCTATAGGCCACTGGACCCATACATTCAATGACTTCATATGGGCCAATGAACCTAGGGCTTAACTTACCTTTTCTTCCAAACCTCAGTACCTTCTTCCATGGTGACACCTTGAGAAACACTTTGTCGCCAACTGTATATTCTATTTATTTTCTCTTCAGGTCGGCATAAGAATTTTGTCTGTCTGAGGCAACCTTTAGATTGGCTTTGATTAGCTTTACTTTCACCTCTGTCTGTTTCACCGTGTCCGCCCTACCGCTTTATCTTCGCTAATTCACCCAAAGACACTGGAGTTCTACATTTCCTCCCACACAGTGCTTCATACGGGGCCATTTCGATACTAGCTTGGTAGCTATTATTGTATGCAAATTCTGCCAGTGGGAGGTATCTATCCCAACTTTCCTCAAACTCAATGACACAACTCCTCAACATATCCTCAAGGACCTGCCATATATTTCATGTTATTATTATCGTTTCAGTTCAATATTTATATTAGTTTAATTGGTTTCAATTGTTTACCTGGATTACTCTTTCTGATTGCCCATTTATCTGAGGATGGAAAGCTGTGCTGAAGTGGAGTTGTGTACCCAAGGATTCATGCAATTTCTTCTAAAATCTCGATGTAAACCTTGGGTCTCGATCAGATATGATGGAAAGTGGAATTCCATGCAGTCTAACTATCTCACTGATATACAATTCTGCTAACTTATCTAATGAGTAGTCAGTCCTTATTGGCAGAAAGTGTGTTGACTTCGTCAATCTATCTACTATCACCCATACTGCATCATGCTTCTTCTGGGTTAGAGGTAGACCACTTACAAAATCCATGGTGACCCGATCCCATTTCCATTCAGGTATGCGTATAGGCTGTAGCAAACCCGATGGAACTTGATGTTCTGCCTTGACTTGCTAACATGTTAAGCATTTAGTCACATAGTCAGCTATGTCCTTCTTCATACCAGGCCACCAATACTGAAGTTTCATATCATGATACATTTTTGTACTTCCTAGGTGCGTAGCATAAACACTGGTGTGTGCCTCCTTTAGAATACTAGCCTTTAATTCCCCATCATCTAGTACACATAATCTTCCTTTGTAGTATAGACACCCATCTATTTTCACTTCATAGTCAGTTTCTTTCCGTTCTAGGATTTTTCTCATAATAGCCTTTAGCTTTTCATCTGCCTTCTGCCCATCTAAAATCTATTTTAACAGGTTTGGCCTCACTTGCAACTCAGCCAAAATAGCTCCATCTTGAGCCAAAGATAGACGGGCATTCAATGATCTCAAAGCTGTGATGGATTTTCTGCTCAAAGCATCAGCAACTACATTTGCCTTCTCAGGATGATAGTCAATCACACAATCATAGTCCTTCAGGAACTCAATTCATTGCCTCTGTCTAAGGTTGAGCTCCTTCTGGGTTGGCAAGTATTTCAGACTTTTATGGTCTGTGTAAATGTAGCACTTTTCACCATACAAGTAATGCCTCCATATCTTCAGTGCGAAGATAATTGCTGTAAGTTTTAGATCATGGGTAGGGTAATTCTGTTCATGTGGCCTTAGCTACCTGGAAGCATAAGCAACCATCTTCCCCTCTTGCATCAATACACACCCTAACCCATTATGAGAGGCATCACTGTAGACCACAAAGTCCTTTCCTGACACTGGCTGTGTTAACACTGGTGCCTCTGTCAACATAGCCTTCAACCTCTCAAAACTGGTCTGACACTTATCATTCCAGTCAAATCTGACATTCTTGTGTAACAACTTGGTCATTGGAGCAACTATTAAGGAAAATCCCTTCACAAATCTTCTGTAATACCCAGCTAGCCCCAAGAAACTTCTGACCTCAGTTGTATTCCTGGGAGGCTTCCATTCCATCACTGCTTCTATTTTCTTGGGATCCACTCTAATCCCATCAGCTGACACTATGTGTCCAAGGAATGCAATCTCATTCAACAAAAAGTCACACTTGGACAACTTAGCATACAACTTCTTTTCTCTCAGGGTTTGCAGAACAATCCTCAAATGATCATCATGTTCTTCACTGGTCTTGGAATACACCAAAATCTCATCAATAAAGACCATTATGAACTGATCTAGGTATGGATGGAAGATACGGTTCATAAGGTCCATGAATGCTGCTGGTGCATTTGTTAGGCCAAAGGGCATCACCAGAAACTCATAATGCCCATACCGGGTCCTGAATGCAGTCTTTGGCACATCTGCATCCTTCACCCTCAACTGATGATACCCTGATCTGAGATCAATTTTGGAAAATACTGCTGCTCCTTTCAACTGATCAAACAGATCATCAATTCTAGGCAACGGATATTTGTTCTTCACTGTCACTTTATTCAACTGCCGGTAATCAATGCACAACCTCAAAGTCCCATCCTTCTTTTTCACAAATAGCACTGGAGCTCCCCATGGTGACACACTGGGGTGTATGAACCCCTTATCCAGTAACTCCTGTAATTGGATTTTTAGTTCCTTCAATTCTGTGGGTGCCATCCTATAAGGAGCAATAGAGATTGGTGCTATACCCGACAGTATTTCAATAGCAAATTCAACTTCCCTTTCTGGTGGCAAGCCAAGCAACTCTTCAGGGAACACATTTGAGAAGTCTTTTACTGTGGGTATGTCACACAGATCTGGCTTAGCCTACCTAGTATCCACCACATGTGCTAGGTAGGCCTCACAGCCTTTTCTCATCAGTTTTCTTACAACTGTGGCTGAGATAACATTGGACAAGAAATCTGTCCTTTCCCCTATAACTGTGATCTCATTACCCTCAGGAGTTTTCAAAGAAATCCTCTTCAGTTTACAATCAACCATTGCCTGATGACGTGACAACCAGTCCATTTCCAAAACCACGTCAAACTCATGGAAAGGTAACTCAATCAGGTCTGCCAATAATTCATACCCCTGAATCCTTAACGGGCAACCCTTGTACACTTTGCTCACCACTACACTGTAGCCCAATGGATTAGTGACTAGGATGTCTTGGTCACTCTCCCTTACTAGTATCCCCCTTTCTACGGGTAAGTTGATGCAGATGTATGAATGAGTGGGCCCTGGATCCACCAATGCATGCATAAATATATTGTAGAGGGAGAACGTACCCCTGATGACGTTCGGGGCATCTTGCTCCTGCTGAGCTCTTATGGCATAGGCTCTGGTAGGTGGTCTGCCCTCAGGCCTCTCTGCTGGCTCAGATGCAGGCCTCTGTAATGGTCCCACTGCCTCAGATTTACCAGATTTCCTACCCCTTTGTGGTGCAGAGCAGGTTTGTCTGCTTGTGTTGGAGCAGTTGTAGTAGTTCTGCATGGACAGTTCCTCAGCTGATGCTCTGTCGACCCACACCTTAAGCAGGCACCAGTCACTCTCTAACACTCCCCCTTATGCCACTTCAGGCAATGTGGACATGCAGAAGATGCTGGGGCTGGTCCCCTGAACCCTGTCCCTAAAGAGCTGCCCACTGATGGTGTGGACTGACCTCTCCTAAGGGTGAACTGTGGCCTGGGCCCTTGGGTCTGACCCTAAATTTGTGGTTGACTAGAACTCTATGTAGGTGGACCCTTAAACTTCTTTCCAGGTGCTGGAGATGAACTAGACTAACCTGGGCCCCTCTTCTGCTGTCTCTCTCTTTTGGTCTGCTTACTTATTCTAACCTTTTCAACTTTTATAGCAGCTTCCACTAACTTGGTGAAGTCTGTGATTCCCAAGGCAGTGATCATGATCTTTATGTTGTCATTTAATCCCTCTTCAAACCTCTTACACCTTTCAGCTTCATTAGGGACTATCTCCCTTCCGTAGCGGCTCAGTCTGACAAATTCCTTTTCATACTCAGCCACTGTCAGCTGTCTCTGCCTCAGGTTAATGAATTCTCTTCTTCTCTCTTCCAGGTATACACAACCCACATACTTTTTCTTGAATTCTGAGAGAAAGAAGTCCCAAGTTATTACTTCTGGCTGTATTTCACTGGACACTATATCCCACCATTCATATGCATCATCTTGCAACAGAGATACAGCAGCTTATAGATTTTGTTCTGGAGTGCAGTGCAGTTGTTTTAAAACCCTTCCTATTCTGTTCAACCAGTTCTCGGCTGCAACAGAATCATCTTCTCTCTTGCCAAAGAAGTCCACTGCTCCAAATTTTCTCAGTCTTTCCAGGTGTGATTTCTGCTGTAGAGGTGGTGGTGGTGGCGGCATTAGCCCAACCATTTGTCTGAAGAATTTGGCCATTTGCTGGAACATGGCCTGTGGAGGCTGAGCAGGCTCTGCTGGAGCTGGCGGAGCAGGTTCTCCCCTACCCCCAGTCTCAGCTGCTGCAGGTGGAGCATGACTCTCCACTTCCTCCTCAACTGCCCTCTGAGATATGGGGTCCATATCCTAATCAAAATAACAAAGACAAACAGATCTGTATTAGTGTCACCTCGACTCTTACAAATGCAATGCATGGTATGGACTCTATCTAGGCCCAGAAACGCCTAAACCGTGTTCTGATACCACTAAATGTGACACCCCTTACCCGTCTACAGTGTAGCCGAGCAAGATATGCCACACAGTGTACCGGAACACCCTATTTTAATTCAATCATTTTTATTCTTCCTAATTTTTTTTTTCATAGTTATGGAGTACAATTTGTGAAATATAATTCATTTCATTCATTTATTAAAATCATAAATTTATTTGAGGTTCCGCAAATTTTATAGAAAATTCAGCAGAGTACCGGCTAAAAATGGAGAAAACAGTTCTTCGAAACCTGTGAAAAATACTTCCAATATTTTCAATCAATCCCAAACTCCATTTCATCAACAAAATCTCAATATTTTTTTCAATAACATTTCCATTTCTCAATCATTCATCTCATATGATAATCATATAAAAGTCATAAATAAATATTCACTTTTTCATTTATAAACACAATTTCTACTATTTACATTAATACCAAAATACATTACAAAAGTTTCAATTACATATGAGAAAATAAAAGTTAATTACAAAATACCCAAAATGAAACCTAGTGTCCTACCAATGCACTGACGTCGGTGAGGTGACACGGACACTATGCAGAACTGCAGAAGGTCTCACCCAGTCTGTGGTCTACTGGGCTCTCGGTCGGTCTCTCCAGAACCTATGCGTGGCAAAAGCAACGCGCTAAGCAATAATGCGTAGTGGTGCCAATAATAAAATAAAAAGAAATAACAGAAAATAAATATGCAGTGAATGTATTGATGTCTCATTGCAAACAAATTTTTGATGAGTATTTGTAGTCTTTGTCACACCTTACCCCTCTGTAAGGCATAACATGATCCCGTAGAATACCTAATGAACTACCGAACTTCGCCTACCGATAATTCATTAAGTACACTATAAGGGATTTTAAAACTATTTTCTTGCATTTTGGAAGTGGTGAGCATTTTGATAGGAATTAAAATCATTTCTTCAAAGCTTATAAACTAGTAAGAATTTTTGTCCATTTTACTTCTACTGTAAATTTTATAAAAATTTTGACAGAGTTTCGTTTGTATTTGGAGAAAACCGTTCTTCAAAATCCTATAAAAAGCACTTCCAATAATTTTACACAACTCCCAATCACCAAATAATTTCAAGTCAACTCAAAATTTTGAAAACAAACCATTTCAAATAATTCCATCAACATAGTATGCACAAATTAAATTTATAGATATAAAATCTAAAAATAATATTATTACAATTTATTATACAACTGCTCACTTTATATTGATACTTATGACATTACAGTATTTACATCAAAATAATTACAAGGGTATAAAACAATACCCGTATAAAAGTGATCAAGAGTTCTTGTCAATCCCGCAGCTCACTCTGCTGCTTTCTCTTTCCTCTTATCTGCGACAGCAAAATAAGCTATCGCTGAGTATAAAAACACTCAGTGGTGCACAATAAAAAAATTTAAAATATAATACATAAATCATTCATTGCCAAAACACAGTTTAAATATTTCTCAATCACATTTCACAAATTATCAAAGCTCATAATAACACAATTTAGTCAAATAATTTAAGAAACACAGTGTTGCCAATTCATACACAACTTAAGCCATGACACAAAATTTTCGATCAATGCTGCGTTGTACACCACGACAAAGCAATCTACAACCTCACTAATCGAAATCAATGAGAGAGGTGGCTAGCTAGCTAATGAGTACTCATCCGATCTACAACCTCAACTGGTAAACCAGAGAGGGAGGAAAAATAATCAATCTCACCCATGAATGGAGAAGGAATAATAAGGCACTGTCATGCTAAGTGTGAAACAAAAATCTATTTCAAATATTTTATTCAAATAATTTATGAGAAATCCAATAAATTTCCAAAGCATAATTTCATTCACAAGATGGCAACACAATTCATAATTAACTTCAATTTTTCATAAATCACACTAAATCAATTTTTCAATGACAAAATGCTCAAATAAGGTTTATTGTGCACAAACCTGACGTGAGTCACCTCTAGGCCTTGACTCGGTCTCTCAGAGCTTCCAAGTCTTTTTCAGCTGAAACACACAGTTTCACAGTGTTTTAGTACCATAACTTAGCATAAATCCAAAAATAAATTTAACTTCACTTTTACCTAGCTCTAACGTGCTAAATTCAACGTTTTTGAAATTTTTGTGTTTCGAGTTACTATTCACTATACTATTCAAGTCAAATTGTTGACTTTCTAAGGCTTAATAGGTATGGGAATTCCAACTTCACCCACATACCACATTTTGGTCACCAAACTTGTTGGTTTCGGTCATTTTCTCAAAACTTAAGTCTTTTAGGCAAAATTGTCAATTTTCAGTTTTTGATGTCTCGGTTGCACTGTTCCATTGGTCATTTTACTGTTGAAATTTGACAAAACTTCCTCCATAGAAAATGTTCCTTATTGTCTTAAGTTTATTCTCCTTTTTGAATCACTCCAATTGGAGTTTTTTTAGCTCAAGTTATATGCAATTTACGTTTACTGTTGATGCTACAGAATTTAGTTCTGCAGATTTATTGCTCCAACTTTGTTCAGCAATTTGATCAAGTTAAGTCCATAATTTGGTCTAATTTTCTTCATATGAAATGTTCTACTATGTCTTAGGTTTCCATCGGTTCAAGAATCACCTAAATCAGAGTTTTCTAGAGAGAGTTATAGCCATTGAAACTTTACTGCTCATATGGTAAATCTTCAGTCTGCAGATTCAGTGATCCAACTTTGCTTAGTAATTTGATTGGGTTAATGGCATAATTTGGGTTGGTGTTCTTCATGAAAGTTTTATGTCTATATCTCATCTAACCACTGGTAAAATTTCAGGTCATTTTGACCTGCCTAGCTCGAGTTATGACCAAATGAACAAACACTGTTCATTTGGTCAGTTTATCTTGAGGCGACTGCGATTTTCCGACTTCGGTCACTTTGTTCACTAGGTTTTAGTCACTTTTTGGGCAGGCTTCCTAAATGAAAATTGTGTCATTTAGTGCCTATTTTCATCCCCAATTGGTCTCATATCCATTGGACTTGTAAAATTTCATTTTTGGTCCCTCAAAGGAAATTTTGGTCATGCTGCCAGCACATGACCTTATCCAATCCGAATTGGCTTTTAATTCCAACACTTCTAACACACCTCATTTGGTCACAAATGACTATTTTTCACTTCACATTAGGTCAAAGACACCATTTACCAATTTCTCCAAAATTTTTGCCTCAAAACCCTAGGTTTCAAACCCTAACCACACTAATTCATTGTAATTAACTAATTCAAAGCATATAAACACAATCATTCAACTCATTCAAGCATTTTAACATGTTTAACTCAATCAAACTCATGAAAATCACTCTCCCCTCCCTGCTGGACGAATTTTAGTTTAGTCCCTCACACATATTTTTTTTTATTTTAAGTTTATTTACAAGTAATTCAAGCTAAAAACACAACAATTAATCTCAAACTTTCAATTTGATGTGCTTACCTCAACTTTGATATCCAATCTTCAATTTTTCTCCTCTTTTCTTCTTTCTTTCTTGTTAAATTTCTTTCTCAAGGGAAGGGAATAAGGTTTTATGGAGTGATTATGGAAGAAGTCTGGATTTGGTAAGGGTTTCAAAGCTTGAAGACAAGCTTTCATGGAGGTTTAACTATGGAGATATGAGGGAGAGAGAAAGTGACGTTTTGAAGAAGACTTTGTGTTTTATTTTTTTTTTTCTTTTCTTTCTTTATGTCTTTTGTCTTATGGAAGACCCAAAAATCCATTTAATCAAATTATTAATTATGGGATTTATGGCATCATGCATGATGTCATGCATGATGTCATTTCCCTACACCTTTTTCATTTTCCTTTTTTTTTCTTTTTTTTTTTCTATTAGTTCTTTTATTTAATTTTCGATTATGAAATTTTCTTTTCTCTGATTTTATTTGATAGTTAGGTCAGGAGTCAGCTCTCGGGGTCAATTGACCAAATTGCCCCTCGCCGGTTCATCCCGGTTTGCAATTAATTCCATATTTCTTTCGGCTCCCTGACCTAATTATTTGGCTGGCTTAACAATTATTTTTCGTGATTTTCTCTTTTCCACTGTGTTCATAAGGGTCCTAAGGACCGCAGCGTCAATTTTTACGGTTCGAAATTTGAGTTTAAAATGACTTCGCAGTCGTTCCCGAAACGGTCACCCATCGTTGTGACTCTCGGCTTGTTTAACTTCTTATGTTCTGTTTTTCTTATTTATACTTAACTAATTGGCAATTACTAATTATTTGTATTTATGGCTTCTCTAGTTGTCTTAAGTGTGGTTCTAATCCCCTTAATTATCTGGACCGACAGCAGTCACCAAACAGTGAAATATACCAGGCTATGCAAACGGGGGTGTTACAATTCTCCCCCCCTTAAATAAATTTCGTCTCGAAATTTTACCTAGTATCAATCTCTGAACAGCTGTGGGTGCTGTCTCCTCATGTCCTCTTCTCGTTCCCTAGTAGCCTCCTGGCCCAAATGATGGTTCCACAGCACTTTTACCAACGGTATCTGCTTGTTTCATAGCTGCTTCACCTCATAAGCCAGAATCTTTATGGGTTCTTCTTCATATGTGAGGTCTGGATTTACTTCAAATTCCTCTACTGGTAGTACATGAGATGGGTCTGATCGATACCTCCTCAACATCGATACATGGAAAACATTATGTATCTTTTCCAATTCTGGAGGTAGTGCCAACCGATATGCCAAAGGACCTACTCCTTCCAAAACCTCATAAGGCTCAATGAAACGAGGACTTAGTTTCCCCTTTCTGCCGAATCTCATAATCCTCTTCCAAGGAGAAACCTTGAGGAATACTTTGTCACCCACTGCATATTCAATATCCCTTCTCTTTAAATCAATGTAGGACTTCTGACGGTCTGATGCAGTCTTAAGTCGACCTCTGATCACCCTGATCTTCTCCTCAGTCTGCTGAACAATTTCGGGTCGAATCATCTTTCTTTCACCCACATCATCCCAACATAACAGGGTTCTACATTTTCTGCCATACAAAGCTTCATATGGAGGCATCCCAATGCTTGATTGGTAGTTGTTGTTGTAAGCAAACTCAATCAAAGGCAAGTGTGTATCCCAACTGCCCTCAAACTCAATCACATAAGCCCATAGCATATCCTCCAAGATCTGAATTACCCTCTCAGACTAGCCATCTGTCTGTGGGTGTAATGCAGTACTGAAGTTCAATCTAGTTCCTAGGGCTCTCTGAAGACTATCCCAGAATCTAGAAGTGAACCTAGGATCTCTGTCTGATACGATGGATACTGGCACTCCATGCAGTCTCACAATCTCATCGATGTATAACTTGACCAATCTTTCTAAACTGTAGTCCATCCGGATTGGCAGAAAATGAGCAGACTTAGTCAGTCTATCGACAATGACCCATACTGCATCATGACTCTTCTGTGTCCTAGGAAGTTCCATCACAAAATCCATAGTTATTCTCTCCCATTTCCATTCTGGCACTGGTAGTGGATGTAATAACCCAATGGGTACTTGATGCTCTGCCTTTACTTGCTGACAAGTTAGACATTTGGATACAAACTCTACCACATCTCTTTTCATACCCATCCACCAGTAATGCTCCTTTAGCCCTCTATACATTTTTGTACCACTAGGGTGCATGGCAAAAGGAGACTCATGTGCTTCTTTCAAAATGATCTGCCTCAATTTAACATCATTAGGAACACACATTCTGCCCTGATGTAGCAATAGACCATCATCTCTGATTGAGAATTCTACTTTCTTGACCTGCCGAACTTCTTCCAACAGCTTCTGATATTTCTAATCATTCTGAGCAGCCATTCTAATCTGATCAATCAACACTGGCTGTACATGCCATGCAACTGTTGTCTGCCCATCATCATTAATCTCTAAGCTGGCATGCAATGATCTCAACTCATATACCAAAGACAAAGGAGTAACCCGTAGACTTTCCATAGTCTTGCGACTTAAGGCGTCAGCCACAACATTAGCTTTCCCTAGCTGATAGTCTATCAGACAATCATAGTCTTTTATCAACTCTAACCATCTCCTCTGTCTCAAATTCAACTCTTTCTGGGTGCCCAATACTTCAAACTCTTATGATCTGTGTAGATGTAACATTTCTCCCCATACAAATAGTGCCTCCAGATCTTAAGAGCGAACACAATAGCTGCAAGCTCCAAATCATGTGTCAGGTAATTCCTCTCATGCGGTTTTAGCTGGCGTGATGCATAGGCAATGACATTTCGATCTTGCATCAATACACAGCCCAACCCATTGTGAGAAGCATCATTATATACTGTGGATTTTTTACCCGGAGTAGGTAAAGTCAGGACTGGAGCCTCAGTCAAACATCTCTTCAATTCATCAAAACTCTGTTGGCATTTATCCGTCCACTGAAATTTCACATCTTTTCTAAGCAGCTTGGTCAATGGGGATGCCAACATGGAGAATCCCTTCACAAATATACGGTAGTATCCAGCTAAACCCAGAAAACTATGAATTTCTGTGATATTTATGGGTGGCTTCCAATTAAGGACAACTTCTATCTTGCTAGGATCTACCTTAATACCCTCTGCTGATACTATGTGCCCCAGAAAGGATATCTCCTTCAGCCAAAATTCACATTTTAACAATTTGGCATATAGCTGTTTCTCCCTCAAAGTCTGTAGTACAATCCACAGATGTCTATCATGCTCTTCTGCATTCCTCGAGTAAACCAATATATCATCGATAAATACCACAATAAATTGGTCGAGGTATGGTTTGTAGATAGTGTTCATCAGATCCATAAAAGCAGCCGGAGCATTAGTTAACCCGAATGACATGACTAGGAATTCATAATGGCCATAGCGGGTTCTGAAGGCAGTTTTAGGAATACTCTACTCTTGTACTTTCAGCTGATAATAACCTGATCTCAGGTCAATTTTGGAGAACACAGCTGCACCCCTCAACTGATCAAACAAGTCATCAATATGGGACAATGGGTATCTATTCTTTATTGTCACCTTATTCAACTGCCGATAATCAATGCATAACCGGAGAGTGCCATCCTTCTTCTTTACAAACAATACTAGCGCTCCCCAAGGTGACACACTAGGGCGGATAAAGCCCTTGTCAAGCAACTCTTGCAACAGTACTTTCAACTCTTTTAATTCTGCAGGTGCCAGTCTATATCGTGTTATGGAGATTGGGTCCACACCAGGCATAACATCAATCTCAAACTGCACCTCTCTTTCTGGAGGTAATCTTGGCAATTCATCAGGAAATAAATCCGGAAAATCACATACAGTAGGGATGTCCCTTAGTGCTGGACTCCCCACTTGGGTGTCTATCACATGTGCCAAGTATGCTTCACACCCTTTTCTGATCATTCTTACGCTAGTGCAGTAAAATGATGTTTGATGGCGATAAATGCCTCTCCGTGTATTACCACATCACCGCATGCAGGAGATCAAAAGTGACTTTCGCCTACTGATTAATCATAGCATGATGCCTGGCTAACCAATCCATGCCCAAGATAATATCATAATCTCTGAAGGGCATTTCAATCAAATCAGACAGAAAAGTGTGTCCTTGGATCACCAAAGGACAATCCCTATATAATTTATTTACCCTAACCTCCTGGCCTAATGGACTAATTACTAGCACATCATAATCCATTGGTACACACTGAATAGTAGTAGAACACATCACACTAGCACTAACATACGAATGTGTGGAGCCAGGATCAAATAACACATGTATATCTTGGTCAAGGATGGAGAAAATACCAGCTACTACGTCTGATGTTTCAGCTTCCTCCCTCTGACGCATGGTATACACTCTGACTGGTGCGCCACTGGATACTGGCTGGTTAATAGTGCTTTGACTCCCAGGAGTGTTACCAGAACCCCTACCTCTGCCTCTACCTCTAGTAGCTGGCTGCGATCGTCTAGGTGTAGAGACTTGGGCTGATCCTTCAGATGTAGCAGAAGGTCCAGACCGGCGCGGACTAGTGCAATCCTTAGCGAAATGTCCACTCCCTCCACAGTTAAAACAAGCACCAGTAGCCTTGAAACAAACCCCACCATGAGTTCTACCACAAGTTTCACACTGCCGTACTGATAGAGCTCCTCGGGGTGCTTGTTGGGTCTGCTGACCAGACCGAGGTGGTCTTTGGCTAGAGAATCTGCCTCTGCCAGATCTACGGGAGCTGGATCCCCCAAATTGTTTCCTCTTCCCAAAACCACTCTCAGGTGCTTGTCCAGTAGTCTTTTTAGTCTTTTCTTTCTCTTGTGTACCCTTCTTCACTGCCCCTTCTGATTCTATCCTTTCCAGTTCCAGGGCCTATGAGATCAACTCAGCGAAATTTTGATGTCTGAAACCCACAACTTGCATTCTCAGATTCGGCCTTAACCCGGACTCAAACCTCTTACGTCTGTCTCTGGGGGTGGAGACTAAGCTTCCAGCATAGTGTCTTAGCCTTGAGAAGTCTCTCTCATACTCTGCTATGGTTCTGTCCCCTTGTTTCAAACTCAAGAATTCTTGTAACTTCATATCCACATATGCATCGGGGACCCACTTCTATCGAAACTCCCTCAAAAAGTCTGACCAGGTTAACACGGGTGGCTCAACCAGGCTGTGGGGGATGGTCTTCCACCATTCATACGCATCCCCTTGCAACAAGGAAACAGAATACTCGAACTTTAGCTCTTCCGTACACTGCAGCTTTCTGAAAACCTGTTCCATTCTTTCCAACCACTGTTCTGCCTCTAGTGGATCCACAGTGCCTTTGAACTCGGTGGCCCCAAATTTCATCAACTTTTCATATTGCCGAGCTGAGGGCTGTGGTTGTGCTACAGGTACTTGCATCTGAGCTTGGGGTAGCACATTTCCCGCCATTTGCTCGAAAAACGCAGCCATCTGCTGCACAAACTGAGCAGGGAACTGCGATGCTAGAGTAGGAGCTGGAGTAGTTGACCCACTCACATTCTGGAGTGCTGGGGCTTCCCCTTGAACCTTAGCCTCAACAGATTATTCTTCGGAATGATCTCCTCCTTCCATTCCGTTTTCCCAAATTTTCTACTTCCTGAGATCAAACACAAGGAGATTGACCTCCGTCAGTGCATATTCATGATGTAAATATGTCATATGTATCAATTAAAGACACTTGAGCAGTTGTACTTATCAAAAAAATATTCACATAAGTAGTCAAAATTTATTGCAAAATCATGCTCTGATACCACTAAAACATGTCACACCTTACCCCTCTGTAAGGCATAACATGATCCCGTAGAATACCTAATGAACTACCGAACTTCGCCTACCGATAATTCATTAAGTACACTACAAGGGATTTTAAAACTATTTTCTTGCATTTTGGAAGTGGTGAGCATTTTGATAGGAATTAAAATCATTTATTCAAAGCTTATAAACTAGTAAGAATTTTTTTCCATTTTAATTCTACTGCAAATTTTATAAAAATTTTGACAGAGTTTCGTTTGTATTTGGAGAAAACCGTTCTTCAAAATCCTGTAAAAAGTACTTCCAATAATTTTACAAAACTCCCAATCACCAAATAATTTCAAGTCAACTCAAAATTTTGAAAACAAAACATTTCAAATAATTCCACCAACATAGTATGCACAAATTAAATTTACAGATATAAAATCCAAAAATAATATTATTACAATTTATTATACAACTGCTCACTTTACATTGATACTTATGACATTACAGTATTTACATCAAAATAATTACAAGGGTATAAAACAATACCCGTACAAAAGTGATCAAGAGTTCTTGTCAATCCCGCAGCTCACTCTGCTGCTTTCTCTTTGCTCTTATCTACGATAGCAAAATAAGCTATCGCTGAGTATAAAAATACTCAGTGGTGCACAATAAAAAATTTAAAATATAATACATAAATCATTCATTGCCAAAACATAGTTTAAATATTTCTCAATCACATTTCACAAATGATCAAAGCTCATAATAACACAATTTAGTCAAATAATTTAAGAAACACAGTGTTGCCAATTCATACACAACTTAAGCCATGACACAAAATTTCCGATCAATGCCGCGTCGTACACCACGACAAAGCAATCTACAACCTCACTAATCGAAATCAATGAGGGAGGTGGCTAGCTAGCTAATGAGTACTCATCCGATCTACAACCTCAACTGGTAAACCAGAGAGGGAGGAAAAATAATCGATCTCAACCCATGAATGGAGGAGAAATAATAAGGCACTGTCATGCTAAGTGTGAAATAAAAATCTATTTCAAATATTTTATTCAAATAATTCATGAGAAATCCAATAAATTTCCAAAGTCATAATTTCATTCACAAGATGGCAACACAATTCATAATTAACTTCAATTTTTCATAAATCACACTAAATCAATTTTTCAATGACAAAAGGCTCAAATAAGGTTTATTGTGCACAAACCTAACGTGAGTCGCCTCTAGGCCTTGACTCGGTCTCTCAGAGCTTCCAAGTCTTTTTCAGCTAAAACACACAGTTTCACAGTGTTTCAGTACCATAACTTAGCATAAATCCAAAAATAAATTTAACTTCACTTTTACCTAGCTCTAACGTGCTAAATTCGACGTTTTCGAAATTTTTGTGTTTCGGGTTACTATTCACTACACTATTCAAGTCAAATTGTTGACTTTCTAAGGCCTAATAGGTATGGGAATTCCAACTTCACCCACATACCACATTTTGGTCACCAAACTTGTTGGTTTTGGTCATTTTCTCAACACTTAAGTCTTTTAGGCAAAATTATCAATTTTCAGTTTTTGGTGTCTCGGTTGCACTGTTCCATTGGTCATTTTACTATTGGAATTTGGCAAAGCTTCCTTCATAGAAAATGTTCCTTATTGTCTTAAGTTTATTCTTCTTTTTGAATCACTCCAATTGGAGTTTTGTAGCTGAAGTTATATGCAATTTACATTTACTGTTCATGCTGCAGAATTTAGTTCTGCAGATTTATTGCTCCAATTTTGTTCAGTAATTTGATCAAGTTAAGTCCATAATTTGGTCTAATTTTCTTCATATGAAATGTTCTATTATGTCTTAGGTTTCCATCGGTTCAAAAATCACCTAAATCGGAGTTTTCTAGAGAGAGTTATAGCCATTGAAACTTTACTGTTCATATGATAAATCTGCATTCTGCAGATTCAGTGATCCAACTTTGCTCAGTAATTTGATTGGGTTAATGGAATAATTTGGGTTGGTATTCTTCATGAAAGTTTTAGGTCTATATCTCATCTAACCACTGGTAAAATTTTAGGTCATTTTGACCTGCCTAGCTCGAGTTATGACCAAATGAACAAACACTGTTCATTTGGTCAGTTTGTGCAGAGGCAGCCTACGATTTTCCGACTTCGGTCACTTTGTTCACTAGGTTTTAGTCACTTTTTGGGCAGGCTTCCTAAATGAAAATTGTGTCATTTAGTGCCTATTTTCATCCCCAATTGGTCTCATATCCATTGGACTTGTAAAATTTCATTTTTGGTCCCTCAAAGGAAATTTTGGTCATGCTGCCAGCACATGACCTTATCCAATCCGAATTGGCTTTTAATTCCAACACTTCTAACACACCTCATTTGGTCACAAATGACTATTTTTCACTTCACATTAGGTCAAAGACACCATTTACCAATTTCTCCAAAATTTTTGCCTCAAAACCCTAGGTTTCAAACCCTAACCACACTAATTCATTGTAATTAACTAATTCAAAGCATATAAACACAATCATTCAACTCATTCAAGCATTTTAACATGTTTAACTCAATCAAACTCATGCAAATCACTCTCCTCTCCTTGCTGGATGAATTTCAGTTTAGTCCCTCACACATATTTTTTTTTATTGTAAGTTTATTTACAAGTAATTCAAGCTAAAAACACAATAATTAATCTCAAACTTTCAATTTGATGTGCATACCTCAACTTTAATATCCAATCTTCAATTTTTCTCCTATTTTCTTCTTTCTTTCTTGTTAAATTTCTTTCTCAAGGGAAGGGGATAAGGTTTTATGGAGTGATTATGGAAGAAGTTGGGATTTGGTAAGGGTTTCAAAGCTTGAAGACAAGCTTTAATGGAGGTTTAACTATGGAGATATGAGGGAGAGAGAAAGTGACGTTTTGAAGAATAAGACTTTGTGTTTTATTTTTTTTCTCTTTTCTTTGTTTATGTCTTTTGTCTTATGGAAGACCCAAAAATCCATTTAATCAAATTATTAATTATGAGATTTATGGCATCATGCATGATGTCATTTCCCTACACCTTTTTCATTTTCCTTTTTTTTTTCTTTTTTTTTCTATTAGTTCTTTAATTTAATTTTTGATTCTGAAATTTTCTTTTCTCCGATTTTATTTGATAGTTAGGTTAGGAGTCAGCTCTCGGGGTCAATTGACCAAATTGCCCCTCGCCGGTTCATCCCGGTTTGCAATTAATTCCATATTTCTTTTGGCTCCCTGACCTAATTATTTGACTGTCTTAACAGTTATTTTTCATGATTTTCTCTTTTCCACTGTGTTCATAAGGGTCCTAAGGACCACAGCATCATTTTTTACGGTTCGAAATTTGAGTTTAAAATGACTTCGCAGTCGTTCCCGAGACGGTCACCCATCTCTGTGACTCTCGGCTCGTTTAACTTCTTATGTTCTGTTTTTCTTATTTATACTTAACTAATTGGCAATTACTAATTATTTGTATTTATGGCTTCTCTAGTTGTCTTAAGTGTGGTTCTAATCCCCTTAATTGTCCGGACCGACACCGGTCACCGGAACAGTGAAATCTACCAGGCTATGCAAACGGGGGTGTTACAGTCTTACTTATTTTGTACTTGTTATATTCATTATTTCATTAAATTTATCCACTTTCATTTTTGGTTGCCCAAGTAACCTATACTGGACGACTGGATTGGATAAACGGGTAAACTGGTACTGGGTATAAAGTACCTCGGGCCATCACACCATCGGTCACATATGTGTCTCCCGGTGTGCAACAGAACAGCTAATAAGCTGTAATAACATTAGGCACAAGGCCAAGTCTCAACATAATGTCAGAATGGCTAAAAGCCATAAAATCACAGAATGGCATAATGCCATGTGCAGTACTGCTAACTGAACCCAATTGGCATGCCAACCTATCCAAACCAATCTTACTAGGTGTACTAGGGCATGTTACACTTTTAAATTATACAATTCTTGAAATTTAAGTTTAGGTGTTACTATTCATTTCATTAGTAAACTAAAATGTTAACTTTTGTATAGACAATAGGTACATTGGTTCTAATACTCCCAACATAACACATTTTGTATTCTAAAATTATTGGTATTGGTTGCCAATACCATTTCTAAGCGTAGTGTTAGTTATTCAAAATTTTCAAATTTCAAGCCTCATATTTACTGTTCCATTGGTCATTTATACAGTAGGAATTTGGCAAAATTGTCTTCATGAAAGTTGTTCCTTATTTTATCTAGTTACATTTCTTTTTTTAAATCACTCCATTTGGAGTTTTGTAGCTCAAGTTATGGCCTAAACACCATAACTGGCCGGATTAGACAGAATCCAAAATTCTAGGCAAAACTAGTTCTTCCAGATTTGGTAACCTAAGTTTGGTTTGAAATATGACTAGGTTATGGTCAGAATTTGGATTTGTGTCCTTCATGAAAGTTGTAGGTATATGTCTTATCTTTCTGCTGGTAAAATTTCAAGTAAGTTGGACCTTTCTACACTGAGTTATGACCAAATGAATAAACATTGTTCATTTGTTCATTTTGCCCAGGCAGAAGTTACCCCGATTAGGGCAATTTTTAGGCCAACTTGGTTTAGTTTTCTGGGTAGGGTTTCTTCACCAAAGTTGTGCAATTATGTGTCTAGTTTCATGCCCAATTGCCCTTGTACCAATTGAACCTATACAACTCCATTTATGGCTGCCCAAATCTGCTAGACTCATGGTCAGTCCTGCAGGTCAGCCAAGGCAGCTTACCAATCTCAAATACCAAGCCACAACTCTCTTCATTTCCTCATCATACATAGCCAAATGGTCACTAATTGACTATTTAAACTTTCATTCACCAACACATGAACAAAATTTAAGTTTTATACCTCAAACCCTAACTCTAATAACTAAAATTTTTATACATATACAATCCATAGTTTACAATACCAACATCATGTTCAATGGCAGCCATACACAAAATTTTTAGAATAAATTAGCACTAACCTTGACTTAGGCACTTTTCAAGGCTTAAAAACTTCACTTTATTCCTTTCAAATTGCTGCCCAAAGCTTGCTCTAGTGGTAGGGATAATTTTTAATGAAGGCAAGTTAGGGTTTTGAGGTGGTTTAATGTGGGAATTGAAGCTTTGATAAGCTTTCAATGGTGGTTGGGTATGGAGGAGAGGAAACGGCTGGTTTGGGTGAAGGAGATGAATCTGATTTCTTTTGATTATTTTTGTCTCAATTATCCCTTTTTAATAGGTTAGCTTAATTGTGATTGGTGGGGAAAGGGTTGATGACATCATGTGATGTCAAAATTGTCATTTAATCTCATTTTCTTTCCTTTTCTTCTCTTCTCATTTTCAATTTAATTTTTAGCAATATTTATTCACATTTTATGTCATATTAATTATTTACTTAACTGGACAAGTCGGCCAAAAATCACCCTCTGAAGGCGAAATGACCAAAATGCCCTCCGTTTGCCTTAACAGACTAAAATTGTCTGTACCGATTGAAATTTTTTTCTAAGCATTTTCTTGGCATTCTAATGCCATAGGAACCTCAATGACCCTTCTCTGGAGTCCCAAAAATTATTTTATGAATTTTCCCCCATGTATAGGGCTCCTAGTTGCGAGAACCACAACTTCTTATTAGGTTACCCATCGCTTGGGCACCGGGTCATTTAACTTGGTTGTATTTTATTTCTAAAATTTTTCCTAAATTTTTCTTATTAATATTTGAGTTAATTATGGCTCCTCTCTTTAGTTTAAATATTTTTCTGGACGTTCTAGCTGTCCGGACTGATACTGGTCACCAAAACAGTAGAATGTACAGAGTTGCTACAAGGAGGGTGTTACAGCTATATCAAAGAGAATAAGCACGTGAAATATCTTATCTATGATTTTGGTACAACACACATTTCCCACTACCACTTTAGTTCCAATGGAACTTATAAAAGAATACCTAACTAATAATGATGAGCAATTTCCTACGAAGGGTAATAAGGAATAATAATATTTTGATGGCTAAGTTAGGGAAGGAGGAACAATAGGAACCTTCCATGGTGAATTGCATGTGTTGAAGAGCATGAGTAGTAGGTCGACTCTGCAGCATTATATAACATGCAGGATGTGTTAGTTGGAACAATTGTAATGTTAAAATTCTAGAAATGGTGAAGGCAGTAATCATGATAGACAAAAAAATAAATAAAGTGCTACAATTGATGATGGGATGGACATCTTCGAAGGAAAAGGCACTAGAGTGGAAAAGGAAAAGTGATGAGACATGATAGTTAAGAGAGTAGTGGAACCTCGATCTATGTGCCAATATGTTAGAAAGTACATGAAATAATAAGAAAATTCAGGTTAAAATCAAACAATTCTTATTTTAAAGGAATAGAAAATGATAAAGTCATGCTAACTAACACTATAAGAAAAATCAGATTTGCGACGGACAAATCCGTCACAAATCTAATTTTTTGACGGATTTGTGACGGAAAAATTAACGTCACAATTTTGTTTGTCACAAATTTTTAGTGACGGATAAGAAAATCTGTCACAAATTTTTAGTGACGGATCAGAAAATCCGTCACAAATTTGTGACGGAATTTTGACGGAAAATCTGTCAAAACTTATGACCGAATTCATTCATCCATCATAAAATATTAGCCAGTCAAAACACGAATTTGTCACAAAATTGGGACGGATTAGTGATGGAAAATCCATCACAAATTATTGTCCGTCACAAATTCTTCTGACTAATTTCTTTTTTGACGGAAAACTTTCCGTTATAAATTTGTGATGGATCAATCCATCACAAATTTGTGACAGATTATAATTAGTCACAAAATTAATTTTTTTTCAATTTTTTTTATATTCTAGTTTTTTAATAATAAACAAATAATAGTAAATTAAGAATAATTATTTTTATATAATTAGTAATAAGCTTAAACAAATATAATAATAAAATTTACAATAGTTAGTATGTAACACCCCCGTTTGCATAGCCTGGTATATTTCACTGTTCCAGTGACCGGAGTCGGTCCGGACAATTAAGGAGATTAGAACCACACTTAAGACAACTAGAGAAGCCATAAACACAAATAATTAGTAATGTTCAATTAGTTGAGCATAAATAAGAAAAACAGAACATAAGAAGTTAAACGAGCCGAGAGTCACAGCGATGGGTGACCTTCTCGGGAACGACTGCGAAGTCATTTTAAACTCAAATTTCGGACCGTAAAAAGTGACGCTGCGGTCCGTAGGACCCTTATAAACACAGTGGAAAAGAGAAAATCATGAAAAAGAACTGTTAAGCCAGTCAAATAATTAGGTCAGGGAGCCAGAAGAAATATTGAATTTATTGCAAACTGGGATGAACCGGCGAGGGGTAATTTAGTCAATTGACCCCGAGAGCTGACTCCTGACCTAACTGTGAAATAAAATCGGAGAAAAGAAAATTTCGGAATCGAAAATTAAATTAAAGAACTAATAGAAAAAAAAAAGAAAAAAGAAGGAAAATGAAAAAGGTGTAGGGAAATGACATCATGCAGACATCATGCATGATGCCATAAATCCCATAATTAATAATTTGATTAAATGGACTTTTGAGTCTTCCATAAGGATAAAAACAAAAGAAAAGAAAAGAAAAAAAAAAGTAATTTGACCTTTTTTTGAATGGGTTAATGGCATAATTTGGGGTGGTAAAATTTCAGGTCAATTTGACCTTTCTAGCTCGAGTTATGACCAAATGAACAGTTCATTTGGTCAGTTTGGTGCAGTGGCAGCCTGCTCTCATTTCACTTTGGTCAATTTGTTCACCCAGTTTTGGTCAGTTTTTGGGCATGCTTCCTTAATGAAAATTGTGCTCTTTTATGTCTATTTTCATCCCCAATTTGTGGCATATCAATTGGACTTGTAAAATTTGAGTTTTGGTCCTTCAGTGGTTTGGTCATCTGCACAAAGACATGACCATTGGACCTACGAATTTGACTCCCATTCTAATAATTCCCACACATTTCCTTTGGTCATTATTGATCATTTTTCAGTCCACAATTGGTCAAAAATATCATTTATGCATTTCTCCAAAATTTGCCTCAAACCCTAGGCCTCCAAACCCTAATTCACTTAATTATTGTAATTAATCACACTTAATGGTTTTAATGTTAATCATTCAACTAAGGAAGGTTTCTAAACTCATTCAAACCCATTAAATTCATGCAATTCATACTCCCTTCAACAGGCCAAAATTCAGTTTGGTCCTTCAATAATTGATTTCTCTTCATTCAAGCATATGTTCAAGTATAACTTAACTATTTAAACATAGACTCAAAGAGAAAATGAAGAAGAACACTAACCTTAATTTTTTTGATTTACAATCCACCAATCCTTTCACTTTCTTCTTTCTTCGTCTCCCTCAATCTTCTTTTCTAGTGTAGATTGGAAGCTTTTTAGGGTTTAGGGTATATTTTGAAAGGCTAAAATCTAGTTATGGAAGCTTGATGCATTCATCAATGGTGGTTGCACATGGTGGTGAGGGAGGGAGAGGTATGAGACGTCCAAGAAGAAGAAGAAATGAGATGGTTTTAATTTTTTTTTTCTTTTCTTTTCTTTGTTTTTATCCTTATGGAAGACCACAAAAAAAAATCCCAATTTAATAAGTAATTTAATTAATTTGTTTATGACATCATTCATGATGTCATCACCTTTGACTTTTCCCATCTTCTTCTTTTTTTTTTCTATTAGTTCTTTAATTTAATTCTCGATTCCGAAATTTCTTTTTCTCCGATTTTATTTGACAGTTAGGTCAGGAGTCAGCTCTCGGAGTCAATTGACCAAATTGCCCCTCGCCGGTTCATCCCGGTTTGTAAATAATTCCATATTTCTTCCGGCTCCCTGACCTAATTATTTGACTGGCTTAACAGTTCTTTTTCGTGATTTTCTCTTTTCCACTGTGTCCATAAGGGTCTTAAGGACCGTAGCGTCACTTTTTACGGTTCGAAATTTGAGTTTAAAACGACTTCGCAGTCGTTCCCGAGGAGGTCACTCATCGCTGTGACTCTCGGCTCGTTTAACTTCTTATGTTCTGTTTTTCTTATTTATAGTTAACTAATTAAACATTACTAATTATTTGTGTTTATGGCTTCTCAAGTTGTCTTAAGTGTGGCTCTAATCTCCTTAATTGTACGGACCGACACCGGTCACCGGAACAGTGAAATCTACCAGGCTATGCAAACGGGGGTGTTACACGCTCAGTTGAGCAGTCTGTTGAAGTTGAGGCACAAGGGGAAGCCCCAGCTTTACCGAATGTTAGTGGGTCAAGAAGACACCCCACAAATGCGCGCAGCTCGCACGCTTGCTGCCAGATGGCCGCGATGTTTCAATAAATGGCCGGGGGTATGCCTGCTCAAGCTCCACCCCAGACACCTGTGACACAACCACTGCCTCCAGCTAGGCAGTATGATAAATTATTGAAGTATGGGGCTGCAGAATTTAAGGGTACAGTGGACCCTTAAGAGGCAGAGCAATGGCTCGAAAGAATGGATAGAGTATTTAAGAAGCTGCATTGCCAAGATGAACTAAAGTTTGAGTATTCTGTGTCACTACTGCAAGGGGATGCGTATGATTGGTGGAAGACCATCCCCCACAGCTTGGCTTAACCACCAGTGTTGACCTGGGATGACTTCATTAGAGAGTTCAGACAGAAATACATCCCAGATGCATATGTTGACCAGAAACTGCAAGAATTTTTAAGTTTGAAACAAGGAAATAGATCAGTGGCAGAGTATGAGAGGGAGTTCTCCCACTTAAGTCATTATGCTGGGAGTCTCCTTACTACCAGCAAGGTAAGATGCAATAGATTTGAGATGGGTTTGAAGCCCAGCATAAGGATGCAAGTTGTGGGATTTCGACACAGCAACTTCTCAGAGCTTATGTCTCAAGCACTTGAACTGGAGAGAATTGAATCAGAAGCAACCCCAGTGAAAGAAAAATCAGAGAAAGCTGAGAAATCAGAAAAAGACAAGGGGGAAAAGTCAGTAGAGCCGAGTTCTGGTGGTACCTCTGGAAAGAAAAAGAAGTTTAGTGGACCCAGCAGGGTTGAGGTGGAAGATTCGGTAGGGGCAGATTTTCCGGACAGAGACCCCCTAGGTCTAGTCAGCAGTCGAGCAGGGGTTCACATTCTGCCCGCCCCTGTGAGACTTGTGGCAAGATTCATGGGGGGAATGCTATTGGGCCATTGGAGCCTGTTTTAACTGTGGAGGCAAGGGTCATCTAGCAAGAGAATGCACTAGTGCTCCGTCTTCGAGATATGGTCCAGCTCCTACTACTGCTGAGGGATCTATTTAGAGTCCTGCTCCCAGGGTCACGGGCCAAGTGCAGGAAGAGGCAGAGGTAGAGGCACCGCTTTAGGCGATCGAGCACGATTGGTCGAAGACAAGGAAGTGCTTCAGTCAGGGTTTATTCAATGAGACAGCGAGAAGAGGCTGAGACTTCCGATGTAGTAGCTGGTACATTCTCTATCTCTGATCAAGAAGTATTTGTATTGTTTGATCCAGGTTCAACCCATTCATATGTTAGTGCTAGCATAGTCTGTTCACTTGCTGTTCCATGTGTGCAAATGGGTTTTGAAGTGCTAGTAACTAGTCCGTTAAGACAAGAGGTCCGGGTCAACAGAATTTATAGAGACTATCCTTTGGTGATCCAAGGACATGTTTTTCTGTCAGATTTAATTGAAATGCCCTTCAGAGAGTATGATATCATCTTGGGCATGGATTGGTTAGCCAGGCATCACGCTATGATTGATCAGAGATCAAGATCACTTTTGGTCTCCCTTTGTATGGTGATGTGGTAATACATGGGGAGAGGCATTTACCGCCATCAAACATCATTTCGGCTACACTAGCCAGAAGAATGATCAGAAAGGGGTGTGAAGCATACTTGGCACATGTGATAGACACCCAAGTGGGGAGTCTAGCACTAAGGGACATCCCTACGGTATGTGACTTTCCGGATGTGTTTCCTGATGAATTGCAAGGATTACCTCCAGAAAGAGAGGTACAGTTTGAGATTGATGTTATGCCTGGTGTGGACCCAATCTCCATAACGCCATATAGAATGGCACCTGCAGAATTAAAAGAGTTGAAAGTACAGTTGTAAGAGTTGCTTGACAAGGGCTTCATCCGCCCTAGTGTGTCACCTTGGGAAGCGCCAGTGTTGTTTGTAAAGAAGAAAGATGGCACTCTCTGTTTGTGTATTGATTATCGGCAGTTGAATAAGGTGACAATAAAGAATAGATATCCATTGCCCCGCATTGATGACTTGTTTGATCAGTTGAGGGGTGCTGTGTTCTCCAAAATTGACCTGAGATCAGGTTATTATCAGCTAAAAGTACAAGAACAGAGTATTCCTAAAACTGCCTTCAGAACCGGTTATGGCCATTATGAGTTTTTGGTTATGCCATTCGGGTTAACTAATGCTCCAGCTGCTTTTATGGATCTGATGAACACTATCTTCAAACCATACCTTGACCAGTTTGTTGTGGTATTCATAGATGATATATTGGTCTATTTGAGGAATGCAGAAGAGCATGATAGACATCTGCGGATTGTACTGCAGACTTTGAGGGAGAAACAACTATATGCCAAATTGTCGAAGTGTGAATTTTGACTGAAGGAGATATCTTTTTTGGGGCATGTAGTATCAGAAGAGGGCATCAAGGTAGATCCAAGTAAGATTAAAGCTGTCCTTAATTGGAGGCCACCCAGAAATGTCACAGAAATTCATAGTTTTCTGGGTTTAGCTGGATACTACCGTAGATTTGTGAAGGGATTCTCCATGTTAGCATCTCCGTTGACCAAGCTGCTTAGAAAAGATGTGAAATTTCAGTGGACAGATAAATGCCAACAGAGTTTTAATGAATTGAAAAGATGTTTAACTGAAGCTCCAGTCCTAACTTTACCTACACCGGGTAAAGAATATACAGTTTATAGTGATGCTTCTCATAATGGGTTAGGCTGTGTATTGATGCAAGATCGAAATGTCATTGCCTATGCATCACGCCAGCTAAAACCGCATGAGAGGAATTATCCAACACATGACTTGGAGCTTGCAGCTATAGTGTTTGCTCTTAAGATCTGGAAACACTATTTGTATGGGGAAAAATGTTACATCTACACAGATCATAAGAGTTTGAAGTATTTGGGCACCCAGAAGAGCTGAATTTGAGACAAAGGAGATGGTTAGAGTTGATAAAAGACTATGATTGTCTGATAGACTATCAGCTAGGGAAAGCTAATGTTGTGGCTGACGCCTTAAGTCGCAAGACTATGGCAAGTCTACAGGTTACTCCTTTGTCTTTGGTACATGAGTTAAGATCATTGCATGCCAGCTTAGAGATTAATGATGATGGGAAGACAGCAGTTGCATGGTATGTACAGCCAGTGTTGATTGATCAGATTAGAATGGTCGCCGTAATGATCAAGTATCGGTCGATGGAAGAAGTTCGGCAGGGCAAGAAACCAGAATTCTCAATAAGAGATGATGGTTTACTGCTACACCAGGGCAGAATGTGTGTTCCTAATGATGTTGATTTGAGGCAGATCATTTTGAAGGAAGCACATGTGTCTCCTTTTGCCATGCACCCTAGTGGCACAAAAATGTATAGGGGGCTAAAGGAGCATTACTGGTGGATGGGTATGAAAAGAAATGTGGCAGAGTTTGTATCCAAATGCCTAACTTGTCAGCAAGTGAAGGCAGAACATCAAGTACCCACTGGGTTGTTACATCCACTACCAGTACCAGAATGGAAATGGGAAAGAATAACAATGGATTTTGTGATGGGACTTCCGAGGACACAGAAGAGTCATGATGCAGTATGGGTCATTGTTGTGACTAACTAAGTTCCGCTCATTTTACGCGATCCGGATGGACTACGCTTTAGAAAGATTGGCCAAGTTATACATCGATGAGATTGTGAGATCGCATGGAGTGCCGTATCCATCGACGTATCAGATATCCTAGGTTCACTTCTAGATTCAGGGTAGTCTTGAGAGCCCTAGGAACTAGATTGAACTTCGATCGCATTCCACCCACGCATGCATGGCCACCCGAGAGGGTAATTCAGATCTTGGAGGATATGCTACGGGCTTGTGTGATTGAATTTGAGGGCAGTTAGGATATACACTTGCCTTTGATTGAGTTTGCTTACAACAACAGCTACCAATCAAGCATTGGAATGCCTCCATATGAAGCTTTGTATGGCAAAAAATGTAGAACCCCGTTGTGTTGGGATGACGTGGGTGAAAGAAAGATGATTGGACCCGAAATTGTTCAGCAAACTGAAGAGAAATCAGGGTGATCCGAGATCAACTTAAGACTGCATCAGACCGTCAGAAGTCCTACATTGATTTGAAAAGAAGGGATATTGAGTATGCAGTGGGTGAGAAAGTTTTCCTCAAAGTTTCTCCTTGGAAGAGGATTATGAGATTCAGCAGAAAGGGGAAACTGAGTCCCCGTTTCATTGGGCCATATGAGGTTCTGGAAAGAGTGGGTCCTTTGGCATATCGTTTGGCACTACCTCCAGAATTGGAAAAGATACATAATGTCTTCCATGTGTCTATGTTGAGGAGGTATCGATCAGACCCGTCTCATGTACTACCAGTAGAGGAAATTGAAGTAAATCCAGACCTCACATATGAAGAAGAACCCATAGAGATTCTGGCTTATAAGGTGAAGCAGCTACGAAACAAGCAGATACCGTTGGTAAAAGTGCTGTGGAACCATCATTCGGGCTAGAAGGCTACTTGGGAACGAGAAGAGGACATGAGGAGACAGTACCCACAGCTGTTCAGAGATTGATACTAGGTAAAATTTCGAGACAAAATTTATTTAAGGGGGGGAGAATTGTAACACCCCCGTTTGCATAGCCTGGTATATTTTACTGTTCCGGTGACCGGAGTCGGTCCGGAAAATTAAGGAGATTAGAACCACACTTAAGACAACTAGAGAAGCCATAAACACAAATAATTAGTAATGTTCAATTAGTTGAGTATAAATAAGAAAAACAGAACAGAAGAACTTAAACGAGCCGAGAGTCACAACGATGGGTGACCTTCTCGGGAATGACTGCGAAGTCATTTTAAACTCAAATTTCGAACCGTAAAAAGTGACGCTACGGTCCTTAGGACCTTTATAAACACAGTGGAAAAGAGAAAATCATGAAAAAGAAATGTTAAGCCAGTCAAATAATAAGGTCAGGGAGCCGGAAGAAATATTGAATTTATTGCAAACTGGGATGAACCAGCGAGGGGCAATTTAGTCAATTGACCTCGAGAGCTGACTCCTGACCTAACTGTCAAATAAAATCGGAGAAAAGAAAATTTTGGAATCGAAAATTAAATTAAAGAACTAATAGAAAAAAAAGAAAAAAGAAGGAAAATGAAAAAGGTGTAGGGAAATGACATCATGCATGACATCATGCATGATGCCATAAATACCATAATTAATAATTTGATTAAATGGACTTTTGAATCTTCCATAAGGATAAAAACAAAAGAAAAGAAAAGAAAAAAAAAGTAAAAAGCCTTATCTTCCTCACCATTTACGTTTCTCTCTCCCTCACCATTGTGAACCTCCATTAAAGCTTGCTTCAAGCTTTGAAACCACCATTAAACCCCAAATCCTCCCATACTTGCTTCACAAAAACTTGATTTAATCATTTGAGAGGAAGATTGGTCATCAAAGAATTGAAGAAAATTGAGAGGAAGTGAAATTTCAAAGACACCTAACAAGGTAAGTGATGCAAACTTCAAGTTTTTAGTTTAATTAGTGTATGTATAGCATCAAGAGCATAGAAATAAACTTAAAATAAAAAAAAAATATGTGTGAGGGACTAAACTAAAATTCGTCCAGCAAGGAGGGGAGAGTGATTTGCATGAGTTTGATCGAGTTAAACATGTTAAGATGCTTGAATGAGTTGAAAGATTGTGTTTATATGCTTTGAATTAGTTAATTACAATGAATTAGTGTGGTTAGGGTTTGAAACCTAGGGTTTTGAGGCAAAAATTTTGGAGAAATTGGTAAATGATATATTTGACCTAATATGAAGTAAAAAATGGTCATTTGTGACCAAATGAGGTGTGTTAGAAGTGTTGGAATTAAAAGCCAATTCGGATTGGATAAGGTCATGTGCTGGCAGCATGACCAAAATTTCTTTTGAGGGACCAAAAATAAAATTTTATAAGTCCAATGGATATGGGACCAATTGGGGATGAAAATAGGCACTAAATGACACAATTTTCATTTAGGAAGCCTGCCCAAAAAGTGACTAAAACCTAGTGAACAAAGTGACCGAAGTCGGAAAATCACAGGCTGTCCTGCACAAACTAACCAAATGAATAGTGTTTGTTCATTTGGTCATAACTCGAGCTAGACAGGTCAAAATGACCTGAACTTTTACCAGTGGTTAGATGAGATATAGATCTAAAACTTTCATGAAGAACACTAACCCAAATTATGCCATTAACCCAATCAAATTACTAAACCAAGTTGGTCACTGAATCTACAGACTGCAGATTTACCATTTGAACAGTAAAGTTTCAATGGCTATAACTCTCTCTAGAAAACTCCGATTTAGGTTATTCTTGAACTGATGGAAACCTAAGGCATATTAGAACATTTCATATGAAGAAAGTTAGACCAAATTATGGACCTAACATGATCAAATTACTGAATGAAGTTGGATCAATAAATTTGCAGAACCAAATTCTGCAGCATGAACAGTAAACGTAAATTGCTTATAACTTGAGCTACAAAACTCCAATTGGAGTGATTCAAAAAGGAGAATAAACTTAAGACAATAAGGAACATTTTCTATGAAGAAAGTTTTGCCAAATTCCAACAAGTTTGGTGACCAAAATGTGGTATGTGGGTGAAGTTGGAGTTCCCATACCTATTAAGCCTTAGAAAGTCAACAATTTGACTTGAATAGTGCAGTGAATAGTTACCCAAAACACAAAATTTCAAGAACGTCGAATTTAGCACGTTAGAGCTAGGTAAAAATGAAGTTAAATTTATTTTTGGATTTATGCTAAGTTATGGTACTGAAACACTGTAAAATTGTGTGTTTCTGTTGAAAAGAATACCGGGAAAGAACCCGAGGAACCGAGTCGAGTCCAAGAGGCGACTCGCTTGAGATTCGTGCACAACGTATACTTTTTATAATTATCTTCTGCATACTATTTTGAATAATGTGAAATATTGAATTATGGCATTCTTATGATGTTTGATTTAAATTGTGAAAGTTATTGTGTATATTTGAAATGACAATGTTTAGCAAATTGTTAAGATAAGTTTTGAAACCATAGTGTCATGACTATATATTTGAACACCTCACTAGCACGACTAGTGGGGGTAATTAGTTTCGAATTTTGATTCCTTCTCTGGAGAAGTGTTGAGGTGTGCCAGTAGAAGAGGATGTGAATGGATATCCATATATTTGAGCTAGCTAGCCTTGTGATGTGATTTCTCTTTAGCCTCTGGCTATTGAGATTCTATTTGTTTCGAATGGCATGATCTAACTGTGGGTTTTATGAACTGTGATTTGATACTTCAAAATGAAATTGTTTGGGATTAAGATCTCATAATGCATGATTTGTATTTAATTCTCATGTTTAGTCAAATTTTTGAATAAATGTGATTTAAATTATGCATAAAGATTATTTTAGTATGTTGTGCACCACTGAGTCCTAGTACTCAGCGATAGCTTCTATTGCTGTCGCAGATACAGAGACTAGAGGAGCAGCAGACTGAGCTACTGAGGTGTGAGGAGCTATCAGCTTGAAGTCATCGGGTATAATTTATACCCTAATTGTAAATATTTCTTTTGATATATGTATTGCATATAAATGTATGGACATGTAAATGGGTCTTGAGCAGCTTGTACAAAATTTGTATGAGGTTTGTAATAAAGTTTAGTTTGTATTTTTTTGATATAAATTTTGTAAGGATGAATATAAATTGTTTTGTCTCTAATCAAATATGAGTGGAACTATTTTATTTAATTTGAATGAAATGTATTGCTATTATTTTGAGGATTATTGAATTTTGAACTTGAGAAATTGATTGAAATGGATTGAGTTGATTGTGAAATTGAAGTAGTTGTTGAGAAAAATTTTTAGAAGTGCTTTTTACAGGTGTTTGAAGAACTGGTTTCTCAAAATACAGACAAAACTCTGTCAAAATTTTTATAAAATTTGCGGAAAACTAAAATGGACCAAAAATATTAACTAGTTTTAATTTTAACTAAATGTTTTAAATACCTATTAAAAAATGCTCACCACTTGTCAAAAGTAAGAAAATTGTTTAAAATCCCTTGCAGGGTACTTAATGAGTTATCAGTAGGTGAAGTTCGATAGTTCATTAGGTATTATACGGGATCATGTTATGCCTTACAGAGGGGTAAGGTGTGACATAGTAAATAAAAATACCATATATTATTGTAGAAAGAGATGATTCTCCTTTAATTTCAATTAATCTGTACATAGGTATATATATACAATTGATTCCTACAATTATGTTCTACTAATTAGGAAGAAATCCTAAATAAGAAATCCTAAATAGGAATACAGAATACAGAATATACAAAGAAATAATATAGTGATTGACTTTCCATAACACTCCCACTCAAGTTGGAGCATAGATGTTAATCATGCCCAACTTGTTACAAATGTAGTCAATCCTAGCTCCATTCAGAGCTTTTGTAAAAATATCTCCTAATTGCTCTCCAGTTTTGATGTGTCCTGTTGAGATGATCTGTTGTTGAATCTTTTCACGAACAAAGTGACAATCAATCTCAATATGTTTGTTCCGCTCATGAAACACCGGATTAGAAGCAATATGGAGAGCAGCTTGATTATCACACCACAATTTCGCAGGCAGGAAGGTCTTAAAACCTATCTCATCTAGTAATTGAAGTATCCACATTACCTCACATACTGATTGTGCCATGGCTCTGTATTCAGATTCAACACTAGATCGAGAAACTACACTCTGCTTCTTGCTTCTCCAAGACACCAAATTTCCTCCAACAAAAATGCAATATCCAGTAGTTGACCCCTTGTCAACCTTAGATCCAGCCCAGTCGGCATCTGAAAAACATTCAACATTCAAATTCCCATGATTACCATATAACAAACCTCTTTTTGGAGCGCCCTCCAGATAACACAAGATTTGTCCCAAGGCTTCCTAATGAGCAATAGTTGGAGAAGACATAAACTGACTTACCACACCAACGGCATAAGCAATGTCAGGGCGAGTGACTGTAAGGTAGTTCAATTTTCCTACCAATCTTCTGTATCTCTCTGGATCTTCAAACAACTCACTATCCCCTGCTAACAGTTGTAAATTTGGAGTCATTGGTGCACTACAAGGCTTAGCACCTAATTTTCCTGTCTCTGTCAATAAATCGAGGACATATTTTCTTTGAGACAAGAAAATACCCTTTTTACTTCTCATAACATCAATACCCAAGAAATACTTTAACAATCCCAAGTCTTTGGTCTGAAACTAGGTTTGGAGGAAGGTTTTAAGAGATGAATACCTGCAGAGTCACTCCCAGTGATGAGAATGTCATCCACATAGACTACTAGGAGAACTAGACCAGCCTCAGATTGCCTATAAAATACTGAGTGATCACATTTACTCTTTTGCATACTAAATTCCTGTACTGCTTCACTGAATCTCCCAAACCAGGCCTTAGGACGTTGTTTCAAGCCGTAAAGAGACTTTCAAAGCCTACAAACTTTACCCAACTCCCCCTGAGCAACAAACCCAGGTAGTTGCTCCATATACATCTCCTCCTGAAGATCACTATGAAGGAAAGCATTCTTGATATCCAATTGGTGCAGGGGCCAATCATATGTAGCTGCTCAAGAGATAAATAAGCGAACAGAAGTAAGTTTAGCTACAGGAGAAAAAGTGTCAGAGTAGCCAACTCCATATGTCTGAGCATATCCTTTAGCTACAAGGCATGCTTTTAACCTAGCCATAGAACCATCAGGATTTACCTTTACTGTAAATACCCATTTGCAACTAATAGCTTTCTTACCAGTGGGCAAAGGCAACAGTTCTCATGTACCATTAGCATCTAAAGCCTCCATTTCCTCTTTCATAGTAGCACACCAGCCAGGATGAGACAGTTCCTCACCAACAGTATTAGGGATAGGAACAGAGTCTAAAGAAGTAACAAAACACCGAGAACAAGAATACAATTGATTATAAGAAATAAAAGAAGAGATAAGGTAAGTACATGAACATTTACCTTTACGAAGAGCAATGGGTAAGTCTATATTAGAATCATAATTAGTATGAGGTACAGGATCTCCCAATGAAGTAGCTGGTGGAGGATCTGAGTCAGGAATCTCCAATCTCCTGGAATAAACATGAACAACGGGAGGTCCAGTAGGTCTAGAGACAGAAGGATTAAGGTGTAGGAGAGGACTAGATATTGGTTGTACAGTATATATTAAGAGATCATCCTCCTCCCCTTAACTCTCACACACAGATGATGGAGGAAAAAATGGAGTGGACTTAAAAAATATGACATCTGCAGAAACAAGATAATGATTAAGAGTAGGAGAAATAGCGGTACTCTTTTTGGAGCCGGGAGTACCCAAGGAAGACACATTTGAGAGACTTTGGATCTAACTTAGTAATCTGTGGATGAACATCACGCACAAAATAGGTACAACCAAAAATATAGGGTTCAACAGGGAACAAAGATTTTGTAGGAAACAAAGCAATATAAGGAATATCCTCATTAAGGATAGAAAATGGCATACGATTGATTAAAAAACATGCCGTAGAAACTGCATCCACCCAAAAGTGTTTAGGAACTTTCATCTGAAAAAGAAGAGCACGAGTTACCTCAAAAAGATGCCAATTTTTTCTTTCGGTCATGCCATTTTGGGATGGGGTATCCACACAGGAAGTGTAATACCCCTATTTGCATAGCCTGGTATATTTCACTATTCCGATGACCGGTGTCGGTCCGGACAATTAAGAGGATTAGAACTACACTTAAGACAACTAGTTAAGCCCTAAACACAATAATTAGTAATTGTCAATTAGTTAAGTATAAATAAGAAAAACAGAACATAAGAAGTTAAACGAGCCGAGAGTCACAGCAATGGGTGACCTTCTCGCGAAGGACTGTGAAGTCGATTTAAACTCAAATTTTGAATTGTAAAATGTGACGCTGCGATCCTTAAGACTATTGCGAACACATTGAAAAAGAGAAAATCACAAAAAAGAATTGTTAAGCCTGTCAAATAATTAGGTCAGGGAGCCGGAAGAAATATTGAATTATTTGCAAACCGGGTTGAACCGGTGAGGGGCAATTTGGTCAATTGATCCCAAGAGCTGACTCCTGACCTAACTGTCAAATAAAATCGGAGAAAAGAAAATTTTGGGACCAAGAATTAAATTAAAGAACTAATAGAAAAATAAATAAATAAAAAGAAAAAAAAAAAAGAAAAAGTAAAAAGTGATGACATTATGCATGACCTCATGCATGATGCAATAAATATTATAATTAAAATTTAATTAATTTAATTTATGGTCTTCCTAAAGGATAAATTCATAAAAGAAAAAGAAAAGAAAAAAAAAAGACTTCATCTTCTTCAAAAACGTGAACCATCTCTCTCTCACCTCTCCCTCACCAAAACTCCATGGAAGCTCATTTTGAACTTGATCAAACCTTAAATCCCACCATAGAAAGTTAAATTTCCATCATTAAATCTTGATTTCAAGCTTTGATAGAAACTTGACAACAAAAAGAAGAAGAAAGGAAGAGGTTTTGAAGAGGTGAAAATTCAAAGTAAGGTTAGTAAGCAAACTTCCATTTCTTAGTTTAATTTCTATGTTTTTGGTTCAAGTAGCTTAGATTTTAACTTAAAATTAAAAGAAAATAATTGTTGGAGGACAAGAGGAAAATTTGGCCAGCTAGAGTTTTGATGTGTATGTGCATGAATTTGATTGAATTCAAAGTGTAGGTAAGTGGGTATGAGTATGGAAGTGATGTTGGGATGCATTGTAGTAGTTAAATGCAACATATTAGTGAATTAGGGTTTGGCACCTAGGGTTTAGAAGAAAAAAATGTGAGAATGTGTTAAATGGTGTGTTGGACTTGGTTTGAGGTGAGAAATGGTCATTTGTGACCAATTGGAGTATGTTAGAAGTATTGGAACCAAATGCATATTCGGATTGCTTAGGGTCATGCTGTAGGCAGCAGGACTAAGGTCCCTTTGAGGGACCAAAACTGAAAATTTACAAGTTCAATTGGTGTGAGGCAAATTAGGAATGAAAATAGACACAAAATGACACAATTTTCATTTAGGAATCATGCCCAAAAAGTGACCAAAACCTAGCGAATAAATTGATCAAATCCGGATTTATGCAGTCTGACCTGTACAAAAATGACCAAATGAACAGTATTTGTTCATTTGGCCATAACTTGGGCTAGGTAGGTCTAAATGACCTAAAATTTTATTAGTGGATATCTAAGATATAGACCTAAAACTTTCATGAAGAACACAAACCCAAATTATGCCCTTAACCAAGTCATTTGGCTGGCCAAAGTTGGTGACTTAAAACTGCCAAAACCAATTTGGTGCCCAGAAATCTGGGTTAAGTCCAATCCGGCAGCCATCATTCAAATGGCTATAACTTGAGCTACAAAACTCCAAATGGAGTGATTCAAAAAGGATAATAAAGTTAAGACAATAGGGAACATTTTCTACGGAGAAAGTTTTTCCAAATTCTAACAGAAAAATGACCAATGGAACAGTGCAACACAAGACACCAAAACTGAAAATTTGCAAATTTGCCTAAAAGACTTGGAATTTGAGTAAACAACCAAAACCAACAAATTTAGTGACCAAAATGTGGTATGTGAGTGAAGTTGGAATTCCCATACCTATTAAAAATTAGAAAGTCAATAAATTGACTTGAATGGTGTCATGAATAGTAACCCCGAAATACAAATTTTAAAGAACGTCAAGTTTAGCACATTAGAGCTAGGTAAAAGTGAATTTAAATTTATTTTTGGATTTATGCTAAGTTATGGTACTGAAACACTATGAAACTATGTGTTTCAGTGGAAAGGAACACCAGGAAAGAACACGAGGAATAGAGTCAAGGCCAAGAGGCGACTCGCTTAAGGTTTGTGCACAACGTAGAATTTCTGTAAATTCTCTTCTGCATATTGTTTTGAATAATTTGAAATATTGAATTGTGACATCATTGTGATAAAATATTTATTATGCTTTTGATTTAAATTGTTGAAAGTTATTTGTGTATATTTGAAATGGCAATGTTTAGTAAATTGTTAAGATAAGTTTTGAAACCACAGTGTCATGACCATATATTTGAACACCTCACTAGCATGACTAGTAGGGGTAATCAGTTTCGAATTTTGATTCCTTATCTGGCTGAAGTATTGAGGTGTGTGCCAGTAGAAGAAGAAATTGAATGGATATCCATATATTTGAGCTAGCTAGCCTTATGATGTGACTTCTCCTTAGCCTCTGACTATTGAGATTATATTTGTTTCAAATGGCATGATATAACTGTGGGTTTTATGAAATTAGTTTTGACACTTCAAAATGAAATTGTTTGGATTAAAATCTCATAATTCATGTTTTGTATTTAATTCTCATGTTCAGTCCAATTTTTGAATAAATATAATTTAAACTCTGCATAAAGATTATTTTAGTATGTTGTGCACCACTGAGTCGTAGTACTCAGCGATGGCTATTATTGATGTCGCAGATATAGAGACCAGAGGAGCAGCAGAGTGAGCTGTTGAGGACAGAAGAGCTACCTGCTTTGAAGTTATCGGGTATATTTTATACCCTGACTATAAAAATTCATTTTGATGTATGTAATGCACGTAAATATATGGACATGTAAAATTGGTCTTGAGCAGCTTGTATAAAGTTTGTAATAAATTTTAGTTTGAATTTCTTTTAATGTAAATTTTTGTAATGATGTATATAAATTATTTTATCTTTAATGAAATATGAATGGAAGTATTTTGTTTTAATTTGAATGAAATTGATTAATAGTATTTTGATGATTGCTGAATATTGAAAATTGTGGATTTGAATTTTTGGAGATTGATAAATGATGTTGAAATTAATTGGGATGATTGTGAAATTGAAGAAGTTGTTGAGACAAATTATTGAAAGTGCTTTTTTTCAGGTATTTGAAGAACTGTTTTCCCAAAATACAGATGGCACTCTGCCGAAATTTTTGTAAAAATTGCGGAGATTTTAAATATCTAAAAATTTGATTTATGTTTGGACTTTAAATAAAGGTTTTTAATATCTAAGAAAATTTTACCCACCAATTTAAAAATGAATGAAAATTGTTTCAAAATCCCTTGTAGTATATTTAATGGGTTACCGGTAGGCGAAGTACAGTAATACATTAGGTGTACTACGGGAGCATGTTACATCTTATGAGGAGTAGGGTGTGACATGTTTTAGTGGTATCAGAGCGGCGCAGCGGAAGCGTGGTGGCCCATAACCCACAGGTCCCAAGATCGAAACCTGGCTCTGATACTACTAAAAGATGTTACACCTTACCCCTCTGTAAGGCATAACATGATCCCGTAGAATACCTAATGAACTACCGAACTTCACCTACCGATAACTCATTAAGTACCCTACAAGGGATTTTAAAATCATTTTCTTACTTTTTATAAGTGGTGAGCATTTTTTTATAGGTATTAAAACATTTAATTAAAGTTGAAAACTAGTTAAAATTTTTTGCCCATTTTATTTCTCTGTCGAAATTTCTTCTCTGCCGAAATTTCTATAAAATTTGCGGAAAAATAAAATGGGCCAAAAATTTTAACTAGTTTTCAACTTTAATTAAATGTTTTAATACCTATAAAAAAAATGCTCACCACTTAAAAAAAGTAAGAAAATGATTTTAAAATCCCTTGTAGGGTACTTAATGAGTTATCGATAGGTGAAGTTCGGTAGTTTATTAGGTATTCTACGGGATCATGTTATGCCTTACAGAGGGGTAAGGTGTGACAGGAAAACTGATGAAGAATGCCATTTTGTGTCATAGAGGACTGAAATTGAGCTGAAAAGTATTCTTTGGCATTGTCACTTCTTAATATGAGCACAAAAATATTAAATTGAGTTTTGATTTCATTACAAAAGGCACAAAAGATAGAAAATAACTCAGAATGATTCTTCATTAAATATAACCAGGTAACATGAGAGTAATCATCAACAAAAGTAACAAAATAATGAAATCCAGTTTTAAAAGTAACAGAACAAGGACGCTAAATATCAGAATGAACTAACTCAAAAGGGGGATGAAGCCCGTTTATTGACTCTAGACACAGAAGGCAAATGATGATGTTTTACAAACTGATACGACTCACATTCTAGTACTGATAAAGACTGAAACTGAGGACACAGCTTCTTCATGGTAGACAAAGAAGGATGGCCCAATCTACAATGAGCTTCAAGAGGTGTTAAGGTACTGGAGCAAACAAGCGACTGCAGTATATGATTTTCCAGAATGTAGAGACTACCTGACTCACGTCCTCTACCAATAATCAGCTTCGTCGTAAGATCCTAAAACAAACACTGGTCAGGAAAAAAAGAAAATAGAACAATTTAAGGTACGAGTAAGTTTACTAACAGAAAGTAGATTAAAAGAGAATTTTGGTAGACATAAAACAGATGACAATGAAATTGACGAAGTCGGGTTTGCAGTTCCAGAACCCATGACACAAAAAGTAGAACCATCAGCTAAAGTAACCATAGAGGAAGTGAGATTAAACTGAAAAGCAGATAAAAGACTAGAATTACCTGTTATGTGATCTGTCACACCAAAATCAATAACCCATTTGGATGTGGAAGACACAGGGCATGTAGAGGATTTACTTGACTCATCAATCGCAGTGACAGGAGAACTGGCAGGCTTTAGAGATGCCTGATACTGAGAAAACTGTGCAAAATCCTCTGTAAATACCAAAATAGTTTTCTTAGAGGAAGATACAGTAGAATCCTCTGCTGCCATATTTGCCATCTGTGATCGTTGATTTTTCCTCTGAAGTTGCGAACAATTATATTTTGTATGGCCAGGCTCATGGCAATAATAATGACTCCTCTTGAGTTCTGATTAGAACTAGCCTCTCCATTACGCTGATTACTTTTATTGCCTGTAATTCCTCCTCTACTTCCTCTTCTATTACCCTGTTGTCCATTTGGATTACGGCTAATAAGAGCACTACTGGCAGGTTGTGAAGATTGGGTACTTTCTATACAAAGGACCTGTGTGAACGTTTCATGCAAAGAGGAAATCTCAGAACTGGAGAGAATCTGAGATTTAGCAGTCTCATACTGTGAAGGAAGGCCTGCAAGAAAACTCATAACAGCCAGTTGCTCCCGTTGGGCCAGCTGAACTTTCACATCAGGACTAAAAGGCAACAATACATTAACTTCCTCATATACCCGTTTAAAATTCATAAAATAAGCCGTGAGAGACTTATCCTCTTTCTCAGCACGGTAGAATGCCTTACAAACATCATAAATACGTGAGATATTCCCTTTACCAGAATATAAAAAATCAAAGTAATCCATCAATTCCTTATGTCACACCCTACCCCTCTGTAAGGCATAACATGATCCCGTAGTATACCTAATGAATTACCAACTTCGCCTACTGATAACCCATTAAATACACTACAAGGGATTTTCAAAAACTTTTCTTACTTCTTTTACAGTGGTGAGCACTATTTACAGGTGTTAAAAACCTTTTTGAACTGAGGTGAATTAACTAACACATTTAGACTATTAGTAATTTCTGTAAAAAAATTTTGGCAGAGTCCCTTCCGTAATTTGGATAAAACAGTTCTTCAAAAACCTATAAAAAGCACTTCAATATTTTTCTCAATCTCAAACTCTAGCATAATTCAACACAAATCCACAATAATTTTTCAAAGACTGAGATACAAGAAATATAATACAATTTTTACAAGTCCAAATAACTCATAATTTATTTTATAACTTTAATGTACAATTTTAATTTACAACTGCTCAAAACCAAGAACACTATATACATACAGTGAACATACATTACAATATAAAATGCAGAATATGGTATACTCAATATACCCGATGATTTCTTGCTGAATGTACTAGCAGCCTAGTCTCGCCTGTCGATCTGTCTACTGCGACAAAGAATGAAAAGCTATCGCTGAGTAAAATTTACTCAGTGGTGCACAATAACAATTTGAAATGCGATATATAAATCTTTTATTGACAGTTCACAAATCAAATGATTCACAATTCTATTTCACAATTTACAAAATTCACCTAACACAAATTTGATCAAGTAATTGAATAATACCGTTTTGCAAATCAATAACACAATTCGATCAAATAACTGAATAATATCGTTTTGCAAATCAATAACACAATTCGATCAAATAACTGAATAATACAATGTTGCCAATCGATAACATAATTTAGGCCATGACACAGTTTTTTTCACACATGCCGTGTTGTACAGCACGACAAGACACACTCACCCCAATAATCGAAATCAATGAGGGAGGAAGCTAGCTGAATAATGAGTACTCATCCACACTCACCTCAGACTGGCAAGTCAAAGAGGGAGGAACATAATCACACTCACCCCAGACTGATAATTCAAAGAGGGAGGAATAATCACACTCACCCCATAAATGGAGGAGGAACATAGTAACAGTGTCATACCAATTGTGAATCAAAACAATTCCAAATCACAATATTTCATACAATTCCCAAATAATATTTTATCTCAAAATTTCCATTTGCAAAGTAGGCAACACAATAATTTTCAATAATATTCCCAAAGCCAAAATAATCAAAAACTATTCATAACTCATTTCTCCAAATAAATTTGCTAGTAAAAGCAGTGAATATAAAAGTATTGTGCACGGACATAATTTAAAACTATAATGTTCAATTAAATTTTTAAGTAGAAAATGAGAAGTCAAAATTATTGTGCACAAACATAATTTAAAACAATAACATATAAATAATCATAATTTATTTCAATTGAAAAATTCAAAAGAAATAAATATTGTGCACAAACATAATTTAAAACAAAAACATAAAAATAATCATAATTTATTTCAATTGAAAAATTCAAAAGAAATAAATATTGTGCACAAACACAATTGAAAATAATAACATACAAATAATCATAATTTATTTCAATTGAAAAATTCAAAAGAAATAAATATTATGCACAAACATAATTTAAAACAATAATGTACAATAGTCATAATTCATTTCAATTGAAAAATTCAAAAGAAATAGCCGTTGTGCACAAACCTCTGATAATTGTCTCTTGGCTCTGACTCAGTGTTTCCTTCCCCTCCCTGAGTCTTTGCTAACTGAGAAACACAATTTGAAGTGTTTCAGTACTCATTTAAACTGTCTCTAACGATAATGCTTGATAATTAATTCACTGAATTCATTTATTCGCTTAGTCAACCTAATATATTGACCCTCGATGCATTTTAGGTAAATTAGGTTTTAACGTTACTAATATGTCACATTCGATAGTCTTCTAGGGTTGGTACATGTTACCAAGTTTATTTCCGTGTATACTGCATTTTTTTGCAATTTGCTGGATTCCGGGATACTAGTTTGACCTAGCCGGACGACCTAGTTCCCTCGGTTTTCGGGTTTTGGTCAAAACTAAAAACTTGTAGATCTATGTCTTATGGAACATGGGGAAAAATTTCAGGTCATTCTGAGTTATGTAGACCAAGTTATGGTCATTTTACTATTGCTGGTCAAATTGCATCAAAATTGGTCATTTTAGGTCACTTTAGGTCATTTTAGGTTCGGCCAGTTTTTGGACCCGAACTTGTGCAAGCTGTTTGACTTGCTTATGGTCATTTCTGGGCTTTGGTGTCTTCATAAGACTTGTAGATATGGGTCTTAGCTATTCATGGTTAGAATTTTAGTTCAATTGGACCTGTTTTGAGTGAGTTATGGCTTAAACACTAACTGCTGCCCAAATGGTCAATTTTCAGGCCTTATTTGCACTTAATCCGGATTTGGTCATTTTTCAAGCTACCTTGCAAGCAGAATTTTGACAAGATTTCTTCATGAAAGTTGGCACATTTTGTGCCTAGTTTCACCTCCAATTGGTCCCATACCAATTGGAGTCACACACTTAAAGTTATAGGCCTAAAACTCAAACTGCCTTATTGAAATTCTTGCATACACATCAAGCATCACTTTTAACACTCACCAAACTTAACCTTCAAACCAATTCTGGTTGTACCACAACCTAAACATAATTTATAACATATTATAGGTCATTTTGGCAGCTTACAATTACACTCAATGTGCACCAACAAGTGCAGAATTTGTCCAACTCAATTTACAACAATTCAATCACCAATTCATGCCCATTTACATGTCCCACTTTACACTACCATACATACACTCAAACTTCCATAACAACCAACACATTTCAACACCATTATTTCATAAACCAAGCATGAATTCCAGCATTCCTCAAGAGTTAACAAACTGCCACAATGGTACACTTACATTCCATTACTTTCCAAGCTTTAAATTTCATTTTACATTTACATATACTAAGTATACATCACCCAAACAATTTCCTACACAATATACATTTAATCAATCATTTAATTCACCATTTACAAGCACAATTAAACTGCCTTCAAGGCGTTCCCATGGCTGCCAAAAGTGCACATTCCCATTCAACATCAAAACTCAAAATTTTCTCCATAAATCAAACACCCATAACACCCTTACAAACTTTAACAAAGCAACATTCAAAAACACAAACTTACCTATGGATGAGACTTCTTAAATCTTCACCAAAACTTGGTCTTCTTGCTGCCAATCTACTGCCCAAGTGGTGTAGACTAACTTTGATGAAGGAAGGTAGAAGGAAAGAAGCTTGAATCTCATATGCATGAAGCTTCAACCATGCGTCAATGGAGTTTTTTGGGAGCAAATTTTCTGCTGGTTCTAAGGTTGAAGATGAAGATGTATATTCTGCCCAAATGAAGCTTTAGTGGTCCACTTAAATGAGTTGGTGGACCACTATGTAAGAATTAAATCATTGTTTATTCTAAGGTTTCATTTTTCCACATTTAACTCCCAATTTTTGCTATTTACATTAGGTACCACCAATTTAATTTTTCATGACATTTTCCAAGTGTAATATTATTTATTTTTAATGGACATTTAGGTCAAAAGACAACTCGGGGTGTCAAATGACCACAATGCCCCTGTTCGGGTTGCATTCCCGATTTTTCGGTAACACCGGATTTTGTCCGTTTTTCGATTTCTTGCTTTTCTTTGTACTAATTATTTAATTTTTCTTTGATATTTCTAATGATATTTCTACTTCAATTGATGTCTCTTTAACTCCTAAAAATATTTTTCAGGGTTCCCCGCGGTCCAGGGCTAGTCAACGGTCCACGCCGTGACTTCCCGGTGCGGTCACCCATCGCTAGGGTTCTCGGCTCGCTTAACTTAGTTGCATTTCTTTACTATTATATTTCCTTTATTTTTCTTGTATTTTCTTTTCTTGTATTTCATTATTTAATGTCTCCTCACTCATATCGAAGTGTAGTTCTAGGCATTCTAGCTGTCCGGACAACACTGGTCACCGGAACAGTAGAACGCACTACCGAACTTAGGGGTGTTACACCTTAACAAATTCACAATGATTAATTAAACTAATTACCTCGCTGTGAATCGTGTTCCGAAGCTGCAAAAACAACCGAGCATCCTCTCTTAGCCAAGTTTGTCGTGTATCATCAGTAGGTGGATCTTTAGTAAGGTGATCATCCTTATCAATGCTACGCAAATAGACCCTAACAGTCTTACTCCACTCCAGATAATTCGAACCATTAAATTTGTGTTCCGTGATCTTAGTCATCACCGGAATCACATCAGAAATAATATTCTTATTGTCTGCCATTTGTTGAGACAAAGAAAACTAACCGAAATGCTAATCCAAAGTGTTTACAGCAGCAAAATAACCCAAAATCACAAATTAAACAAATACCGAAATAGGATCTGAGAGCCAAACCTAAGAAGTCCTTTAATGGTGTACTGGATCAGGCAACAGCACACAGTGGTGGAATGAGGGGGTTAAGGCGATGCCGGCAATGTTGATCAGAGTCGAAACAGCAGGTCGATGGCCAAGGTCTCTCCTGAGCTGGGTGGTGAGAATAAATAGTCACCCTAGATAGATGACCTGCTCTGATACCATGTAGAAAGAATTGATTCTCCTTTAATTTCAATTAATCTGTACATGGGTGTATATATATATATATATATATATATATATATATATATATATATATATATATATAATTGATTCCTATAATTATGTTCTACTAATTAGGAAGAAATCCTAAATAAGAAATCCTAAATAGGAATACAGAATACAGAATATACAAAGAAATAATATAGTGATTGACTTTCCATAACAACTATATAAAAATATAAAGTTAACCATACAATAACAAGTTCAATTAGCAAATACATATAAATAATATCAAGCTATATATTCAGTCTACTCTGATCATGGGAATCAACAGAATCACTTAAAGAGCGAGATTATGACCCCATCTGTCTCATCATACGCTTCATCTCCTCCCCCATAGAGCGAAACTACTCTTCACTCTGTTGCCTGAGGCGCGATACCTCCTTCTCAGCACGTTGTTGGAGAATTCACTCTTGATTTTCCCTCATGAATTCATCCAACCCTAACAGATAAGTTTAATGCTGCCCATAAGATAATGTATTTATTCATGGCAAAGGAAGGCAATCAAGAGTAAATAAAAGTAGAGAGAAATATCATTCAACAAATTCATTGTCATATAAATACCTACAAGATATTAGTTGTCTTTTTATTTTTTTTATTTTTAGAAAACAATTGTGTGAAAGAAGGATTTTGTTATCAATAATTTATTATAGAATGCTCAAATTTCCCCCATACCTTAGACATATCACAAACGGACTTGAAGCAGAGAGGGCAAGCATATCTGTTGACAATAAACAATATCACATTTGCAAATATTTTGCACCAAAATGTTTAGAAAAGAGTGAAGAACTAAATTGAACAGAAACAGAAATAGCTGCATAGGAACTCACTGGTAGTGTTCTCTCATCTCCTTCAAGCATTTCTTGTGAATTGTGTGTCTACATGGCAATACAGTCACATCATATCTCAACTCAAATAAAAATTGCAGGTAATCATTTGAATTGTAATTGCAGAGTTAGGTGCTAGCCATTGTCCAAATGCACTCATCTATAATAGCTAAGAAAAGAAGCACGAGACTTATACTCTACCTCAAAACAAACAGGGCAATCATGGTGCATTGCCCATTCTACACAAGGATGGCTGATCTTCAGAAGAATTGTGTAACACCCCTCACCCGTCTACAGAATAGCCAAGCAAGGCGTGCTACACGACATGCCGGAACACTTAGTCTATGATTATTTCATTTCCTGAGCTCAATTTGATTTTAAGAAGTCTTTTATGTAATATTTATATCATGTTGATACTATTTTCATACTTTGATAAAATCAGTGTTTCAAGATTGGTAATAAAAATTTAGCAAGGTAGCGTCTGTATTTCGGACAAACTGCCCTTCCAAATCTGTTGAAAACAGTTTAATATGATAATATCAAAATCTCAAATATTTCACAGTCTCTATTTCTCAGTAAAGTCAATAGACTTTTATAGTCATTAAACAGTTCCATAATATAGTCCATAATAATTCAAATATATCCAGAAAATCTTCATGTTATTTAATATGTACAAAATATTACAAACTTTAGAGCTTTCATAACATTACCAAATATAGGGCCGAATTTCAAAAATACAACAAAAATACAAAATACAGGATATCCTAAATCCTACCATGTATGCAATGCAGTGCAGATGACTCTGGACTCCTGTGCAGATCAGATGTCTCACCCGGTCGTAGGTCTGCTGGGCTCTCCAGCTGTGTTTCCAATACCTACGCATTACAAAAGCAACGCGCTAAGCAATTTTGCTTAGTGGTGCCAAATGTAAAGAAATATACACTAAAATTAAGTAAATAAAGTATTTACGAATTTTTGGTGGTGCTGTATGTCAGTAGACTGGATTTAGGAATTTGAATTTAATAGTACTTGAATTACTGCCCGTGTAGCCTATATACTGACTAGACTGGATAAATGGATATACTGGCACTGGGTACCTAGTACCTCAGGCCGTCACACCATCGGTCACAAAGTGTCTCCCGGTGTGCAAATAGCGTGGCTAAAAAGCCATATAGTCAATTTGGTGATAAGCTAAAAATGAATACACAATATGTATAGCCGTAGGCTATTAAAGTCACAGTATGGCATAATAAGCTGTAGAAACACAGTATGGCATGAAGCCATTTACAGAAGAGCTGTCAGAATCCTATTGGCATGCCAACCTATCCAAACTAGTTAACTAGGCAAACTAGGGCACATTATAAATTAATTGTTTAATTCTTCAGTTTTTAGAGTTTACTAACTATTATGTAATTCATAAGTCAATGCATATGTTGACCTTTTTAGGTACTATGGATAAGTGGTTTCTAGCATCAATATGTCACATATTGTAATTCAATATGCTGCCAATATAGTGCAATTTACCATTTTTACAAGTTGGCATTCATTGCCAAAGTGCTTCAAGCATCATTGTATGTAAATGTCAAATTCTCAAGTTTTGGTGTGCTAGTTTGGTCTAGCTTAAAGTCCTATTTCTCTTGGTTTTTAGCTTCTGGTCAAAGAAGAAAAATTGTAGCTCTATGTCTTATTGCACGTGGGGCAAAATTTCAGGTCATTTTGAGTTGTATAGACCAAGATATGGCCAATTTACTAAAACTGGACAGATTGCACCTTTAGTACAAAATTTGGTCAATTTTAGGTCACTTTTGGTTCGGCAATTTTTGTACCCGAACTTGTGCAAGCCATTTGACTTGGTTCTGGCCATTTTTGGGCTTTGGTGTCTTCATAAGAATTGTATATATATGTCTAAACTAACAATGGTAAAAATTTCAGGTCAATTGGACCTATTTTGAGTGAGTTATGGTCATCCCAAGGACTACTATTCATATAGTCAAAAATCTGAGTTGCAAGGTTACCATTACGGGTTTGGTAATTTTTAAGGTCAGTTTCTAGGCAGAATTTTGGCAACATTTCTACATGAAAGTTGGCCTATTTGGTGTTTAGTTTCACTCCCCATTGGCCTCACACCAATTAGGTTCACAATATTGCACTTATGACCTAATTTAGATCCTGCTAACATACACAACCTGCATTTTAACCTCACACTTCCAATTTTAACAATTCTCCTCCTCCCAATACTTCAATATTCAATCAATGGCACTTCTATATATATATTGTACACAATTCCAACAATAATTTTGGGTAGAATATTCAAATGCTCAATGCACACAATTCACCATTAAGTTCAATATTCACTTCCACCAAAATTCAACATATCTCAATGTCAATATTACACATACACTTCAACATAATCATACTTCAATATCACTTATACATACTGCCCACAATTTAACACTAGCATATTTCATTAATAAATATTTCATTAATAAACTACATATTCACACACAAATTCATGATTTAATAGGCTGCCAAACATGGCAGTTTGCCCAAAGCATCCAAATCCCATTTCAAACCCTTAATGAAAGCATTAGCATGCACATACTTGGATATAAACTTACTACAACTTTCATTTGAATTAATCAACATTCATTTCCATTCATTAGAAGTAAAAATAACTCAAGCTCAACAAAGGTTCATGGCTGTCGAAAATGGACAAGTCCATAACTCACTATTTCTTTCATTTCTCTTCACCAAACTACTCATCTCAACCTAAACACAACTTTTACTAAAGCTAGGGAGAAGATTTGGACACTAACCACTTTTGAAGCTTATCAAAGCTTCACCAAATCTTGTTTTTCTTGTTGCCAATATCTTCTCCAAGGTAAATAGGTAAGCTTTAATGAAGGAATCAAGAGGAAAGGATGGCTTGATCAAGGTTGCATGGAAGAAGAGTTCATTCGGCCATGGTGGACTTCAATGGTGGAATTCACTTCGGCTAGCTTTCTCTCAAGGTTGAAGATGACCCATTTCTGCCCACTAATGGTTATTTTATGTACCTTATAATGTAGTTAGTGGAGCACTAATCAATTGTTTAATGTTTAATTATACTAAGTTTCCTTTATTTACACATTTATCTCCTTTCTTTCACAATTTACATAATGTATCACAATTTAATTTTTCATGATATTTCTAAAGTGTAATATCATTTATTTTTAATGGATATTGAGGTCAAAAGGCAACTCTAGGTGTCAAATGACCAAAATACCCCACTTCGGGTTATATTCCCGATTTTTCGGTAACACCGATTTTTGTCTATTTCTCGATTTTTCGTTTTTCTTTGTACTAATTTATTAATTTTTCTTTGATATTTCTAGTGTCAATTACATTTCAATAAACCTTTATTTATGTCTCAAAATTAAATTTCTAGGGTTCCCCGCAGTCCTGGGGTCGACAATGGCCTTCCCGGTGCAGTCACCCATCGCTGCGGTGCCAGCTCATTTAACTTAGCTTCATTTTCTCTCTTTCACTTTTCTTTGATTTTTCTTGTATTTTCTTTTTATTTATTTCATCATTATATGTCTGTTCACTATCACCAAAGTGTAGTTCCAGACATCCTGACTTGCCTAGACTGATATTTGGCCACTGGAGCAACAGAACATACTGAACACATACAGTGGGGATGTTACAACTCTTCCCCTCTAAATAAAAATTTCATCCTTGAAGTTTACCTGATGTGAAGAGCTGAGGGAACTGTTGTCTCATTGTCTCCTCACTCTCCCATGTTGCCTCTTCCGTGTTGTGGTGTCTCCATAGGATTTTCAATAGTGGAATTATCTTGTTTTTGAGCTCTTTTACCTCTCGTGCCAAGATTTTAATTGGTTCTTCTTCATATGTCAGGTTAGGTTGTACCACAATTTCTTCAACTGAGATGACATGTGAAGGATCTGATCTGTATCTTCTGAGCATCGAGACATGGAATACATTATGTATCTTGTCTAGCTCAGGTGGTAAGGCTAATCTGTAGGCTACTGGTCCCACACGTTCAGTAACTTCATATGGGCCAATGAACCTAAGGCTTAATTTTCCCTTTTTCCCGAATCTCAATACTTTCTTCCACGGTGATACTTTGAGAAATACCCTCTCGCCAACTTCATACTCAATGTCTTTTCTCCTCAAGTCAGCATAAGATTTCTGTCGGTCTGAGGCAACTTTCAAATTGGCCTTTATCAGTTTCACCTTTTCCTCTATCTGTTTTATCAGGTCTAGCCCCACTAGCTTATCTTCATCCAATTCAGTCCAACATATAGGTGTTCTGCATTTTCTCCCATACAGTGCTTCATAGGGTGCCATCTGTATGCTAGCTTGATAACTATTGTTGTATGCAAATTCTGCCAGTGGAAGGTATCTGTCCCAACTTCCCTCAAACTCAATAACACAACTTCTCAGCATATCCTCGAGGACCTGGATTATTCTTTCTGACTGTCCATCCGTCTGAGGATGAAAAGCCGTACTAAAATGGAGTTATGTGCCCAAGGACTCTTGTAATTTCTTCCAAAATCTAGATGTAAACCTCGGGTCTCTATCAGATATAATGGAAAGTGGAATTCCATGTGGTCTAACTATCTCACTGATGTACAATTCTACTAGCTTTTCCAGTGAGTAGTCAGTTCTGACTGGTAAAAAATGTGCTAATTTGGTCAACCTATCCATAATCACCCATGCTACATCATGCTTCTTCTGAGTGAGAGGTAGACCACTGACAAAGTCCATAGTGACTCGGTCCCATTTCCATTCAGGTATGTTTATGGGCTGTAACAAACCTGATGGAACTTGATGTTCTGCTTTGACTTGCTGACATGTCAAGCATCTAGTTACATAGTCAACTATGTCCTTCTTCATACCTGGCCACCAATATCGGAGTTTCAGGTCATCGTACATTTTTATGCTTCCTAGGTGCATAGCATACACACTGTTATATGCTTCTCTTAGAATACTGGTTTTCAATTCTTTCTCATCTGGAACACACACTCTTTCTTTATAGTACAGGAACCCATTTTCTTTCACTTCATATTCAGTTTCCTTCCCTTTAGTGGTTTTGCCCATAACAGCTATTAATTTCTCATCTGTCTTCTACCCATCCTGTATCTATTGTAACAGATTCGGCTTCACTTGCAACTCAATCAAAATAACTCCATCATGAGTTAAGGACAGTTGGGCATTAAGAGATCTTAATGCTACAATAGATTTTCTATTTAAGGCATCAGCGACTACATTTGCCTTCCCAGGATGATAGTGAATTACACAATCATAATCTTTCAGGAATTCAATCCATCGCCTTTGTCTCAAATTAAGTTCCTTTTGGGTTGGCAGATACTTCAGACTCTTATGGTCTGTGTATATGTAGCATTTTTCTCCATACAAGTAATGCCTCCATATCTTTAATGCAAAGATAATTGCTGCTAACTCTAAATCATGAGTAGGGTAATTCTTTTCATGTGGCCTTAACTGCCTAGAAGCATATGCGACCACTTTCCCTTCTTGCATGAGTACACACCCTAACCCATTGTGTGAGGCATCACTGTAGACTACAAAGTCTTTTCCAGACATTGGCCATGTTAACACTGGTACCTTTGTCAACATAGCCTTCAGCCTCTCAAAACTGGCTTGACACTTGTCATTCCAGTCAAATTTCATATTCTTGTGTAGTAATTTAGTCATTGGAGCAACTATCAAGGAAAATCCCTTTACAAATCTTTTATAATATCCAGCTAACCCCAAGAAACTTCTGATCTCAGTTGTATTTCTGGGAGGCTTCCATTCTATCACTACTTCAATCTTCTTAGGATCTACTCTAATCCCTTTAGCTGATACTACATATCCAAGGAATGCAATCTCATTCAATCAAAACTTACACTTGGACAATTTAGCATACAGTTTCTTCTCTTTTAGAGTTTGCAGAATAATTCTCAAATGCTCATCATGTTCTGTTTTATCCTTGGAATACACCAGGATGTCATCTGTAACACCCCTATGTTCGGTATTGTGTTCTACTGTTCCTGTGACTAGTGTTGTCCGGACAACTAAGATGCCTAGAACTATACTTAGATATGAGTGAGGAGACATAGAATAATGAAATACAAGAAAAAAAAGACAAGAAAAATAAAGGAAAAATAATAGCAACGAAATGTAACCAAGTTAAACGAGCCAAGAACCATAGCGATCGGTGACCGCACCGGGAAGTTGCGGCGTGGACTGTTGACTAGCCCTGGACCGCGGAGAACCCTAGAAAATATTTTTAGGACTTAAATAAATGTCTATTGAAGCATAAATATCATTAGAAATATCAAAGAAAAATTAATTAATTAGTACAAAGAAAAAGTGAGAAATCGAAAAACGGACAAAACTCGGTGTTACTGAAAAATCGGGAATGCAATCCGAACTGGGGCATTGTGGTCATTTGACACCCCGAGTTGTCTTTTGACCTAAATGTCCATTAAAAATATATGATATTACACATAGAAAATGACATGAAAAATTAAATGGGTGGTACATAGTTCAAATAGCAAAAATTGGGAGTTAATGTGGGAATAAAGAAAGTTATGAATAAACTAACATTAAATTTCAATAGTGCTCCACTAACTCACCAAAGTGGACCACTTAATCTTCATCTTGGACCAGCATATTGTCATCTTCTTCAACCTCCCAAAGAACCAGCCGAAAGTGGTCTTGAGAGAAACTCCATTGCCGTCCACTTGAAAGCTTCATGCAAGCTTGATCTAAGCTTCTTTCTTTGCACTTTCCTTCACTAAAAGTTATCCATACACCTTGGGCAGTAGATAAGCAATAAGAAGATCAAGTTTTGGTAAAGTTTTGAAGAGTTTCCAAAGTGGTAAGTAGGTATTTTTTATGCTTGCTTCATTAAAGTTTGTGTGGATGTTATGGGTACTTGAATTGTGGAGAGATTTTTGGAGTTTGATGTTTAAAGGGAGATGTGTATTTTTGGCAGCCATGGAAACTCCTTAAGAACAGTTTATCCTTGCTTGTAAATGGTAGATTAAAGGGTTGATTAAGTGTTTATGTGTGTAGGAATAAGTTGGGTGATGTATATTAGATGTATGTGAATGTATACTTGATTTTGGAAGCTTGGAAGTTAATTGGGAGAGATGTATGAATCGGCAATTTGAAGTGTGGACTATAAAAATGTTGTTTCATAGTTTGGTTTGTGGAATATTATTGTTGAATTATGGTGCTTGTTATGCAGCTTGTACATATGTATAAAGGTGTGAGTTTGGACATGTGAATGAGCTATACTATGTAGTTAAATTATGTGATTGAATTGTGTGTAATTTGGACTTGGTAAATTTTGTACTATAAGGTGCATATTGAGTGCGATTATAAGCTGCCAAAATGACCAACAATGTGAAGTAAAATGTGTTTAGGTTATGGTACAAACCAGAATTGGCATGAATGCGTAAACTAGTAAGTGTTAAAGGTGTCCTTTGATTGAGTGATGGACAATGTGCAATAGGACAGTGTGTATTTTGGCCTAGAACCTTAAGTGTGTGGCTCCATTTGGTATGAGACCAATTGGAGGTGAAACTAGGCACAAAAAGTGCCAACTTTCATGAAGGAAGCTTACCAAAATTCTTCTTGGAAGGTAACTTGAAAAATGACCAAATCCGGATTAGTGCATTTAAGGCCTGAAAATTGACCATTTGGGCAGCAGTTAGTGTTTTGGCCATAACTCACTCAAAAAAGGTCCAATTGACCTTAAATTTTTACCATGAATAGTTTTGACATATATCTACAAGTCTTATGAAGACATCAAAGCCCAGAAATGACCATAAGCAAGTCAAATAGCTTGCACAAGTTCGAGTCCAAAAACTAGCCGAAGCAAAAGTGACCTAAAATGACCTAAAGTGACCAATTTTGATACATTCTGCCCAGCAATAGTAAAATGACCATAACTTGGTCTACATAACTCAGAATGACCTGAAATTTTTCCCCGCGTGCAATAAGACATAGATCTACAAGTTTGTAGTTTTGACCGAAACCCGAAAACTGAGAGAACTAGGTCGTCTGGCTAGGTCAAATTAGAATATCGGAATCCGACAAATTGCAATAAAATGCACTATACATGGAAATGAATTGGGTAACATGTACCAACACTAAAATGCTATAAAATGTGACATATTGGTAACATTAAAACCTAATTCACATAGACTGAATCGAGGGTCAACATCTTAGGTTGACTAAGGAAATAATAGAATTCCATGAATTAATTATTAAGCATTATCGTTAGAGACAGTTTAAATGAGTACTGAAAAACTTTAAATTATGTGTTTCAGTTAGCAAAGACTTAGGGAAAGGGAAGGAAACACTGAGTCAGAGCCAAGAGGCATATCTCAGAGGTTTGTGCACAATAGTTATTTCTTTTGAATTTTTCAATTGAAATAAATTATGATTATTTGTATGTTATTGTTTTAAATTGTGTTTGTGCACAATAATTTTGATTTCTTATTTTCTACTTAAAAATTTATTTCAACATTATAGTTTTAAATTGTGTCTGTGCACAATACTTTTTATATTCACTGCTTTTACTAGAAAATTTATTTGGAGAAATGAGTTATGAATAATTTTTTATTGTTTTGGCTTTGAGAATCTTATTTGGAAATTATTGTGTTGCCTACTTTGCAAATGAAAATTTTAAGATAAAATGTGATTTGGGAATTGTATAAAATATTGTGATTTGGAATTGTTTTGATTCACACTTGGCATGACACTGTTATTATATTCCTCCCTCTTTGACTTATTAGTCTGGGGTGAGTGTGATTATGTTCCTCCCTCTTTGACTTACCAGTCTAAGGTGAGTGTGGATGAGTACTCATTATCTAGCTAGCTTCCTCCCTCATTGATTTCGATTATTGGGGTGAGTGTATCTTGTCGTGGTGTACAACACGGCATGTGCGAAAAAATTGTGTCATGGCCTAAACTGTGTTATTCAGTTATTTGATCAAATTGTGTTATTGATTGGGAACACTGTGTTATTAAGTTATTTGATCAAATTGTGTTATTGATTGGCAACACTGTATTATTCAATTATTTGATCAAATTGTGTTATTGATTGGCAAAACTGTGTTACTCAGTTATTTGATCAAATTTGTGTTATATGAACTTTGTAAATTATGAAATGGAATTGTCAATAAAAGGTTTATATATCGCATTTCAAATTGTTATTGTGCACCACTGAGTAAATTTTACTCAGCGATAGCTTTTCATTCTTTGTGCAGACAGATCGACAGCGTGCAGACTAGGCCGCTAGTTTTGCGATAGAAGAGATCATCGTGTATATTGAGTATACCATATTTTGTATTTTATATTGTAATGTATGTTCACTATATGTATATAGTGTTCTTGATTTTGAGCAGTTGTAAATTAAAATTGTACATTAAAGTTATAAACTAAATTTGTAAATTATTTTGGGTTGTAAATATTGTGATATATTTCTTTTATCTCAGCTTTTGGAAATATTGAAAAATTATTGTGTATTTGAGTTGAGAAACATATTGTGTTGATTAAATATTGGAGTTGAGATTGAGAAATATATTTGAAGTGCTTTTTTTACAGGTTTTTGAAAAACTGTTTTATTCAAAATACAGATGGCACTCTGCCAAAATTTTCACAGAAATTGTTAATTCTTCAAATGTGTTAGCTGTTTTAATTCAGTTCAAAAAAAATTGTTTTACACTTGTAAATAGAGCACTATAAAAAGAAGTAAGAAAAGTTTTAAAATCCCTTGTAGTGTATTTAATGGATTATCAGTAGACAAAGTTGGTAATTCATTAGGTATACTACGGGATCATGTTACGCCTTACAGAGGGGTAGGGTGTGACATCATCAATGAAGACCACTACGAACCAATCTAAGTATGGATAGAAGATACGGTTCATAAGGTCCATGAATGCTGCTGGAGCATTTGTTAACCCAAATGGCATCACCAGGAATTCATAATGCCCATACCGGGTTCTAAATGCAGTCTTAAGCACATCTGCATCCTTAACCCTTAGCTGATGATACCCCGATCTGAGATCAATCTTAGAAAACACACTGGCTCCCTTCAACTGATCAAACAGATCATCAATTCTAGGCAACGGATACTTGTTCTTCACTGTTACTCTGTTTAACTGCCGATAGTCAACACATAACCTCAGTGTCCCATCTTTCTTCTTTATAAATAGTACCGGAGCTCCCCATGGTGACACACTAGGGCGTATGAACCCCTTGTCTAGTAATTCTTGTAGTTGGATTTTCAACTCTTTCAATTCAGCAGGTGCCATCCTATATGGGGCAATTGAAATTGGAGCTGTACCTGGCATTATCTCAATAGCAAATTCAACTTCCCTTTCTGGTGGTAAACTAGGCAATTCCTCAGGAAATACCTCAGAGAAATCCCTTACTGTGGGTATGTCAGACAAGTTAAGTTTACCCTGCCTAGTGTCAACCACGTGTGTCAGATAGGCTTCACACCCTTTTCTCAACCATCTCCTTGCAACTGTAGCTGAGATGACATTGGACAAGAAATCTGTCCTTTCACCCACAACTGTTATTTCTTCGTTCTCAGCAGTTTTTAGAGAGATTCTTTTCAATTTACAATCTACTATTGCCTGATGATGGGATAACCAGTCCATTCCTAAAATCACATCAAACTCATGGAAAGACAGTTCGATTAAGTCTGCTAAGAACTCTTTCCCTTGAATCTTCAATGGACAGCCCTTATACACCTTATTTACTACCACACTGTGGCCTAGCGGATTTGTGACCAGGATGTCTTGGTCACTTTCCTCTACTGGTATTCCCTTTTCTACGGGCAGCTTGATACAAATATATGAATGAGTAGATCCAGGATCCACTAATGCATGCACAGAAGTATTATAAAGGAGGAACGTACTCTTGATGACATCTGGAGCATCCTGTTCCTCCTGTGCCCTTATAGCATAGGCTCTGGCTGGTTTTCTGCCTTCTACTCTCTCCACAAACTTTGACACAGGTTTCTGTGAAGTACTGGCTGCCTCAGCCTTACCCGGCTTTCTACCCCTTGGAGCTGGAGGGGCAGGCCTATCAGTTGATACCGGAGTTGTGACACCCCTTACCCGTCTACAATGTAGTCAAGCAAGTTATACCACTCAGTGTGCCGGAGCACCAATTTATGTCTCTATTACAATTTATCCCTTTATAATTCATTTATTTTCAATTTTGATAATTCTGAATTTATCCGCAAATTTTATAGAAAATCCGGCAGAGTGCCGGCTGTAAATTGGAAAAATAGTTCTTCTAAACCTGTTTAAAAACACTTCTAAAATAATTTCCAAATCCAAACTCCATTATATACATTCAAGTCAATCTCAAAATCTCAATCTCAAATCACAATACTATTTTCAAAACTTTTCTGTTCACTTCATCATTTGAAGCATATTCACAAATAATTCTCAACATTTCATTTTTTTAACGTACATAATACAGAAAACCTCAATAATATGAAATTTCATATATTTACATTAATACATAATTACAGGAGTTTATAGTTACAATCCAAACTAATACAAAATGCAAAAATACAAAAGGGCCACCTATAGTCCTAATGTCCTACCATATGCAGTGCAGATGTGAGGTGACTCTAGACCCCGGATGCAGCTCTGAAGGCTCACCCCGTCTGATGTCTGCTGAGCTCCCCAGCTAGGTCTCCAGTACCTGCGCGTGGCAAAAGCGACGTGCTAAGCAATTCTGCTTAGTGGTGACAACATAAAATAAAATAAAATAACATAAAGTGAAATGAATATGCAGAATGTGTGTTTACATTCTTGGTAGACTTAACTTCTGATATTAATTTCATTATTATTTGATTAAACTTTGGTAAGGTTTATTATCATTGCCCGAGTAACCCATTCTAGTTGACTGGACTGGATAAATGGGTAAACTGGCACTGGGTACTAAGTACCTCGGACCATCACACTATCGGTCACATTGTGTCTCCCGGTGTGCAACAGAACAACTAATAAGCTGTAATAATGATCAAGGTTAAAACCCAAGTATATCAACTCAAATAACATAGCCAAAGGCTATTATTTCAAAGAATGGAATGGGAAAGCCATGAAACATAGAATGGCATGAAGCCTTATGCAGTATTGCTAACAGAACCCTATTGGCATGCCAAGCTATCCAAACCAATCTTGTTAGGTATACTAGGGCATTTTACACTTTTGAGTTTTACAATTTTTGAATTTCAAGTTTTGGTGTTACTATTCACTTCATTAGTCAACCAAAATGTTGACTTTTGCATAGACAATAGGTACATTGGTTTTAATACTCCCAACATACCACATTTTGCATTTAAAATTTGTTGGTATTGGTTGCCAATACCATTTCTAAGCTTAATGTTAATTAAGCAGAATTTTCAGTTTTCATGCTTCATTTTTCCTGTTCCATTGGTCATTTTTGCAGTGGAAATTTGGCAAAATGATCAACATGAAAGTTGTTCCTTATTTTGTCTAGTTTAATTTCCTTTTTTGAATCACTCCATTTGGAGTTTTGTAGCTCAAGTTATGGTCCAAAAACCATAACTGGCTGGATTGAAATTTTTCTGGACTGATCATATCTATAGTGCAGTGAACAGTGATTGTAACTCACTTGTTAGATAGGTTCTGGTCATAATTTGGGTTAGGCTCCATCATGAAAGTTGTTGGTCTATATCTCAGCTTGTTGCTGGTAAAATTTCAGGCCAATTAGACCTTTCTACATTGAGTTATGGCTAAATGAACAATCACTATTCATTTGGTCATTCTGCAGAAATAGACTGCAGGTCACCCAGATAAAGGCAAGCTTTTGGCCCACTTGGTTTGGTTTTATGGGCATGGTTTCTTTTCCAAAGTTGTGCCATTATGTGTCTATTTTCATGTCCAATTGGCCTTGCACCAATTGAACCTCTACAATTCAAGTTATGGCTACCCAAACTTGCTGTACTCATGTCCAATTCTGAAGGTCACCATGGGCAGCCACACTAATCTCAATTCCCACTATACAAACCACTTCATTTCTTATTTAAACATATCCAAATGGTCACTAATTGACCACTAAAACTCACTTTAATCATTATATGATCAAAGTCTCCATTTTATACCCAAACCCTAACCCATTCCATCTCAATTCATGCATTCACTTACCTTTCACCATTCTAAACAATAGGTTAGTGCTATGGGCAGCCACAATACCAAATTTATTCAAGGAAAACAATCAAAACCCTACCCTTCACATAGCTACTGAAAATGGGGGTTTACATAATTATCAATTTCATTTAAGTTTCTCTCATTTTCTAGCTCAATTTTTGTCCCTAAACATGCATTTCAAAAAGAAAGCAAGGATTGGTCACTAACCTCTTTGGAACTAAGATTGAGTCTTGCAAAACTTCAGTTTTTCTTCAAAATTTTGCTGCCCAAAGCTTCAATAAGATGAAAGAGCAAGTTTTTGTATTGACAATTAGGGTTTTTGGTGGAAAAAAGCTAGGGAAAATCAAGCTTGAAAAAGCTTGTTCATAGAGGGTTAGGGAAGGAGAGTTGACGTCAAGGAGAAGAAGAAGGAAGAGGCTCTGATTTTTTTGTTTGTTTTCCAGCCCATTTTACCTCTTTTATATATGTTTATGCCATGTGTCAAGATTGGGTTGGTTGGGTGAGTTTTAATGACATCATGATGATGTCATAAATCCATTTTCTTTCATTTTCTCTCCATTTCTTGTCTATTTAATTGCAATTAAATTTTTGACAATATTTATTTATATTTTATGTTATATAAATTATTTATTTAACTGGACAAGTTGGCCCAAAAATCATCTCTGAAGACGAAATGACCAAAATACCCTCCGCTTGGCTTAACAAGCCAAAATTATCTGTACTGATTGAAAAATTTTTCTAAGTATTTTCTTGGCATTCTAATACCATAAAAACCTCAATGACCCTTCTCTGGAGTCCCAAAAATTATTTTATAATTTTTCCTAAATTTTTTTCTTATTAATATTTGAGCTAATTTTTGGTTCCTTACTTTAGTTTAAATATTTTTTCCGAACGTTCTAGCTGTACGGACCGACACTGGTCACCGAAACAGTAGACTGTACGGACTAGCTAAAATGAGGATGTTACAACTCTTCCCCTGTAAGAAAAATTTCATCCTCGAAATTTACCTGATGCAAACAGTTGAGGGAACTGTTGCCTCATTATCTCTTCACTTTCCCAAGTTGCCTCTTCAGTGTTGTGGTGCCTCCAAAGCACTTTCACTAGTGGAATTTATTTATTTCTCAGTTCCTTCACTTCCCGAGCTAGGATCTATATAGGTTCCTCTGTATATGTCAAGTCCGGTTGGATTTCAATCTCTTCCACGGAAATGACATGTGAAGGGTCTGAGCGATATCTTCTCAGCATGGAAACATGGAATACATTATGAATTTTATCCAGTTCTGGTGGTAAAGCTAGCCGATAGGCCACTGGTCCCACACGTTCAATGACTTCATATGGGCCAATGAACCTAGGGCTTAACTTACCCTTTCTCCCAAACCTCAGTACTTTCTTCCACGGTGAGACTTTGAGAAACACTTTATCGCCAACTGCATACTCTATCTCTTTTCTCTTTAGGTCGGCATAAGACTTTTGTCTATCTGAGGCAATCTTCAGGTTAGCTTTGATTATCTTCACTTTTTCCTCAGTCTGTTTCACCAGGTCTGGTCCTACTAGCTTATCTTCACCCAATTCAGTCCAACACACTGGGGTTTTACATTTCCTCCCATACAGTGCTTCATACGGAGCCATTTGGATGCTAGCTTGATAGCTATTGTTGTATGCGAATTCTGCCAGTGGGAGGTATCTATCCCAACTCCCCTTAAACTCAATGACACAACTCCTTAGCATATCCTCCAAGATCTATCACATAATTCACAGTGTTACTATCATTTCAATTTATTAATTGCAAAAATTCAATTAGGTCTTAGGTTTACCTAGATTACTCGTTCTGACTGTCCATCCGTATGGGGATGAAAAACAGTGCTAAAACGGAGTTGTGTGCCCAAGGCTTCTTGCAACTTTTTCCAGAATCTCGATGTAAACCTTGGTTCTCGATCAGATATGATGGAAAGTGGGATTCCATGTAGTCTAACTATCTCACTAATGTACAATTCTGCTAGCTTCTCCAGTGAGTAGTCAGTCCTAACTGGCAGAAAATGTGCTGACTTTGTCAATCTATCCACTATCACCCACACTGCATCATGCTTCCTTTGGGTGAGAGGTAGACCACTAACAAAATCCATAGTGACCCGGTCCCATTTCCATTCAGGTATGCTTATAGGTCAGAGCAATCTGATGGAACTTGATGTTCTGCTTTAACTTGCTGACATGTCAAACACTTAGTCACATAGTTAGCTATATCCCTCTTCATACCAGGCCACCAATAATGAGGCTTCAAATCATTATACATTTTTGTGCTCCCCGGGTGCATAGCATAAACACTAGTGTGTGCTTCTTTCAGAATACTAGTCTTCAGTTCCCCATCATCTAGTACACACACTCTTCCTCTGTAGTACAGACACCCATCTACTTTCACCTCATATTCAGTTTCCTTCCCATTAGGAATTTTACCCACAATGGCCATTAGTTTTTCATCTGCCCTCTGCCCATCTTGTATCTGCTGTAGCAGGGTTGGCCTCACTTGCAACTCAACCAAAATAGCTCCATCTTGAGCTAAGGACAGACAGGCATTTAGTGATCTTAAAGCTGTGATGGACTTCCTACTCAAGGCATCAGTAACTACATTTGCCTTCCCAGGATGAAAATCTATCATACAATCATAGTCCTTAAGGAACTCAATCCATCACCTCTGTCTAAGATTGAGCTCCTTTTGGGTTGGCAAATATTTTAGACTCTTATGGTCTGTATAGATGTAGCATTTTTCACCATATAAATAATGCCTCCATATCTTCAGTGCGAAGATAATTGCTGCTAACTCCAGGTCATGAGTAGGGTAGTTCTATTCATGTGGCCTTAACTGCCTGGAAGCATAGGCGACCACTTTCCCCTCTTGCATCAATACACACCCTAGCCCATTATGTGAGGCATCACTGTAGACCACAAAGTCTTTTCCCGACATTGGCTGTGTTAACACTGGTGTTTCTGTCAAACATAGCCTTCAACTTCTCAAAACTGGCTTGGCACTTGTCGTTCCAGCCAAATTTCACATTCTTGTGCAACAACTTGGTCATTGGAGTAGCTGTAAGAGAGAACCCCTTCACAAATCTTCTGTAATACCCAGCTAGCCCCAAGAAACTTCTGACCTCAGTTGTATTTCTAGGAGGCTTCCATTCCATCACTACTTCTATCTTTTTGGGATCCACTCTAATCCCCTCTACTGATACTATGTGTCCAAGGAAAAGATTTCACTCATCCAGAAGTCACACTTGGACAACTTAGCATACAGCTCCTTTTCTCTCAAGGTTTGCAGAACAATCCTCAAATGTTTATCATGTTCTTCCCTGGTCTTGGTATACACCAGAATATCATCAATAAAGACCATTACAAACCGATCTAAGTATGGATGGAAGATACGGTTCATAAGGTCCATAAATACCGCTGGTGCATTTGTTAACCCAAATGGCATCACTAAAAATTCATAGTGCCCATACAGAGTTCTAAATGCAGTTTTTGACACATCTGCATCCTTTACCCTCAACTGATGATACCCTGATCTGAGATCAATTTTCAAAAATACACCGGCTCCTTTCAACTGATCAAACAGATCGTCGATTCTGGGTAATGGATATTTGTTCTCCACAGTTACCTTGTTCAACTGCCGGTAATCAATACACAATCTCAAGGTTCCATCTTTCTTCTTCACAAACAGCACCGGAGCTCCCCATGGTGACACATTGGGGCGTATAAACTGTCACACCCTACCCCTCTGTAAGGCATAACATGATCCCGTAGTATACCTAATGAATTACCAACTTCGTCTACTGATAACCCATTAAATACACTACAAGGGATTTTAAAACTTTCTCAACTCAAATCTACAGTAGTTTTTCAAAGACTGAGATAAAAGAAATACAGTACAAATTTTACAAGCCAAAATAACTCATAATTTATTTTACAACTTCAATGTACAATTTTAATTTACAACTGCTCAAAACCAAGAACAATATATACATACAGTGAACATACATTACAATACAAAATGCAAAATGTGGTATACTCCATATACCCGATGATCTCTCGCTGAATGCACTAGCAGCCTAGTCTGCTGCCCTGTCCGTCTGTCTACCAGCGACAGCAATGGAAAGCTATCGCTGAGACAATGTCTCTGTGGTGCACAACATTAACCAAATACAACTTTAAATCACAATTCATAAATCATATAAATGATGGATACATAAAACCATAGTTAAATTCGAGACAATGAATGTCATAAGGAATTTAACATAATATCATAATAAATCTCAGTAATCAAAACGTAGTTAAATTCAAAAGACAGTGAATGTCAATAAGAATTTAAACTCCATTTCACAAGTTATCAAAGCTCATAATAACACAACTTAGTCAAATAATTTAAGAATACAGTGTTGCCAATTCATACACAACTTAAGCCATGACACAATTTTTCGATCAATGCCGCATTGTACACTACGACAAAGCAATCACAACCCCAGTAATCGAAATCAATGAGGAAGGAAGCTAGCTACATAATGAGTACTCATCCGATCACCTCAACTGGTAAACCAGAGAGGAAGAAAAATAAACGATCACAACCCCATAAATGGAGAAGGAATGATGTGATACTGTCATGCTAAGTGTTAACACAAAATCAATTCCAAACATTTTATTCAAATGATTCGTGAGAATCTAATAAATTTCCAAAGTCATAATTTCATTCACAAAATGGCAACACAATTCATAATTAACTTCAATTTTCACAAATCACACTCAATCAATTTTTCCACAGTTTCAAACCATTTACAATGCTTTTCAAGCAATAAGTATCCATTCAAACACATTTCCATAATTGAAAACAATAATATACAAATAGTCATAATTTATTTCACTTGAAAAACTCAAAAGAAATAACTGTTGTGCACAAACCTCTGATAAATGTCTCCTGGCCTTGACTCAGTGTTCCTTCCCTTTCCCTGAGTCTTTGCTAACTGAGAAACACAATTTGAGGTGTTTCAGTACTCATTTAAACTGTCTCTAATGATAATGCTTGATAATTAATTCACTGGATTCTATTACTTGCTTAGTCAGCCTAATATGTCGACTCTCGATGCATTCTAAGTAAATTAGGTTTTAATGTTACTAATATGTCACATTCGATAGTCTTTTAGGGTTGGTACATGTTACCAAATTCATTTCCATGTATCTTGCATTTTCTTGCAATTTGCTGGATTCCGGGATACTAGTTTGACCTAGCCGGACAACCTAGTTCCCTAGGTTTTCGGGTTTCGGTCAAAACTACAAACTTGTAGATCTATGTCTTATTGCACGCGGGGCAAAATTTCAGGTCATTCTAAACTATGTAGACCAAGTTATGGTCATTTTACTATTGCTGGTCAAAATGCATCAAAATTGGTCACTTTAGGCCACTTTAGGTCATTTTAGGTTCAGCCAGTTTTTAGACCCGAACTTGTGCAAGCTTTTTGACTTGCTTATGGTCATTTTTGGACTTTGGTGTCTTCATAATACTTGTAGATATAGGTCTTACCTATTCATGGTCAAAATTTCAGGTCAATTGAGTGAGTTATGGCCTAAACACTAACTGCTGCCCAAATGGTCAATTTTCAGGCCTTAATTGCACTAATCCGGATTTGGTCATTTTTCAAGTTACCTTACAAGCAGAATTTTGGCAAGCTTCCTTCATGAAAGTTGGCACATTTTGTGCCTAGTTTCACCTCTAATTGGTCTTATACCAATTGGAGCCACACACTTAAGGTTTTAAGCCCAAAACCTAACTGCCCTATTGCATTTTGTTCATACTCATCAAAGATCACCTTTAACACTTACCAAACTTCACATTCATGCCCATTCTGGTTTGTACCATAACCTAGACATATTTTACCACATAATGTAGATCATTTTGGCAGCTTACAATCATATTCAACATACACCATGAAGTGCAGAATTTGTCAAACTCAATTATAACAATTTAATCACCTAATCATGCTCATTTACATGTCCACTATCATAACATATATCTTCACCACTAACTTACATACATATTTGGAAAACTTTAGGACCACAAATCATTAAACAACTTCATGAATTCCAGCATCCTTCAAAGAGTTAACAAGCTGCCACATTTGTCCAGCCTCCATAATTGCCTTCAAACTCAAATTTCCACTTGGTCCACCATTACATATGCATGAAGTTAACTTACCAACACTTTAAATAACATTAGTCAACATTAATTCTTCACAATACATGTAATAATATTTCATTTAGTGTTCAATGTCATGGCTATCCATTTAGGCATTCACGCATAGAATTTCAAATTCCACAAAATTTCCAACTCAAGTGCTCAACTTTAACATACACTAAGAATTAACCTACTAAAACTTTTATTCACTTTAATCCACATCAATACCCATCAATTGCATGTGAATATAATTCAAACTCTTTAATTACCATGGCTACCTAAACTAGTGCATAATGACAACTCACCAAAACCTCAAATTTTCTTCATTAATTTGTTCATCTCAAGCTTCCCATAAACTTTACTTAAGAAATAAATCAATCTAAACACTTACCTATTATTGCGGCTTGTTAAATCTTCACCAAACTCCCTTGATTTTAGTATCTACTTCTTCCTTGTGAGGTGGGGATCAAAATTAGTGAAGAAACTTTGGTGTTTGGAGGTGGAAATGGAGGAGATCTGGAAGCTTCAAGCAAATCGGCCATGGAGGATTTTCAAGCTCTTCATTTCAGCAATGGTGAGTGAATGAAGAAGATGAAGGTGTTAGTGGAGTTTACACCTGCCCACACATTGATTATTTTAACCCTATAGTGCTCCACTCACCAATATTTAATTATATTATAATTAAATGTGTTAATTACTCAATTTGAATCCCATTTTTGCTATTTACATTAGGTACCCCTAATTTAATTTTTCATTATATTTTCCAAGTGTAATATCATGTATTTTCAATGGACATTTAGGTCAAAAGACAACTCGGGGTGTCAAATGACCACAATGCCTCTGCTCGGGTTGCATTCCCGATTTTTCGGTAACACTGGGTTTTGTCCGTTTTTCGATTTCTCACTTTTCTTTGTACTAATTAATTAATTTTTCTTTGATATTTCTAATGGCATTTATACTTCAATAGGTGTCTATTTAAGTCCTAAAAATATTTTCTAGGGTTCCCTGCGGTCCAGGGCTAGTCAACGGTCCACGCCGTGACTTCCCGGTGCGATCACCCATCGTCAGGATTCTCGGCTCGCTTAACTTGGTTGCAATTCTTTACTATTATTTTTCCTTTGTTTTTCTTATATTCTCTTTTCTTGTATTTCATTATTTTATGTCTTCTCACTCATAACGAAGTGTAGTTCTAGGCATTCTAGCTGTCCGGACAACACTGGTCACCAGAACAGTAGAACGCACTACCGAACATAGGGGTGTTACAATTCTCCCCACCTTAAAATAAATTTTGTTTCGAAATTTTGCCTGGCATTAGTCTCTGAACAGCTGTGGGTGCTGTCTCCTCATATCCTCTTCACGTTCCCAAGTAGCTTCCTGGCCTGAATGATGGTTCCACAGCACTTTCACCAGGTGTATCTGTTTGTTCCTCAGCTGCTTCACCTCATAAGCCAGAATTTCTATGGGTTCTTCCTCATATGAGAGGTCTGGATTTACCTCAATCTCTTCAACTGATAGTACATGAGATGGGTCTGATCTGTACCTCCTTAACATGGACACATGGAAGACACTGTGTATCCTTGCTAACTCTTGAGGTAATGCCAACCGATATGCCAAAGGACCCACTCTTTCCAAAACCTCATATGGTCCGATGAAACGAGGACTCAGTTTCCCCTTTCTACCAAATCTCATAATCCTCTTCCAAGGAGAAACTTTAAAGAATACCTTATCACCCACTGCATATTCAATATCTTTTCTCTTTTGATCAACATAGGACTTCTGACGGTCTGATGCAGCCTTGAGTCTATCTCTGATCAATCTGATCTTTTCCTCTGTCTGCTGAACAATTTCTGGCCCAATCATCTTCCTTTCACCGACTTCATCCCAACATAAGGGAGTTCTGCACTTCCTGCCATACAAAGCTTCATATGGAGGCATCCCAATGCTTGATTGGTAGCTGTTGTTATAAGCAAACTCAATCAAAGGCAAGTGTGTATCCCAACTACCTTCAAACTTAATCACACAAGCCCGTATCATATCCTCCAATATCTAAATTACCCTTTTAGACTGGCCATCTGTCTGTGAGTGGAATGCTGTGCTGAAGTTCAATCTAGTTCCTAGGGCTCTATGAAGACTACCCTAGAATCTAGAAGTGAACCTAAGATCTCTGTCAGACACAATTGATACTGGCACTCCATGCAGTTTTACAATCTCATATATGTACAATCTGGCCAATCTTTCCAGGCTATAGTCCATCCGAACTGGCAAAAAGTGAGCAGACTTGGTCAATCTGTCAACTATAACCCATACTGCATCATGACTATTCTGTGTTCTTGGAAGTCCTGTAACAAAATCCATAGTTATTCGTTTCCATTTCCACTCTGGTACTAGCAAAGGATGTAACAAACCAGCTGGAACTTGATGTTCTGCCTTTACTTGCTGACAAGTTAGGCATTTGGAAACAAATTCAGATATATCCCTCTTCATACCCATCCACCAGTAATGCTCTTTCAGCCCTCTGTACATTTTAGTTCCACCAAGGTGCATAGTAAAAGGAGACTCATGTGCTTCCTTCATAATGATCTGTCTCAATTCCACATCACTAGGAATGCACATTCTGCCCTAATGTAGCAATAAACCATCATCTCTCATAGAGAATTCAGGTTTCTTGCCCTGTTGGACTTCTTTCATTAGCTTCTGATATTTTTCATCACTCTGAGCAGCCATTCTGATCTGATCAATCAACACTGGCTGTACATGCCATGCAACTACTGTCTATCCCTCATCATCAATCTTCTTTTACTATTGTGCTGTTTATTATTTCGGTTTATGTTCCTTCTTGAATGACCCTTGAGGTCATGTTGGAATCATTTATCTAGTCATTGGTCCTCTGACCATTCTAGTCCATAGTCTTCCTCACATTCGTAACATTTCTTTGTTATATCTGAATCAACTGTTCGAATTTTTACTTCCATAACTCTTTTTATCTGTCAATATTCTATAACTTACTTCCTTTTGTACTGAATTATAACCTTTCGATATTCTAACTTTTGAGTTTTAGATCCCTAAGTAGGATTTTCAAACTTATTTCTAACAATTAAATTCTGTCCTGGCATAACTATACTAAAACAGATGCCGTTGGCAACTATTCTTATCTAGGTGTACTATCGGGTAGTACGTAGCTCTACACAATAATCTCAAGTTAGTACTGTAATCTGCAGCTTATAGTATAAACATCAAGATCATTGCATAGTTACTACGATACATCCCAATAGATCAAATTTTCTGATATTTTATCCTTTTCGAATTTACTGATATCCGAAACTTATTATGATTACAATATTCACTGACAATTACTAACTATAACATCTTTGCCCTCATTTAAAGCAAGTCTATTACTACAACTTACTTTTACTTCCTCTTGCCTTACATTAAATAGGCTTGTCGTTTAGCTTTATAATTTATGGTGTGTTAGGAAAATACTTTTCGCCAATAAACTCTTTCAAAACTTATTTCACTTATTATCACAATCCTTATCTTAAAGGACTAATCACTAATGCACCGAAATTTATTCCCCTGTAAAGGAATAACAAAAGAACATATAATTGTAACACTAATATAAAAATATTCAGACTCCACGTCAAACAATGCATAAATGAAGAGTGCCATCCTTCTTCTTAACAAACAGTACTGGCACTCCCCATGGTGGCACACTAGGGCGAATGAAGCCCTTTTCAAGTAGTTCTTGCAATTGTACCTTCAACTCTGCTGGTGCCATTCTGTATGGTGTTATGGAGATTGGATCCACACCAGGCATAACATTAATTTCAAACTGCACTTTTCTTTCCAGAGGTAATCCTGGCAATTCATCAGGAAACACATCTGGAAAGTCATGTACTGTAGGGATGTCTTTCAATGCTGGACTCCCCACTTGGGTGTCTACCACATGTGCCAAGTATGCTTCACACCCCTTTCTGATCATTTTTCTAGCTAGTGCAGCCGAAATGATGTTTGATGGCAATAGCTGCCTCTCCCCATGTATTACCACATCACTGCATCGAGGAGACCAAAAGTGACTGCTTTCACTTACATACCAATCATGGCACGATGCCTGGCTAACCAATCCATGGCCAAGATAATATCATAATCTCTGAAGGGCATTTCAATGAGATCAAATAGAAAAGTGTTTCCTTGGATCACCAAAGGACAATCCCTATACATTCTATTAACCCTGACCTCTTGTCCTAACGGACTTATTACTAGCACTTCAAAGTCCATTTTTGTATATATGGAACAGCAATGCAATCAATGATGCTAGCACTCATATAAGAATGGGTAAAACCCGGATCAAATAACACAAACACATCCTGATTAAAAGTTGAGAAGGTACCAGCCACAACATCAGATGTCTCGGCCTCTTCTCTCTGTCTCATTGCATAGATTCTGACTGGAGCACTACTTTGCCTTGATTGATTCACTGTTCCTTGGTTGCCGGTTGGGTTACCTCTACCCCTGCCTTTACCTCTGCTGGGTGGTTGTGAACCTCTGGTGACAGGGCTCTGAACTGACCCTTTAGCAGTAGTAGGAGGTGGTCCAACTCTACGAGTACTGGTGCAGTCCTTGGCAAAGTGTCCTATGCCTCCACAGTTATAACAGGCTCCTATGGCCTTGTAGCATACCCCACCATGATTTCTACCATAAGTTTCACATTGGCAGGGAGGGTAAGAACTTCTAGTTATTCGATGACTAGACCTTGGTGGTCTCTGCCTTGATGATCCACCTCTGTTATATCCCTGAGCTCGGGGCTCCTCAAATTCTTTTCTCTTTCTCAAATTACTGCTTAAGCTCTGACCCATAGGTTTCTCCCTCTTCTCTATTTCATGTTGCCCTTGTGGGGGTTGGGCCTGTACTTGAGCTTGAGCTGACAGAGTATCAGCCATTTGTTGAAAGAAAGTGGCCATTTGCTGGGCCATTTGTGCAGTAATTTGTACCTGTAAAATTGGTACAGGCGGGCCTTTGACACTTTGTGGAGCTGGGGCCTCAACTTGTACCTCAGCCTCTATTAATTGATCGATCGAATGATAACCCTCTTCCATAGTCAATTCGAGGATCTTGGATCTCCCGAACAATTAACACATGGAGATTTCCTCCCGTTAGTGCATATTTATAATGTAATGTACTGTATGTATCAAACAATGATATTGAGCAGTTGTACTATGAAGAAAGAGTATTCAAATTACAGGTGAAAACAGAATTTTAAAAACTTTGCTCTGATACCACTAAAACTTGTCACACCCTACCCCTCTGTAAGGCATAACATGATCCCGTAGTATACCTAATGAATTACTAACTTCGTCTACTGATAACCCATTAAATACACTACAAGGGATTTTAAAAATTTTCTTACTTCTTTTTACAGTGGTGAGCACAATTTACAGGTGTTAAAAACCTTTTTGAACTGAAGTGAAACAGCTAACACATTTGGACTATTAGTGACTTCTGTAAAAATTTTGGCAGAGTGCCATCTGTATTTTGGATAAAACAGTTCTTCAGAAAACCTGTAAAAAAAAAACTTCAATATAATTCTCAATCTCCACTCCAACAGTTAAATAACACAATATCTTTCTCAACTCAAATCTACAGTAGTTTTTCAAAGACTGAGATAAAAGAAATACAATATAAATTTTACAAGCCAAAATAATTCATAATTTATTTTACAACTTCAATGTACAATTTTAATTTACAACTGCTCAAAACCAAGAACAATATATACATACAGTGAACATACATTACAGTGCAAAATGCAAAATGTGGTATACTCGATATACCTGATGATCTCTCACTTAATGCACTAGCAGCCTAGTCTGCTGCCCTGTCCGTCTGTCTACCTGCGACAGCAATGGAAATCTATCGCTGAGACAATGTCTCAGTGGTGCACAACATTAACCAAATACAACTTTAAATCATAATTCATAAATCATATAAATGATGGATACATAAAACCATAGTTAAATTCGAGACAATGAATGTCATAAGGAATTTAACACAATATCACAATAAATCTCAGTAATCAAAACGTAGTTAAATTCAAAAGACAGTGAATGTCAATAAGAATTTAAACTCCATTTCACAAATTATCAAAGCCCATAATAACACAACTTAGTCAAATAATTTAATAATACAGTGTTGCCAATTCATACACAACTTAAGCCATGACACAATTTTCCGATCAATGCCGCGTTGTACACCACGACAAAGCAATCACAACCCCACTAATCGAAATCAATGAGGAAGGAAGCTAGCTATATAATGAGTACTCATCCGATCACCTCAACTGGTAAACTAGAGAGGGAGAAAAATAAACGATCACAACCCCATAAATGGAGAAGGAATGATGTGATACTGTCATGCTAAGTGTTAACACAAAATCAATTCCAAATATTTTATTCAAACGATTCGTGAGAATTCAATAAATTTCCGAAGTCATAATTTCATTCACAAAATGGCAAAACAATTCATAATTAACTTCAATTTTCACAAATCACACTAAATCAATTTTTCCACAGTTTCAAACCATTTACAATGCTTTTCAAGCAATAAGTATCCATTCAAACACATTTCCATAATTGAAAACAATAATATACAAATAGTCATAATTTATTTCAATTGAAAAACTCAAAAGAAATAACTGTTGTGCACAAACCTCTAATAACTGTCTCCTGGCCTTGACTCAGTGTTTCCTTCCCTTTCCCTGAGTCTTTGCTAACTGAGAAACACAATTTGAGGTGTTTCAGTACTCATTTAAACTGTCTCTAACTATAATGCTTGATAATTAATTCACTGGATTCTATTAGTTGCTTAGTCAGCCTAATATGTTGACTCTCGATGCATTCTAGGTAAATTAGGTTTTAATGTTACTAATATGTCACATTCGATAGTCTTTTAGGGTTGGTACATGTTACCAAATTCATTTCCATGTATCTTGCGTTTTCTTGCAATTTCCTGGATTCCGGGATACTAGTTTGACCTAGCCAGACGACCTAGTTTCCTCAGTTTTCGGGTTTCGGTCAAAACTACAAACTTGTAGATCTATGTCTTATTGCACGCGGGGCAAAATTTCAGGTCATTCTGAGTTATGTAGACCAAGTTATGGTCATTTTACTATTGCTGGTCAAAATGCATCAAAATTGGTCACTTTAGGTCATTTTAGGTTCGGCCAGTTTTTGGACTGGAATTTGTGCAAGCTTTTTGACTTGCTTATGGTCATTTTTGGACTTTGGTGTCTTCATAAGACTTGTAGATATAGGTCTTAACTATTCATGGTCAGAATTTCAGGTCAATTGGACCTGTTTTGAGTGAGTTATGGCCTAAACACTAACTGCTGCCCAAATAGTCAATTTTCAGGCCTTAATTGCACTAATCCGAATTTGGTCATTTTTCAAGTTACCTTACAAGCAGAATTTTGGCAAGCTTCCTTCATAAAAGTTGGCACGTTTTGTGCCTAGTTTCACCTCCAATTGGTCTCATTCCAATTGGAGCCACACACTTAAGGTTCTAAGCCCAAAACCTAACTACCCTATTGCATTTTATTCATACTCATCAAAGATCACCTTTAACACTTACCAAACTTCACATTCATGCCCATTCTGGTTTGTACCATAACCTAGACATATTTTACCACATATTGTTGATCATTTTGGCAGCTTACAATCATATTCAACATACACCATAAAGTGCAGAATTTGTCAAACTCAATTACAATAATTTAATCACCTAATCATGCTCATTTACATGTCCACTATCATAACATATATCTTCACCACTAACTTACATACATATTTGGAAAACTTTAGGACCACAAATCATTAAACAACTTCATGAATTCCAGCATCCTTCAAAGAGTTAACAAGCTACCACATTTGTCCAGCCTCCATAATTGCCTTCAAACTCAAATTTCCACTTGGTCCACCATTACATATGCATGAAGTTAACTTACCAACACTTTAAATCACATTAGTCAACATTAATTCTTCACAATACATGTAATAATATTTCATTTAGTGTACAATGTCATGGCTGTCCATTTAGGCATTCACGCATAGAATTTCAAATTCCACAAAATTTCCAACTCAAGTGCTCAACTTTAACATACACCAAGAATTACTAAAACTTTTTTTCACTTTAATCAACATCAATACCCATCAATGGCATGTGAATATAATTCAAACTCTTTAATTACCATGGCTGCCTAAACTAGTGCATAATAACAACTCACCAAAACCTCAAATTTTCTTCATCAATTTGTTCATCTCAAGCTTCCCATAAACTTTACTTAAGAAATAAATCAATCTAAACACTTATCTATTACTGGGGCTTATTAAATCTTCACCAAATTCCCTTGATTTTAGTTTCTACTTCTTCCTTGTGAGGTGGGGATCAAAATTAGTGAAGAAACTTTGGTGTTTGGAGGTGGAAATGGAGGAGATTTGGAAGCTTCAAGCAAATCGGCCATGGAGGATTTTCAAGCTCTTCATTTCGACAATGGTGAGTGAATGAAGAAGATGAAGGTGTTAGTGGAGTTTACACCTACCCACATAGTGATTATTTTAACCCTATAGTGCTCCACTCACCAATATTTAATTATATTATAAGTTAAATGTGTTAATTACTCAATTTGAATCCCATTTTTGCTATTTACATTAGGTACCCCTAATTTAATTTTTCATTATATTTTCCAAGTATAATATCATGTATTTTCAATGGACATTTAGGTCAAAAGACAACTCGGGGTGTCAAATGACCACAATGCCCCTATTCGGGTTGCATTTCCGATTTTTCTGTAACACCGAGTTTTGTCCGTTTTTCGATTTCTCACTTTTCTTTGTACTAATTAATTAATTTTTCTTTGATATTTCTAATGGCATTTATACTTCAATAGGTGTTTATTTAAGTCCTAAAAATATTTTCTAGGGTTCCCTGCGGTCCAGGGCTAGTCAACGGTCCACGCCGTGACTTCCTGGTGCGGTCACCCATCACTAGGATTCTCGACTCGCTTAACTTGGTTGCATTTCTTTACTATTATTTTTCCTTTGTTTTTCTTGTATTCTCTTTTCTTGTATTTTATTATTTTATGTCTTCTCACTCATAACGAAGTGTAGTTCTAGGCATTCTAGCTGTCCGGACAACACTGGTCACTGGAATAGTAGAACGCACTATCGAACATAGGGGTGTTACATAAACCCCTTATCAAGCAACTCTTGCAACTGAGTTTTCAACTCCCTTAATTCAGTGGGTGCCATCCTATAAGGAGCAATAGAAATGGGTGCTATACTCGGCATTACCTCAATAGCAAACTCGACTTCCTTTTCTGATGGTAAACCAGGCAACTCTTCAGGAAATACATCTGGGAAGTCTTTCAATGTGGGTATATCACATAGGTTCGGCTTGGCTTGCCTAGTATCAACTACGTGTGCTAGGTAAGCTTCACAGCCTTTTCTCATCAATCTTCTTGCAATTTGGCTGAGATAACATTGGACAGGAAATCTGTCCTTTCACCTACAACAGTGATCTCATTACCCTTAGAAGTTTTTAGAGAAATCCTCTTCAATTTGCAATCAACTATTGCCTGATGACGTGACAACCAGTCCATTCCCAAAATCACGTCAAACTTGTGGAAGGGCAACTCAATTAAGTCTGCCGAGAATTCATACCCTTGAATCCTCAACGGGCAGCCTTGATACACTTTATTCACTACCACACTGTGGCCTAGTGGATTTGTGACCAGAATGTCTTGATCACTCTCCTCTATTGAAACTCCCCTCTCTATGGGTAGTTTGATGCAAATGTAGGAATGAGTGGATCCTGGATCCACCAATGCATGCGCAAAAGTGTTGTAGAGGGAAAACATACCCCTGATGACATTCGGGGCATCTTGCTCCTCCTGAGCTCTGATGGCATAGGCCCTGGCTGGTATTCTAGTGTCTGGCCTCTCAGCTGACTCAGATGCAGGCGTCAGTGATGGACCAGCTGCCTTAGGTTTACCAGGCTTCCTACCCCTTTGTGGTGCAGGAGCAAGTCTACGAGTTTGTGTTGGAGCAACAGTAGTAGTCCTCTTCGGATAATTCTTGATCTAGTGTTATGTCGATCCACACCATAAGCATGCACCGGTCACTCGCCAACATTCCCCCTTATGCCACTTCTGACAATACTGACAAGCAGAAGATGCAAGGGCTGGTCCCCTAAACACCGTCCCTGGAGAGCTGCCCATTGATGGTGTGGACTGGCCTCTCCTAGGTGTGAACTGTGTTCTGGGCCCCTGAGACTGGCCCTAACCCTGTGGTGGTCCTGAACTCTGAGCAGGAGGACCCTTACTCTTCTTGCTGAGAGGATAAAATGTACTGGACTGACCCGAACCCCTCTTCTACTGTCTTTCCCTTCTACTTTGTTCATTGATTCTGACCCTTTCCACTTTTGATGCTGCATCTACCAGTTTAGCAAAATCCGTAATCTCCAGTGCTATGATCATGACTTTGATGTTGTCATTGAGCCCTTCTTCAAACCGTCTGCACCTCTCTGCCTCTGTAGGGACTATCTCCCTCCCGTATCTGCTCAGTCTGACAAATTCACGCTCATACTCAGCCACTGACAACTGTCTCTGTCTTAGACTGATAAATTCCCTTCTTCGCTCTTCTAAATACACTTTGCTAATATATTTCTTCCTGAACTCTGTGAGGAAGAATTCCTAGGTGATCCGTTTAGGTTTCATCTCACTGGTTACTGTGTCCCACCACTGATATTTATCATCCTGAAGTAGGGACACAGCACCCACCAGGTTCTGCTCGGGGGTGCAATTTAGCTGTTTCAGCACTCTGATAGTTCTATCCAACCAATTTTCTGCGGCTATGGGATCATCTTCTCTCTTTCCAAAGAAGTCCACAGCCCCATGCTTCCTCAATTTCTCCAAATGAGATTTTTGTGGTGCTGGTGGAGGTTGTGGCTGTAGTTGTGGTGGTGGAATTGCCTCGGTCATTTGTTGAAATAGTGCAAACTGAGGTTGGGCAGGTGCCTCAGCTGCTAGCGGAGCAGGTTCTCCCCTACCCCCAGACTCAGCCCTTGGTGGGATAGTTACCTCCCACTGACAGAATTCGCATACAACAATAGCTATCAAGCTAGCATCGAAATGGCTCCGTATGAAGCACTGTATGGGAAGAAATGTAGAACCCCAGTGTGTTGGATTGAATTAGGTGAAGATAAGCTGGTAGGACTAAACCTGGTGAAACAGACTAAGGAAAAAGTGAAGATAATCAAAGCTAACCTGAAGATTGCCTCAGATAGACAGAAGTCTTATACCGACCTAAAGAGAAAAGAGATAGAGTATGCAGTTGGCGATAAAGTGTTTCTCAAAGTCTCACCGTGGAAAAAAGTACTGAGGTTTGGGAGAAAGGGTAAGTTAAGCCCTAGGTTCATTGGCCCATATGAAGTCATTGAACGTGTGGGGCCAATGGCCTATCGGCTAGCTTTACCACCAGAACTGGATAAAATTCATAATGTATTCCATGTTTCCATGCTGAGAAGATATCGCTCAGACCCTTGAGATTAAAATCCAACCGGACTTGACATATACAGAGGAACCTATACAGATCCTAGCTCGGGAAGTGAAAGAACTGAGAAATAAACAAATTCCACTGGTGAAAGTGCTTTGGAGGCACCACAACACTGAAGAGGCAACCTGGGAAAGTGAAGAGATAATGAGGCAACAGTTCCCTTAACTGTTTGCATCAGGTAAATTTCGAGGAAGAAATTTTTCTTAGAGGGGAAGAGTTGTAATATCCTCATTTTAGCTAGTTCGTATAGTCCACTGTTCCGGTGACCAGTGTCGGTCCGGACAGCTAAAACGTTCAGAAAAAATATTTAAACTAAAGTAAGGAACCAAAAATTAACTCAAATATTAATAAGAAAAAAATTTAGGAAAAATTATAAAATAATTTTTGGGACTCCAGAGAAGGGTCATTGAGGTTCTTATGGCATTAGAATGCCAAGAAAATACTTAGAAAAATTTTTCAATCAGTATAGACAATTTTGGCCCGTTAAGCCAAACGGAGGGCATTTTAGTCATTTCGTCTTCAGAGATGATTTTTGGGCCAACTTGTCCAGTTAAATAACTAATTTATACAACATAAAATATAAATAAATATTGTCAAAAATTTAATTGCAATTAAATAGACAAGAAATGGAGAGAAAATAAAAGAAAATAGATTTATGACATCATCATGATGTCATTAAAACTCACCCAACCAACCCAATCTTGACACATGGCATAAACATATATAAAAGAGGTAAAATGGGCTAGAAAACAAACAAAAAAATCAGAACCTCTTCCTTCTTCTTCTCCTTGACGTCAACTCTCCTTCCCTAACCCTCCATGAACAAGCTTTTTCAAGCTTGATTTTCCCTAGCTTTCATCCACCAAAAACCCTAATTGTCAATACAAAAACTTGCTCTTTCATCTTGATGAAGCTTTGGACAGCAAAATTTTGAAGAAAAACTGAAGTTTTGCAAGACCCAATCTTAGTTCCAAAGAGGTTAGTGACCAATCCTTGCTTTCTTTTTGAAATGCATGTTTAGGGACAAAAATTTAGCTAGAAAATGAGAGAAACTTAAATGAAATTGATAATTATGTAAACCCCCATTTTTAGTAGCTATGTGAAGGGTAGGGTTTTGATTGTTTTCCTTCAATAAATTTGGTATTGTGGCTGCCCATAACACTAACCTATTGTTTAGAATGGTGAAAGGTAAGTGAATGCATGAATTGAGATGGAATGGGTTAGAGTTTGGGTATAAAATGGAGACTTTGATCATATAATGGTTAAAGTGAGTTTTAATGGTCAATTAATGACCATTTGGATATGTGTAAACAAGAAATAAAGTGGTTTGTGTAGTGGGAATTGAGATTAGTGTTGCTGCCCATGGTGACCTGCAGAATTGGACATGAGTCCAGCAGGTTTGGGCAGCCATAACATGAATTGTAGAGGTTCAATTGGTGCAAGGCTAATTGGACATGAAACTAGGCACATAATGGCACAACTTTGGTAAAGAAATCATGCCCATAAAACCAAACTTAGTGGACCAAAAGCTTGCCTTAATTCGGGTGACCTGCAGTCTGTTTCCACAGAATGACCAAATGAACAGTGATTGTTCATTTGGCCATAACTCAATGTAGAAAGTTTTAATTGACCTGAACTTTTTCCAACAAGCTGAGATATAGATCAACAACTTTCATGAAGGAACCAAATTATGACTAGAACCTATCCAAAAAGTGAGTTGCAGTCACTGTTCACTGCACTGTAGATATGGTCAGTCCAAAAAAATTTTAATCAGGCCAGTTATGGTTTTTGGACCATAACTTTAGCTACAAAACTCCAAATGAAGTGATTCAAAAAATAATATTCAACTAGACAAAATAAGGAACAACTTTCAAGTTGGTCATTTTGCCAAATTTCTACTGCAAAAATAACCAATGGAATAGTAAAAATAAAGCATGAAAGCTAAAAATTCTGCTTAATTAACATTAAGCTTAGAAATGGTATTAGCAACCAATACCAACAAATTTTAAATGCAAAATGTGGTATGTTGGGAGTATTAAAACCAATGTACCTATTGTCTATGAAAAAGTCAACATTTTGGTTGACTAATGAAGAGAATAGTAACACCAAAACTTGAAATTCAAAAATTGTAAAACTCAAAAGTGTAAAATGCCCTAGTATACCTAACAAGATTGGTTTGGATAGCTTGGCATGCCAATAGGGTTCTGTTAGCAGTACTGCATATGGCTTTATTCCATTCTGTGTTTCATGGCTTTTTCATGCCATTCTGTGCAATAATAGCCTTTGGCTATGTTATTTGAGTTGATATACTTGAGTTTTAACCCTGATCATTATTACAGCTTATGAGTGTACATTACATTTACCGGAGACACAATGTGACCGATGGTGTGATGGTCCGAGGTACTTAGTACCTAGTGCCAGTTTACCTATTTATCCAGTCCAGTCAACTAGAATGGGTTACTCGGGCAATGATAATAAACCTTACCAAAGTTTAATCAAATAATAATGAAATTAATATCAGAAGTTAAGTCTACCAAGAATGTAAACACACATTCTGCATATTCATTTCACTTTATGTTATTTTATTTTATTTTATATTGTCACCAATAAGCAAAATTACTTAGCACGTCGCTTTTGCCACGTGCAGGTATTGGAGACCTAGCTGGGGAGCCCAGCAGACATCAGACGCGGTGAGCCTTCAGAGCTGCATCCTGGGTCCAGAGTCACCTCACATCTGCACTGCATATGGTAGGACATTAGGACTATAGGTGGCCCTTTTGTATTTTTGCATTTTGTATTAGTTTGGATTGTAACTATAAACTCCTGTAATTATATATTAATGTAAATATATGAAATTTCATATTATTGAGGTTTTCTGCATTATGTATGTTAAAAAAATGAAATGTTGAGAATTATTTGTGAATATGCTTCAAATGATGAAGTGAATAGAAAAGTTTTGAAAATAGTATTGTGGTTTGAGATTGAGATTTTAAGATTGACTTAAATGTGTATAATGGAGTTTGGATTTGGAAATTATTTTAGAAGTGTTTTTAAACAGGTTCAGAAGAACTGTTTTTCCAATTTATAGCCGGCACTCTGCCGGATTTTCTATAAAATTTGCGGATAAATTCAGAAATATCAAAATTGAAAATAAATGAATTATAAAGGGATAAATTGTAATAAAGACATAAATTGGTGCTCCGACACACTGAGTGGCATAACTTGCTCGGCTACACTGTAGACGGGTAAGGGGTATCACAACTCTGGTATCAACTGATAGGCCTGCCCCTCCAGCTCCAAGGGGTAGAAAGCCGGGTTAGGCCGAGGCAGCCGGTACTTCACAGAAACCTGTGTCAGAGTCTATGGAGAGAGCAGAAGGCAGAAAACCAGCCAGAGCCTATGCTATAAGGGCACAGGAGGAACAGGATGCTCCAGATGTCATCAAGGGTACGTTCCTCCTTTATAATACTTCTGTGCATGCATTAGTGGATCCTGGATCCACTCATTCATATATTTGTATCAAGCTGCCCGTAGAAAAGGGAATACCAGTAGAGGAAAGTGACCAAGAAATCCTGGTCACAAATCCGCTAGGCCACAGTGTGGTAGTAAACAAGGTGTATAAGGGTTGTCCATTGAAGATTCAAGAGAAAGAGTTCTCAACAGACTTAATCGAACTGTCTTTACATGAGTTTGATGTGATTTTGGGAATGGACTAGTTATCCCATCATCAGGCAATAGTAGACTGTAAATTAAAAAGAATCTCTCTGAAAACTGCTGAGAATGAAGAAATAACATTTGTAGGTGAAAGGACAGATTTCTTGTCCAATGTCATCTCAGCTACAGTTGCAAGGAGATGGTTGAGAAAAGGGTGTGAAGCCTATCTGACACACGTGGTTTACACTAGGCAGGGTAACTTAACTTGTCTGACATACCCACGGTAAGAGATTTCTCTGAGGTATTTCTTGAGGAATTGCCTAGTTTACCACCAGAAAGGGAAGTTGAATTTGCTATTGAGATAATGCCGGGTACAGCTCCAATTTCAATTGCCCCATATAGGATGGCACCTGCTGAATTGAAAGAGTTGAAAATCCAGCTATAAGAATTACTAGACAAGGGGTTCATACGCCCTAGTGTGTCACCGTGGGGAGCTCCGTTATTGTTTATAAAGAACAAAGACGGGACACTGAGGTTATGTGTTGACTATCGGCAATTAAACAGAGTAACAGTGAAGAACAAGTATCCGTTGCCTAGAATTGATGATCTGTTTAATCAGTTGAAGGGAGCCGGTGTGTTTTCTAAGATTGATTGTCACACCTTACCCCTCTGTAAGGCATAACATGATCCCGTAGAATACTTAATGAACTACCGAACTTCACCTACCGATAACTCATTAAGTACCCTACAAGGGATTTGAAAATAATTTTCTTACATTTTGGAAGTGGTGAGCATTTTGGTAGGAATTAAAAATCATTTATTCAAAGTTTAAATACTAGTAAAAATTTTTGTCCATTTTAATTTTGCCGCAAATTTTATAAAAATTTTGACAGAGTTCCGTTTGTAATTAGAGAAAACAGTTCTTTAAACACCTGCGAACACTTCCAAAAATTTTTCACAACTCCCAACCTCCAATAAACCTCAATTCAACTCAATTCAATTCACTTCAAAATAAATCCACAATTAAATCAAAATTTATCATCACAAAATATTTAATAATTTCATTCACATGGCATAAGGTATGAAATTAACAAGTACAAATATTTATTTACAGAAGGAAATCCAAAAAAATAATATTATTACAATTTATTTACAACTGCTCAACTTATATTGATACATACAACATTTCTATATTTACATCAAAATTATCCACAAGGGTATAAAATAATACCCGTACAAAATGATCGATGTGGTCCACAATTCGATAGCAGCTCACTTTGCTGCTTTCTCCTTGCTCTTATCTGCGACAGCAAAATAAGCTATCGCTGAGTATAAAAATACTCAGTGGTGCACAATAAAAATTTAAAATGCAATACATAAATCATTCATTGATGAAACCCAATTTGAATACTTCTCAATCACATTTCACAAATATCAAAGTTCATAACAACTCCATTTAATCAAATAATTTATTAAACACAGTGTTGCCAAATCATACACAACTTAAGCCATGACACAAAATTTCCGATCAATGCCGTGTTGTACACCACGATAAAGCAATCTATAACCCCATTAATCGAAATCAATGAGGGAGGTGGCTAGCTAGCTAATGAGTACTCATCCGATCTCAACCTCAAATGGCAAGCCAGAGAGGAAGGAAAATAAACGATCTCAACCCCATAAATGGAGGAGGAATAATATGATACTGTCATGCTAAGTGTGAACATAAAATCAATTCAAAACAATTTATTCAAATAATTTACTGGAAATCTGGTAAATTTTCAAAGTCATATTCACAATCATAAATTGCAACACAATTTGTAACTAGCTCAAAAAAAATCAATTTTTCAAGAATCATATATTCAAATAAAAATTACTGTGCACAGACCTGACGTGAGTCGCCTTTAGGCCTTGACTCAGTCTCTTCGAGCTTCCAAGTCTTTTTCAGCTGAAACACACAATTTCACAGTGTTTCAGTGCCATAACTTAGCATAAATCCAAAAATAAATTTCACTTCATTTTTACCTAGCTTTAATGTGCTAATTTCGACGTTCTTGAAGTTTTTGTGTTTCGGGATACTATTCACTACACTATTCAAGTCAAATTGTTGACTTTTTAAGGCTTAATAGGTATGGGAACTCCAACTTCACCCACATACCACATTTTGGTCATTTTCTTAAAGCTTAAATCCTTTTGGCCAAATTGCCAAATTTTCAGTTTTGGTGCTCCAAGTTGTACTATTCCATTGGTAATTTTACTGTTGGAATTTGACAAAACTTCCTCATAGAAAATGTTCCTTATTGTCTTAAGTTTATTCTCATTTTTGGATCACCCCAATTGGAGTTTTGTAGCTCAAGTTATGGCCATTTGAACTAGGGCTGCCGGATTAGACATAACCCAGATTTTCTGGGCAAATTTTGGTGCTGGCAGATTTGAGTCACCAACTTGGGGTGGCCAAATGGCTTGGTTGCCGGCAGAATTTGGACTTATGTTCTTCATGAAAATTTTAGGTCTATATCTCATCTAACCTCTGGTAAAATTTCAGGTCATTTTGACCTGTCTAACTCGAGTTATGACCAAATGAACAAACACTGTTTATTTGGTCAGTTTATCTGATGTGATGCTCTTATTCAACTTTGGTCAATTTGTTCACTAGGTTTTGGTCACTTTTTAGGCATGGTTCCTGAATGAAAATTGTGTCATTATATGTCTGTTTTCATCCCCAATTGGTACCATTTCGATTGGACTTGTAAAATTTTAGTTTTGGTCCTTCAAAGTTGACTTAGTCATGCTGCCAGCAGCATGACCATACAACCTCCGAATTTAACTTAATTTCCTACCATTCCCACACAACTCATTTGGTCATAATTGACCATTATTTCACTTCACAATAGGTCAAAGTTATCATTTGCTCATTTCTCACATTTTTGGTTTACAAACCCTAATATTCAAAACCCTAACTCATCTATCTCATGCATTTAATCACAATTAGTGCTCTTAATCCTAACCATTCAACTAAATAAGGTTTTTAAACTCATTCAAATCCATCAAACCATACAAAATCATACTCCCCTTCAACAGGCCAAAATTTCAGTTTGCTCCTCCCCCCCATATTTTTATTTCATTTTATTAGTTTTTAAACTCATTTCAACAACTAATTATGCATTTAAAATGGAAAATAACAAGTTAACATACTAACCTCTCTTATAACTTCAAATCACTATCTTTAACTCTTCTTTCTTCTTGTAATCTTCTTCTCAAGTTGCAATAACAAGCTCTAGTAAGGTTTTTAGGGGAGTTATGAAGGTTAAGTGAAGAAAATTAAGCTTAAGTGTAAGCTTAAATGGAGGACCATTCATGGAGGAACAAGGCAGAAAGTGAGGCGGCAATTGGGAGAAAGAAGAAGAGATTTTTGTTTTTTTTTTTCTTTTCTTTATTTATTTTAGTTTATGGAAGACCACAAAATCTAAATTAATAATTAAATTAATTAATTAATTTATGGCATCATGCATGAGGTCATGCATGATGTCATCACCTTTTTACTTTTTCATTTTCCTCTTTTTTTTATTTTTTTTTTCTATTAGTTCTTTAATTTAATTCTCGATTCCGAAATTTTCTTTTCTTCGATTTTATTTGACAGTTAGGTCAGGAGTCAGCTCTCGGGATCAATTGACCAAATTGCCCCTCACCGATTCATCCCAGTTTGCAAATACTTCCATATTTCTTCCGGCTCCCTGACCAAATTATTTGACTAGCTTAACAGTTCTTTTTCGTGATTTTCTCTTTTCCACTGTGTTCATAAGGGTCCTAAGGATCGCAGCGTCATATTTTATGGTTCGAAATTTGAGTTTAAAACGACTTTGCAGTCGTTCCTAAGGAGGTCACCCATTGCTGTGACTCTCGGCTCGTTTAACTTCTTATGTTCTGTTTTTCTTATTTATACTTAACTAATTGAACATTACTAATTATTTGTGTTTATGGTTTCTCTAGTTGTCTTAAGTATGGTTCTAATCCCCTTAATTGTCCGGACCGACACCGGTCTCTAGAACAGTGAAATATACCAGGCTATACAAATAGGGGTGTTACATTGATCTCAGATCGGGGTATCATCAGCTAAGGGTTAAGGATGCAGATGTGCCTAAGACTGCATTTAGAACCCAGTATGGGCATTATGAATTCCTGGTGATGCCATTTGGGTTAACAAATGCTCCAGCAGCATTCATGGACCTTATGAACTGTATCTTCCATCCATACTTAGATCGGTTCGTAGTGGTCTTCATTGATGATATCACACCCTACGCCTCTGTAAGGCATAACATGATCCCGTAGTATACCTAATGAATTACCAACTTCGTCTACTGATAATCCATTAAATACACTACAAGGGATTTTAAAACTTTTCTTACTTCTTTTGACAGTAGTGAGCACTATTTACTGGTGTAAAAAAAAAAATTTGAACTGAAGTGAAACAGCTAACACATTTGAAGAATTAACAATTTCTGTGAAAATTTTGACGGAGTGCCATCTATATTTTGAATAAAACAGTTCTTCAAAAACCTGTAAAAAAAGCACTTCAAATATATTTCTCAATCTCAACTCCAATATTTAATCAACACAATATGTTTCTCAACTCAAATCCACAATAATTTTTCAATATTTTCAAAGGCTAAAATAAAAGAAATATATCACAATATTTACAATCCAAAATAATTTGCAAATTTAGTTTATAACTTTAATGTACAATTTTAATTTACAACTGCTCAAAATCAAGAACACTATATACATACAGTGAACATATATTACAATACAAAATGCAAAATATGGTATACTCAATATACCCGATGATCTCTCACTGCAGCACTAGCAGCCTAGTCTCTGCCTGTCGGTCTACTGCGACAAAGAATGAAAGCTATCGCTGAGTAAAATTTACTGAGTGGTGCACAATAACAATTTGAAATGGGTTATATAAACCTTTTATTGACAATTCCATTTCACAATTTACAAAGTTCATATAACACAAATTTAATCAAATAACTAAGTAACACAGTTTTTCCAATCAATAACACAATTTGATCAAATAATTGAAAAATACAGTGTTGCCAATCAATAATACAATTTGATCAAATAACTGAATAACACAGTGTTGCCAATCAATAACACAATTTGATCAAATAACTGAATAACACAGTTTAGGCCATGACACAATTTTTCCGCACATGCCGTATTATACACCACGACAAGACACACTCACCCCAATAATCGAAATCAATGAGGGAGGAAGCTAGCTAGATAATGAGTACTCATCTACACTCACCTCAGACTAGCAAGTCAAAGAGGGAGGAACATAATCACACTCACCCCAGACTGATAAGTCAAAGAGGGAGGAATATAATAACAGTGTCATGCTAAGTGTGAATCAAAACAATTCCAAATCACAATATTTTATACAATTCCCAAATCACATTTTATCTTAAAATTTCCATTTGCAAAGTAGGCAACACAATAATTTCCAAATAAGATTCTCAAAGCCAAAACAATAAAAAATTATTCATAACTCATTTCTCCAAATAAATTTTCTAGTAAAAGCAGTGAATATAAAAAGTATTGTGCACAGACACAATTTAAAACTATAATGTTCAAATAAATTTTTAAATAGAAAATAAGAAATCAAAATTATTGTGCACAAACACAATTTAAAACAATAACATACAAATAATCATAATTTATTTCAATTGAAAAATTCAAAAGAAATAACTATTGTGTACAAACCTCTGATTTATGCCTCTTGGCTCTGACTCATTGTTTCCTTCCCTTTCCCTGAGTCTTTGCTAACTGAAACACACAATTTGAAGTGTTTCAGTACTCATTCAAACTGTCTCTAACGATAATGCTTAATAATTAATTCATGGAATTCTATTATTTCCTTAATCAACCTAAGATGTTGACCCTCGATGCAGTCTAGTTGAATTAGGTTTTAATGTTACTAATATGTCACATTTTATAGCCTTTTAGTGTTGGTATATGTTACCCAATTCATTTCCATGTATAGTACATTTTATTGCAATTTGTCAGATTTCGGTATACTAATTTGACCTAGCCGGACGACCTAGTTCCCTCGGTTTTCGGGTTTCAGTCAAAACTAAAAACTTGTAGATCTATGTCTTAATGCACGCGGGGCAAAATTTCAGGTCATTCTGAGTTATGTAGACCGAGTTATAGTCATTTTACTATTGCTGGTTAGAATGTACCAAAATTGGTCACTTTAGGTCATTTTAGGTCACTTTTGGTTCGGCCAATTTTTGGACCCAAACTTGTGCAAGCTATTTGACTTGCTTATGGTCATTTTTGGGCTTTGGTGTCTTCATAAGACTTGTATATATATGTCTAAACTATTCATGGTAAAAATTTTAGGTCAATTGGACCTTTTTTGAGTGTGTTATGGCCAAAACACTAACTACTACACAAATGGTCAATTTTCAGGCCTTAAACGCACTAATCCGGATTTGGTCATTTTTCAAGTTACCTTCCAAGCAGAATTTTGGTAAGCTTCCTTCATGAAAGTTGGCAATTTTTGTGCCTAGTTTCACCTCTAATTGATCTCATACCAAATGGCGCCACACACTTAAGGTTCTAGGCCAAAATACACACTGCCCTATTGCACATTGTCCATCACTCAATTAAAGGACACCTTTAACACTTACTAGTTTACGCATTCATGCCAATTCTGGTTTGTACCATAACCTAAACACATTTTACTTCACATTGTTGGTCATTTTGGCAGCTTATAATCACACTTAATATGCACCTTATAGTACAGAATTTACTAAGTCCAAATTACACACAATTCAATCACATAATTTAACTACATAGTATTCACATGTCCAAACTCACACCTTTATACATATGTACAAGCCGCCATAATAAGCACCATAATTCAACAATAATATTCCACAAACCAAACCATGAAACAACATTTTTATAGTCCACACTTCAAATTGCCGATTCATACATCTCTCCCAACGAACTTCCAAGCTTCCAAAATCAAGTATACATTCATATACATCTAATATACATCACACAACTTATTCCTACACACATAAACAGTTAATCAACCCTTTAATCTACCAATTACAAGCAAGGATAAACTGTTCTTAAGGAGTTTCCATGGCTGCCAAAAATACACATCTCCCTTTAAACATCAAACTCCAAAAATCTCTCCACAATTCAAGCATCCATAACATCCACACAAACTTTAATGAAACAAGCATAAAAAATACCTACTTACCACTTTGGAAACTCTTCAAAACTTCACCAAAACTTGATCTTCTTGTTGCCTATCTACTACCCAAGGTGTATGGACAACTTTTAGTGAAGGGAAGTGCAAAGAAAGAAGCTTAGATCAAGCTTGCATGAAGCTTTCAAGTGGACGGCAATGGAGTTTCTCTCAAGACCACTTTCAGCTGGTTCTTTGGGAGTTTGAAGAAGATGACAATCTGCTGGTCCAAGATGAAGATTAAGTGGTCTACTTTGGTGAGTTAGTGGAGCACTATTGAAATTTAATGTTAGTTTATTCATAACTTTCTTTATTCCCACATTAACTCCCAATTTTTGCTATTTAAACTTTGTACCACCCATTTAATTTTTCATGACATTTTCCAAGTGTAATATCATGTATTTTTAATGGATATTTAGGTCAAAAGACAACTCAGGGTGTCAAATGACCACAATGCCCCAGTTCGGGTTGCATTCCTGATTTTTTGGTAACACCGAATTTTGTCCGTTTTTCGATTTCTCACTTTTTCTTTGTACTAATTAATTAATTTTTCTTTGATATTTCTAATGATATTTATGCTTCAATAGACATTTATTTAAGTCCTAAAAATATTTTTCAGGGTTCCCTGCGGTCCAGGGCTAGTCAACGATCCACGCCATAACTTCCCGGTGCGGTCACCTATCGCTATGGTTCTCGGCTCGTTTAACTTGGTTACATTTCATTGCTATTATTTTTTCTTTGTTTTTCTTGTCTTTTCTTTTCTTGTATTTCATTATTCTATGTCTCTTCACTCGTATCTAAGTGTAGTTCTAGGCATCCTAGCTGTCCAGACAACGCTGGTCACAGGAACAATAGAACGCACTACCGAACATAGGGGTGTTACAATTCTCCCCCCTTAAAATAAATTTCGTCCAGGAAATTTTACCCAATAGCCATCTTACAATAGTCATACGTTTATTTTCTCCTTTCTATATGATCGTATAATCTTCTTTCCCTCGAATTTGTATAAGACTTTTAACAATCTAATACAACATTTAATTTGTTTGTATAGCACCAATCTTCTCTTACTATTGTGCTGTCTAATATTTCGGTTCATGTTCCTTCTTGAATGACCCTTGAGGTCATGTTAGAATGATTTATCTAGTCATTGGTCCTCTGACCATTCTAGTCAATAGTCTTCCTCACATTCGTAACATTTCTTTGTTATATCTGAACCAACTGTTCAAATTTCTACTTCCACAACTCTTTTCATCTATTAATATTCTATAACTTACTTCCTTTTGTACTAAACTATAACCTTTCGATTTTCCAACTTTGAGTTTTAAATCCCTAAGTAGGATTTTTAAACTTATTTCTAATATTTTGTTAGTGGTCTACCTCTCACCCAAAGGAAGCATGATGCAGTGTGGGTGATAGTGGATAGATTGACAAAGTCAGCACATTTTCTGCCAATTAGGACTGACTACTCACTAGAGAAGCTAGCAGAATTATATATTAGTGAGATAGTTAGACTACATGGAATCCCACTTTCCATCATATCTGATCGAGACCCAAGGTTTACATCGAGATTTTGGAAAAAGTTGCAAGAAGCCTTGGGCACACAACTCCATTTTAGCACGGCTTTTCATCCCCAGACGAATGGACAGTCAGAACGAGTAATCTAGGTAAACCTAAGACCTAATTGAATTTTTGCAATTAATAAATTGAAATGATAGTAACACTGTGAATTATGTGATAGATCTTGGAGGATATGCTAAGGAGTTGTGTCATTAAGTTTGAGGGGAGTTGGGATAGATACCTCCCACTGGCAGAATTCGCATACAACAATAGCTATCAAGCTAGCATCCAAATGGCTCCGTATGAAGCACTGTATGGGAGGAAATGTAAAACCCCAGTGTGTTGGACTGAATTGGGTGAAGATAAGCTGGTAGGACCAGACCTGGTGAAACAGACTGAGGAAAAAGTGAAGATAATCAAAGCTAACCTGAAGATTGCCTCAGATAGACAAAAGTCTTATGCCGACCTAAAGAGAAAAGAGATAGAGTATGCAGTTGGCGATAAAGTGTTTCTCAAAGTCTCACCGTGGAAGAAAGTACTGAGGTTTGGGAGAAAGGGTAAGTTAAGCCCTAGGTTCATTGGCCCATATGAAGTCATTGAACGTGTGGGACCAGTGGCCTATCGGCTAGCTTTACCACCAGAACTGGATAAAATTCATAATGTATTCCATGTTTCCATGCTAAGAAGATATCGCTCAGACCCCTCACATGTCATTTCCATGGAAGAGATTGAAATCCAACCGGACTTGACATATACAGAGGAACCTATACAGATCCTAGCTCGGGAAGTGAAGAAACTGAGAAATAAACAAATTCTACTGGTGAAAGTGCTTTGGAGGCACCACAACACTGAAGAGGCAACTTTGGAAAGTGAAGAGATAATGAGGCAACAGTTTCCTCAACTGTTTGCATCAGGTAAATTTTGAAAACGAAATTTTTCTTAGAGGGAAAGAGTTGTAACATCCTTATTTTAGCTAGTCCGTACAGTCTACTGTTCCGGTGACCAATGTCGGTCTGAACAACTAGAACGTTCGGAAAAAATATTTAAATTAAAGTAAGGAACCAAAAATTAACTCAAATATTAATAAGAAAAAAATTTAGGAAAAATTATAAAATAATTTTTGGGACTCCAGAGAAGGGTCATTGAGGTTCTTATAGCATTAGAATGCCAAGAAAATACTTAGAAAAATTTTTCAATCGGTACAAAAAATTTTGGCCTGTTAAACCAAACGGATGGCATTTTTATCATTTCATCTTCAGAGATGATTTTTGGGCCAACTTGTCCAGTTAAATAACTAATTTATATAACATAAAATATAAATAAATATTGTCAAAAATTTAATTGCAATTAAATAGACAAGAAATGGAGAGAAAATGAAAGAAAATGGATTTATGACATCATCATGATGTCATTAAAACTCACCCAACCAACCCAATCTTGACACATGGTATAAACATATATAAAAAAAGGTAAAATGGGCCAGAAAACAAACAAAAAAATCAGAACCTTTTCCTTCTTCTTCTCCTTGACATCAACTCTCCTTCCCTAACCCTCCATGAGCAAGCTTTTTCAAGCTTGATTTTCCCTAGCTTTCTTCCACCAAAAACCCTAATTGTCAATAGAAAAACTTGCTCTTTCATCTTGGTGAAGCTTTGGGCAGTAAAATTTTGAAGAAAAAGTGAAGTTTTGCAAGACCCAATCTTAGTTCCAAAGAGGTTAGTGACCAATCCTTGCTTTCTTTTTGAAATGCATGTTTAGGGACAAAAATTTAGCTAGAAAATGAGAGAAACTTAAATGAAATTGATAATTATGTAAACCCCCATTTTCAGTAGCTATGTGAAGGGTAGGGTTTTGATTGTTTTCCTTGAATAAATTTGGTATTGTGGCTGCCCATAACACTAACCTATTGTTTAGAATGGTGAAAGGTAAGTGAATGCATGAATTGAGATGGAATGGGTTAGGGTTTGGGTATAAAATGGAGACTTTGATCATGTAATGGTTAAAGTGAGTTTTAATGGTCAATTAGTGACCATCTGGATATGTGTAAATAAGAAATGAAGTGGTTTATATAGTGGGAATTGAGATTAGTGTGGCTGCCCATGGTGACCTGCAGAATTGGACATGAGTCTAGCAGGTTTGGGCAGCCATAACTTGAATTGTAGAGGTTCAATTGGTACAAAGCCAATTGGACATGAAACTAGACACATAATGGCACAACTTTGGTAAAGAAACCATGCCTATAAAACCAAACCAAGTAGACCAAAAGCTTGCCTTAATCCGGATGACCTGCATTCTGTTTCCGCAGAATGTGATTGTTCATTTAGCCATAACTCAATGTAGAAAGGTCTAATTGACTTGAAATTTTACCAGCAACAAGCTAAGATATAGACCAACAACTTTCATGAAGGAACCTAACCCAAATTATGACCAGAACCTATCCAACAAGTGAGTTGCAGTCACTATTCACTGCACTGTAGATATGGTCAGTCCAAAAAAATTTCAATCCGGCCAGTTATGGTTTTTGGACCATAACTTGAACTACAAAACTCCAAATGGAGTGATTCAAAAACAAAAATTCAACTAGACAAAATAAGGAACAACTTTCATGATCATTTTGCCAAATTTCCACTGCAAAAATGACCAATGGAATAGTAAAAATGAAGCATGAAAACTGAAAATTCTACTTAATTAACATTAAGCTTAGAAATGGTATTGGCAACCAATACCAACAAATTTTAAATGCAAAATGTGGTATGTTGGGAGTATTAAAACCAATGTACCTATTGTCTATGCAAAAGTCAACATTTTGGTTGACTAATAAAGTGAATAGTAACACCAAAACTTAAAATTCAAAAATTGTAAAACTCAAAAGTGTAAAATGCCCTAGTATACCTAACAAGATTGGTTTGGATAGCTTGGCATGCCAATAGGGTTCTGTTAGCAGTATTGCATATGGCTTCATGCCATTCTGTGTTTCATGACTCCCATGCCATTCTGTGACATAATAGCCTTTGGCTAAGTTATTTGAGTTGATATACTTGGGTTTTAATCCTGATAATTATTACAGCTTATTAGCTGTTCTGTTGCACACCGGGAGACATAGTGTGACCGATGGTGTGATGGTCCGAGGTACTTAGTACCTAGTGCCAGTTTACCCATTTATCCAGTCCAGTCAACTAGTATGGGTTACTCGGGCAATGATAATAAACCTTATCAAATTTTAAGTGAATAATACTACAAATAATACCAGAAATTAAGTCTACCCAAAAATGAAATCATATATTCTGCATAATTATTTTATTCTATTTTATTTTATTTTATATTATCACCACTAAGTAGAATTGCTTAGCGCGTCGCTCTTGCCACGCGCAAGTACTGGAGACCTAGTTGGGGAGCCCAGCAGACATCAGACGGGGTGAGTCTTCAGAGCTGCATCCGGGGCCCAGAGTCACCTGACATCTGCACTGCATATGGTAGGACATTAAGACTATAGGTGGCCCTTTTGTATTTTGCATTTTGTATTAGTTTGGATTGTAACTATAAACTCCTGTAATTATGTATTACTGTAAATATATGAAATTTCATATTATTGAGGTTTTCTGCATTATGTATGTTAAAAAAATAAAATGTTGAGAATTATTTTTGAATATGCTTCAAATGATGAAGTGAACAGAAAAGTTTTAAAAATAGTATTGTGATTTGAGATTGAGATTTTAAGATTGACTTGAATGTGTATAATGGAGTTTGGATTTGGAAATTATTTTAGAAGTGTTTTTAAACAGGTTCAGAAGAACTGTTTTTCCAATTTACAGCCGGCACTCTACCGGATTTTCTATAAAATTTGCGGATAAATTTAGAATTATCAAAATTGAAAATAAATGAATTATAAAGGGATAAATTGTAATAGAGACATAAATTGGTGCTCCAGCACACTGAGTGGCATAACTTACTCGGCTACACTGTAGACGGGTAAGGGGTGTCACAAGAGTGGATGTAGCAGTTCTGCGAGGACAATCTCGGATTAGGTGGTCTGTAGATCCACACCGTAAACAAGCACCTATCATCCTCCAACATTCACCCTTATGCCATTTTTGGCAATGTGGGCAAGCAATGAATCGTTGGGGCTGGTCCTGTGCACTCGCCCCTGGAGAGCTAGCCATTGAAGGGGTGGACTGGCCTCTCCTTGGTGCAAACTGAGATTTGGGCCTCTGTGACTGACCCTGACTTGGTGCTCTACTGAAACTCTGAGTAGGTGAACCTCTGAATTTCTTACTAGGGGCAGAAGATGTATCGGTCTGACCCTGACCTCTTTTCTGTTGTCTATCCCTTCTGTTCTGCTCATTCATTCTAACTTTTTCAACCTTCAGTGCAGCTTCCTCTAACTTGGCAAACTCTATAATTCCCAAGGCTGTAATCATTACTTTAATGTTATCATTGAGTCCTTCCTTAAATCTCTTGCATCTCTCTGCCTCATTAGGGACTATTTTTTACCCATAGCGGCTTAGTCTGACAAATTCTCTTTTATATTCAGCCACTGTCAGCTGTCTCTGGCGTAGGGTAATAAACTCCCTTCTCTTCTCTTCCAGGTATACACTGCCCACATACTTCTTTCTGAACTCAGTGAGAAAGAAATCCCAAGTTATCTGTTCTGGTGGCACCTCACTAGTCACTGTATCCCACCATTAGTATGCATCATCTTGTATTATTGATACAGCAGCTTCCAAATTCTGCTCTGGAGTACAATGAAGTTGTTTCAAAACTCTTCCAGTTTTGTCCAACCAGTTTTTAGCTGTGATAGAATCATCTTCCCTTTTGCCCAGAAAATCCACTGCTCCAAACTTCCTGAGTCTCTCCATATGAGATTTTTGATGTGGAGGTGGTGGTGATAGCGGCATAACTCCTGCCATCTGTCTAAAGAACTCAGCCATTTGATGAAATGTGGCTGGTGCACCTGGTACTGGTGGAGCAGGTTCCCTCCTGTCTCTTGGTTCAGTCATAGATGGAGCATGACTTTCCACTTCCTCATCGACCGCTCTCTGTGATGTGGAGTCCATATTCTGATCAAAATAACAAATCAAATCAAAAGATCTGCATAAGAGTCATCTTAACACTTACAATGCAATGCATGATATGCAAACTATCTAGGTCTAGAAATGCCTAAACCGTGCTCTGATAACACTAAATGTAACACCCTTCATCCGTCTACAGAATAGCCGAGCAAGGCATGCTACACGGCATTCCGGAACACCTAGTCTATGATTATTTCATTTCCTAAGCTCCATTTGATTTAAGAAGTCTTTTATGTAATATTCATATCATGCTGATACTATTTTCATACTTTGATAAAATCAGTGTTTCAAGATTGGTAATAAAAATTTAGCAAGATGCCGTCTGTATTTTGTACAAACTATTTTTCCAAACCTATTAAAAACAGTTTAATATGATAATATCAAAATCTCAAATATTTCACAGTCTCTGTTTCTCAGTAAAATTAATAGACTTTTACAGTCTTTAAATAGTTCCATAATACAGTCCATAATAATTCAAATATATCCAAAAAATGTCCATGTTATTTAATATGTATAAAATATTACAAACTTTAGAGCTTTCATAACATTACCAAATACAGGGCTGAATTTCAAAAATACAACAAAAGTACAAAATACAGGATATCCTAAATCCTACATGTATGCAATATAGTGCAGATAACTCTGGACTCCTGTGCAGATTAGATGTCTCACCCGATCGTAGGTCTGCTGGGCTCCCCAGCTGTGTCTCCAATACCTACGTGTTACAAAAGCAACGCGCTAAGCAATTTTACTTAGTGGTGCCAAATGTAAAGAAATATACACTAAAAAAAAGTAAATAAAGTGTTTATGAATTTTTGGTGGTGTTGTATGTCAGTAAACTGGATTTAGGTATTTGAATATACTTGAATTACTGCCCGTGTAGCCTATATATTGATCAGACTGGATAAATGGATATACTAGCACTGAGTACCTAGTACCTCGGGCCGTCACACCATCAGTCACAAAGTGTCTCCCGGTGTGCAAATAGCGTGGCTAAAAAGCCATATAGTCAATTTGGCGATAAGCCAAAAATAAATACACAATATGTATAGTCGTAGGCTATTAAAGTCACAATGCAGCATAATAAGCTGTAAAAACACAGTATGACATGAAGCTATTTACAGAACAGCTATCAGAATCCTATTGGCATGCCAACCTATCCAAACTAGTCAACTAGGCAAACTAGGGCACATTATAAATTAATTGTTTAATTCTTCAATTTTTAGAGTTTACTAACTATTATGTAATTCATAAGTCAATGCATATGTTGACCTTTTTAGGAACTATAGATAAGTGGTTTCTACCATCAACATTCACATATTGTAATTCAATATGCTGCCAATATAGTGCAATTTACCATTTTTACAAGTTGGCATTAATTGCCAAAGTGCTTCAAGCATCATTGTATGTAAATGTCAAATTCTCAAGTTTTGGTGTGCTAGCTTGGTCTAGCTTAAAGTCCTATTTCTCTTGGTTTTTAGCTTCTGGTCAAAGAAGCAAAATTGTAGCTCTATGTCTTATTGCACTTGGGGCAAAATTTCAGGTCATTCTGAGTTGTATAGACCAAGATATGATCAATTTACTGAAGCTGGACAGATTGCACCTTTAGTGCAAAATTTGATCAATTTTAGGTCACTTTTAGTTCGGCAATTTTTGTACCCGAACTTGTGCAAGCCATTTGACTTGGTTCTGGCCATTTCTGGTCTTTGGTGTCTTCATAAGAATTGTAAATCTATGTCCAAACTAACCATGGTAAAAATTTTAGGTCAATTGGACCTATTTTGAGTGAGTTATGGTCATCCCAAGGACTACTTTTCATATGGTCAAAAATCTGGGTTTTAAGGTTGCCATTCCGAGTTTGGTAATTTTTAAGGTTAGTTTCTAGGCAGAATTTTAGCAACATTTCTACATGAAAGTTGGCCTGTTTGGTGTCGAGTTTCACTCCCCATTGGCCTCATACCAATTAGGTTCACAATATTGCACTTGTGACCTAATTTAGGTGCTGCCAACATACACAGCCAGCATTTTAACATCACACTTCCAATTTTAACAATCCTCCTCCTCCCAATACTTCAATATTGAATCAATGGCACTTGTAACATCCCCATTGCACGTGTTCTGTACGTTCTGTTGCTCCAGTGGTCAAATAACAGTCCAGGCAAGTCAGGATGTCTGGAACTACACTTCGGTGATAGTGAACAGAAATATAATGATGAAATAAATAAAAAGAAAATACAAGAAAAATCAAACAAAAATGAAAGAGAGAAAATGATGCTAAGTTAAACGAGCCGTCACCGCAACGATGGGTGATCAGACTGGAAGGCCGCTGTTTACCCGGGACCACGGGGAACCCTCTGAATCTAATTTTGAGACATAAATAAAGGTTTATTGAAATGTAATTAACAATAGAAATATCAAAGAAAAATTAGTAAATTAGTACAAAGAAAAATGAAAAATCGAGAAACAGACAAAAATCGGTGTTACCGAAAAATCGGGAATATAACCCGAAGTGGGGTATGGTCATTTGACACATAGTGTTGCCTTTTGACCTCAATGTCCATTAAGAATAAATGATATTGCACTTAGGAAATGTCATGAAAAAAATAAAAATGGGATACAATATGTAAATAGTAAAAGAATGGTGCTAAATGAGCAAATAAGGAAACTTTAACTAATTAAATATTAAAATGAGCTTAGTGCTCCACTAACTTGAATATTGGGACACTAAAATATGCTTTGGGACAGCAGATTGCACTCATTATCATCTTCATCTTCAACCTTTAAAGTTTTGGACGAATTGAACTTCCATGGAGGTCCACCACGGCCAAACTCCCTCCATCACCATGCACCATTGATCAAGCCCTCCTTTCTACTTCTTTCCTTCATTAAAGCTTGCCTACTCACCTTGGGGAAGATATTGGCAACAAGAAAAGCAAGATTTGGTGAAGTTTTGATAAGCTTCAAAAGTGGTAAGTGTCCAAAACCTCTCCCTTGCTTTAGTAAACCTTGTGTTTAGGTTGAGGTGAGTATTTTGGTGAAGAGTAATGAAAGAAATAGTGAGAAATGGACTTGTCCATTTTTGGCAGCCATGAACCTTTGTTGAGCTTGAGTTATTTTTACTTCTAATGAATGGAATTGAAGGTTGATTAATTTAAATGAAAGTTGTAGTAAGTTTGTATCTAAGTATATGCATGTAGTGTTTGAATTAAGGGTGTGAAATGGAACTTAGATGCCTTGAGCAAACTGCCATATTTGGCAGCCCTTAATAGCATGAATTTGTGTGTGAACATGTAGTTATTAATGAAATATGCTAAGGCTAAATTGTGGGCAGCAAGTGTAAGTGATATTGAAGTATGATTATGTTGAAGTGTATGTGTAATATTGACATTGAGATGTGTTAAATTTTGGTGGAAGTGAATGTTGAATTAATGGTGAATTGTGTGCATTGAGCACTTGAATATTCTGCCCAAAATTGTTGCTGGAATTGTGTACAATATATATATGGAAGTGTTATTGATTGAATATTGAAGAAATGAGGAGGAGAAGGAATATCAAATTGGAAGTGTATGTGCTTTGTGCAGGTTATGTGTGAAGGCAATACATAAATTAGGCCATAAGTGCCAAACTATGAACCCAATTGGTATGAGGCCAATAGGGGGTGAAACTAGACACCAAATAGGCCAACTTTTATGTAGAAATGTTGCCAAAATTGTGCCTAGAAACTGACCTTAAAAATGACCAAATCCGGATTAGCAACCTTGCAACCCAGATTTTTGACCATATGAACAGTAGTCCTTTGGATGACCATAACACACTCAAAACAGGTCAAATTAACCTGAAATTTTTACCATGGTTAGTTTAGACATAGATCTACAATTCTTATGAAGACACTAAAGCCCAGAAATCTCCAGAACCAAGTCAAATGGCTTGCACAAGTTTGGGTACAAAAACTGCCGAACCAAAACTGACCTAAAATTGACCAAATTTTGCACTAAAGGTGCAATCTGTCCAGCTTTAGTAAATTGACCATATCTTGGTTTATACAACTCAGAATGACCTGAAATTTTTCCCCGCGTGCAATAAGACATAGAGCTACAATTTTGCTTCTTTGACCAGAAGCTAAAAACCAAGGGAAATAGGACTTTAAGCTAGACCAATCTAGCACACAAAAATTGAGAATTTGACATTTTGCATACAATGATGCTTGAAGCATTTTGGCAATGAATGCCAACTTGTAAAAATGGTAAATTGCACTATATTGGCAGCATATTGAGATATAAATTGTGACATATTGATGCTAGAAACAACTTATCCATATTACCTAAAAAGGTCAACATATGCATTGACTTGTGAATTATATAATAGTTAGTAAACTCCAAAAATTGAAGAATTAAACAATTAATTAATAATGTGCCCTAGTGTGCCTAGTTGACTAGTATGGATAGGTTGGCATGCCAACAGGATTCTGACAGCTGTTCTGTAAATGGCTTTATACCATACTGTGTTTTTACGGCTTATTATGCCGCACTGTGACTTTAATAGCCTACGGCTATACATATTGTGTATTTATTTTTGGCTTATCGCCAGATTGACTATATGGCTTTTTAGCCACGCTATTTGCACACCGGGAGACACTTTGTGACCGATGGTGTGACGGCTCGAGGTACTAGGTACCCAGTGCCAGTATATCCGTTTATCCAGTCTGGTCAGTATATAGGCTACACGGGCAGTAATTCAAGTACTATTAAATTCAAATACCTAAATCCAGTCTACTGGCATACAGCACCACCAAAAATTTATAAACACTTTATTTACTTTATTTTAGTGTATATTTCTTTATATTTGGCACCACTAAGCAAAATTGCTTAGCGCGTTGCTTTTGTAACGCGTAGGTATTGGAGACACAGCTGGGGAGCCCAGCAGACCTACGACCGGGTGAGACATCAGATCTGCACAGGAGCCCAGAGTCATCTGCAATGCATTGCATACATGGTAGGACTTAGGATATCTTGTATTTTGTACTTTTGTTGTATATTTGAAATTCGGCCCTGTATTTTGTAATGTTATGAAAGCTCTAAAGTTTGTAATATTTTGTACATATTAAATAACATGGAGATTTTCTGTATATATTTAAATTATTATGGACTGTATTATGGAACTGTTTAATGACTACAAAAGTCTATTGACTTTACTGAGAAATAGAGACTGTGAAATATTTGAGATTTTAATATCATCATATTAAACTGTTTTCAACAGGTTTGGAAGGACAGTTTGTCCTAAATATAGACGGCACCTTGCCAAATTTTTATTACCAATGTAACACCCTCCCGGTAGCAACTCCGTACATTCTACTGTTCCGATGACCGGTGTCGGTCCGGACAGCTAGAACGTCCGAAAAAAAAATATTTAAACTAAAGTCAGGAACCATAATTAACTCAAATATTAATAAGAAAAATTTAGTAAAAATTTTAGAAATAAAATACAACCAAGTTAAATGAGCCGGTGCCCAAGCGATGAGTAACCCAGAGGGAAGTTGCGGTTCTCACAACTAGGAGCCCTAGACCCGGGAAAAAATTCATAAAATAATTTTTGGGACTCCAGAGAAGGGTCATTGAGGTTCCTATGGCATTAGAATACCAAGAAAATATTTAGAAAAATTTTTCAATCGGTACAGACAATTTTGACCCGTTAAGCCGAACGGAGGGCATTTTGGTCATTTCGCCTTCAGAGACGATTTTTGGCCGACTTGTCCAGTTGAGTAAATAATTATTATGACATAAAATGTGAATAAATATTGCTAAAAATTAAATTGAAAATAAGTAGAGAAGAAAAGAATAGAAAATGAGAAAAAAGGCTCATTTATGACATCATTATGATGTCATTTGAAGTTCCCTCCAATCACAATTAAACAACCAACTAATTAACTAATAAAAAGAGACAAATGTGACCTAAGGAATTAAAAAAATACAGCTGCCTTCTTCTTCCCCAAATGCAGCCGAAATTCATGCCCTAGACCCAACCTCCATTAAAACCTCAAGCAAGCTCCATTTCTCTCTTCTTTTCACCATAAATCTTCCTACTCTATTCACTAAAAACTTGTCTATATCTCTTGGGAAGTGTTTGGAAGCCTAGAAAAGGAAATAAAGTGAAGATTAAACTTGGAAAATTCTGCCCTACAAGAGGTTAGTGCCTATTTATATTTATATTTCTTTTATTCCATATTAAGGACTTAAAATAAGTAAGGAATTGTGAATTAAATGAATGAAATTTATGTATATGTACTCCTTGAATTTTGGCAGCCCTAAGGAAGGGATAAGAGTGATTGTTTTGATGGACTTAGAGTGGACTAAAGATGATGTTTAAGGTATATATACACATGTATAATGAATTGGTGTGCTAACTAGGGTAATTGGTGTAAACCTTGAATTTGAGCTAGGGTTTGGGAGTGAAAATTGGACTTGGATTATGAAATTGTTAAAGTACATTCTAATGGTTAATTAGTGACCATTTGGGGTAAGTTGACCATAATTTGGAGTGAGCTATAGCATGGCAAACTGAAATGGGTAGGCTGCCTAGTGACAGCAGCAGGGAGGCTGTGAGTTCAGCCTGTTTGGACTGCCATATCTTTGGCTGTGTAGGTTCAATTGGTGTTTGTCCAATTGGACATGAAACTAGACTTATAATGGCACAATTTTGCTGAAGAAACCATGCCCAAAAGACCAAAGCAAGTGGACCAAAAGTTGGCCCCAATCCGGATACCCTGCAAGCAAATTCTGCAAAATGACCAAATGAACAGTAACTGTTCATTTGGCCATAACTCACTGTAGAATGGTCCATTTGACCTGAAATTTTTACAGCAATAAGATGAGATATAGACAAACAACTTTCATAAAGAAACCTACCCCAAATTATGACCAGAACCTATTCAACAAGGCAGTGGCAGTCACTGTTCATTGTACTGTAGATTTGGTAAATTCTGCAGATTGGAAATCCGGCCATCTGTGCTTTTTGGACCATATCTGGAGCTACAAAACTCCAAATGGAGTGATTCAAAAAAATAAATTCAACTAGACAAAATAAGAAACAACTTTCATGTTTACCATTTCCTCAAATTTCCAATGTAACAGTCCCTAATGGAACAATAAACTTATGATACAAAAACTGAAAATTCTGCCCCTTAGTGCTAAGCTTGGAAATGGATTTGGTGATTAATTCCAACAAGTTTTAAATGCAAAATGTGGTACATTGGGAGTGTTAAAATCAATGCACCTATTTTCTATCCAAAAGTCAACATTTTTGTTGACTAATGAAGTGAATAGTGACACCAAAACTTGAAATTCACAAATTGAAGAATTTTAAAGTATCAAATGCCCTAGTATACCTAACAAGATTGGTTTGGATAGTTTGGCATGCCAATAGGGTTCAGTTAGCAGTACTGCACATGGCATTATGCCATTCTGTGATTTTATGGCTTTTAGCCATTTTGATATTTTGTTGAGACTTGGCCTCGTGCCTAATATTATTTACAGCCTGTTAGCTGTTCTGTTGCACACCGGGAGATACATATGTGACCGATGGTGTGACGGCCCGAGATACTTGATACCCAGTGCCAGTTTACCCATTTATCCAGTCCAGTCGTCCAGTATAGGTTACTTGGGCAACCAAATGAATGAAAATGGACAAAGTTAAAGAAATAAATGAATATAACAAATACAAAACAAATAAGACATACACATTCAATACATATTTATTTTCTGCTATTTTCTTTTATTTTATTATTGCACCACTAAGCATCATTGCTTAGCGCGTTGCTTTTACCACGCGTAGGTTCTGGAGATACTGATCGTGAGCCCAGTAGACCGCAGACTGGGTGAGTCCATCCTGCAGCTCTGCATAGTGTCCGTGTCACCTCACCCTCCACAGTGCATTGGTAGGGCATTAGGTTTCATTTTGGTATTTTGTAACTAAATTTTTATTTTCTCATATGTAATTGAACTTATGTAATGTATTTTGATGTTCATGTAAATAATGAGAATTGTGTTTGTGAATGGAAAAGTGAATGTTTATCTGTGATTTGTACTTGATTATCACATTAGATGAATGATTGAGAAATGAAATTGAAAAATGTTGAGATTCTGATATTGGAGTTTGAGAGTGATGAGATATGAATATTGGAAGTGTTTTTCACAGGTTCCGAAGAACTGTTTTCTCCATTTTTAACCGGTACTCTGCCGAATTTTCTATAAAATTTTCGGAATCTCAAATAAATTATAATTTCAATAAATGACTTAAATAAATAATATTTCACAAGTTATATTCAAAACCATGATAAAAATTAATTAAGGTAAAATAGAGTGTGCCGGTACACCGTGTGACATTGCTTACTCGGATATACTGTACACGGGTATGGGGGTGTCACATTTAGTGGTATCAGAGCACGGTTTAGGCGTTTCTGGGCCTAGATTGAGTCCATACCATGCATTGCATTTGTAAGAGTCGAGGTGACACTAATGCAGATCTGTTTGTCTTTCTTATTTTGAATAGGATATGGACCCTACATCTCAAAGGGCAGTTGAGGAGGAAGTGGAGAGTCATGCTCCACCTGTAGCAGCTGAGACTGGGGGTATGGGAAAACCTGCTCCGCCAGCTCAAGCAGAGCCTGCTCAGCCTCCACAAGCCATGTTTCAGCAAATGGCCGAATTCTTCAGACAAATGGCTGGAGTAATGCCAGCTCCACCACCACCACCACCTCCACAACCAAAATCACACCTGGAAAAATTGAGAAAGTTTGGAGCAGTGGACTTCTTTGGCAAGAGAGAAGATGATTCTGTTGCAGCCGAAAATTGGTTGAACAGAACAGGCAGAGTTCTAAAACAACTCCACTGCACTCCAGAGCAAAATCTAGAAGCTATTGTATCTCTACTGCAAGACGACGCATATGAATGGTGGGATACTGTGTCCAGTGAAGTACAGCCAGAAATAGTAACTTGGAACTTCTTCCTCTCCGAATTTAAGAAGAAATATGTGGGTAGTGTATACCTGGAAGAGAGAAGAAGAGAGTTCATTAACCTGAGGCAGAGGCTGCTGTCAATGGCCGAGTATGAGAAGGAATTCGTTAGATTGAGCCGCTATGGAAGGGAGATAGTCCCTAATGAAGCTGAAAGGTGCAAGAGATTTGAAGAGGGACTAAATGACAACATAAAGATCATGATCACTGCCTTGGGAATCACAGACTTTACCAAGCTAGTGGAAGCTACAATAAAGGTTGAAAAGGTTAGAATCAGTGAGCAGACTAGAAGGGAAAGACAGCAGAAGAGGGGCCCAGGTCAGTCTAGTTCATCTCCTGCATTTGGGAAGAAGTTCAAAGGTCCACCTGCACAGAGTTCAGGTCAACCACAAGGTCAAGGTCAGTCTCAGGGGCCCAGGCCACAGTTTACCCCTAGGAGAGGTCAGTCCACACCATCAATGGGCAGCTCTCCAGGGATGGGGTTCAGGGGACCAGCCCCAGCATCTTCTGCATGTCCATACTGTCTGAAGTGGCACAAGGGGGAGTGTTGGAGAGTAACTGGTGCCTGCTTAAGGTGTGGGTCGACAGAGCATCAGTTGAGGAACTGTCCACGCAGAACTACTACAGTTGCTCCAACACAAGCAGACAAACCTGCTCCTGCACCACAAAGGGGTAGGAAATCTGGCAAATCTGACGCAGTGGGACCATCACAGAGGCCTGCATCTGAGCCAGCAGAGAGGCCAGATAATAGACCACCTGCCAGAGCCTATGCCATTAAAGCTTAGGAGGAGCAAGATGCCCCGGACGTCATCAGGGGTACGTTCTCCCTCTACAATGCATCTGTGCATGCATTAGTGGATCCAGGATCCACTCATTCATACATCTGCATAACTTACCCGTAGAAAGGGGGATACTAGTAGGGGAGAGTGACCAAGACATTCTGGTCACTAATCCTGTAACACGTTCCCGGTAGCAACTCCGTACATTCTACTGTTCCGGTGACCGGTGTCGGTCCGGACAGCTAGAACGTCCGAAAAAATATTTAAACTAAATTGAGGAACCATAATTAACTCAAATATTAATAAGAAAAATTTAGTAAAAATTTTAGAAATAAAATACAACCGAGTTAAACGAGCCGGTGCCCTAGCGATGGGTAACCCAGAGGGAAGTTGCGGTTCTCGCAACTAGGAGCCCTAGACCCGGGGGAAAATTATAAAATAATTTTTGGGACTCCAGAGAAGGGTTATTGAGGTTCCCATGGCATTAGAATGCCAAGAAAATACCTAGAAAAATTTTTCAATTGGTACAGACAATTTTGACCCGTTAAGCCAAACGGAGGGCATTTTGGTCATTTCGCCTTCAGAGGTGATTTTTGGCCGACTTGTCCAGTTGAGTAAATAATTATTATGACATAAAATATGAATTAATATTGATGAAAAACTAATTTAAAGTTAGTAGAAAAGAAAAGAAAAGAAATTGAATGAAAACTTGAATTATGACATCATAATGATGTCATCAAAAAGGCCTCCACCAATCACACTTTAACAAGCACTCTTAAACCACTTAAAAAGGAAAGAAATGAGTTAAAAATTAAACAAATTTTCTGCTCTTCTTCTCCAAATTTCGCAGCCCTCTCCCTCACCTCTCTCAACCTCCATGAAAGCCTCCTTGTAAGCTTGATTTCTCCCTTCATCCCACCATAAAACCCCATCTTCGTTTCACAAAAATTGGTCATCACAATTTGTGCAATACTTGGGCAGCAAAAAGAAGTGAAAATAAAGAAGTTTTCTTCAAGCTTGGATTGGCATACAACAAGGTTAGTGCACATATATACTTAAATCTCCTTTATTCCATGTTAAAGCCTTAAAGTGAGTAAGAATTTGTAACTTAAATGAATGAAATTTATGTTTATGCATGCCTTGAATTTCGGCAGCCCTAAGGAAGGAACAATGATGGAGTGTTTTTGATGGTTTTAATGGACTTAGAATGAATTGGAGATTATGTTTAAGCTATATATCTACATAGATAATGAATTAGTGTGCTTAACTAAGGTGTATGGGTAAATTGAAATGGAAACTAGGGTTTTGAGGGTGAAAATGTGGATTTGGCTTATGAAATTGTTAAAGGACATTCTAATGGTCAATTAGTGACCATTTGAGGAAATTTAACCATAATTTGGACTGAAAATTAGCATGGCAAAGTGAATGACTATGCTGCCTAGACAAGAAAGAATGGTGACTGAGATTCCAGTCCAATTAGACAGCCATAACTTTGGCTGTGTTGGTCCAATTGGTGTTTGGCCAATTGGACATGAAAATAGGCTTATAATGGCACATTTTTGCTGAAGAAACCATGCCCAAAAGACCAAAGCAAGAGGACCAAAAGTTGGCCCCAATCTGGATACCCTGCAACTGATTCTGCAGAATGACCAAATGAATAGTAACTGTTCATTTGGCCATAACTCACTGTAGAAATGGTCAATTGACCTGAAATTTTTACAGCAACAAGTTAAGACATACAAAAATAACTTTCATGAAGAAACCTACCCCAAATTATGACCAGAACCTATCCAAAAAGGCAGGTGCAGTCACTGTTCATGTTACTGTAGATTTGGTAATTCTGCAGTTTTGGAAATCCGGCCAGCTGTGGTTTTTGAACCATATCTGGAGCTAAAAAACTCCAAATGGAGTGATTCAGAAAAGGAAATTCAACTAGACAAAATAAGGAACAACTTTCATGTTTACCATTTCCTCAAATTCCCACTACAACAGTGCTCAATAAAACAAGAAAGTCGAACTTCAAAATCTGAAAATTCTGCTTCCCTTGGTTTAAACTTTGAAATGGTATAAATGCTTAATGCCAACAAGTTTTGAATGCCAAATGTGGTATGTTGGGAGTGCCAAAGTCAATGTACATATTTTCTATCCAAAAGTCAACATTTTTGTTGACCAATGAGGTGAATAGTAACACCAAAACTTGAAATTCACAAATTAAAGAATTTAAAAGTTTCAAATGCCCTAGTATACCTAACAAGATTGGTTTGGATAGTTTGGCATGCCAATAGGGTTCGATTAGCGATCGCACATGGCAATATGCCATTCCGTGATTTTATGGCTTTTAGCCATTCTGACCTTGCATTGAGATTTGGCCTTGTGCCTGATGTATTTACAGCTTGTTAGCTGTTCTGTTGCACACCGGGAGATGCATATGTGACCGATGGTGTGACGGCCCGAGGTACTAGGTACCCAGTGCCAGTTTATCCGTTTATCCATTCCAGTCGTCTAGTGTAGGTTACTTGGGCAACCAAATGAATGAAAGTGAACAAAGTTAATGAGATGATGGATATACCAATACCAAACAAACAAATCATACACATTCTATACATATTTATTTTCTGCTATATTCTTTTATTATATTATTGCACCACTAAGCATTATTGCTTAGCGCGTTGCTTTTGCCACGCGTAGGTACTGGAGATACAGATCGTGAGCCCAGTAGACCACAGACTGGGTGAGTCCATCCTGCAGTTCTGCACAGTGTCCGTGTCACCTCAACTTCTGCAGTGCATTGGTAGGACACTAGGTGTCATTTTGATATTTTGTAATTAAATTTTTATTTTCTCATATGTATTTGGATCTATGTAATGTATTTTGATGTTTATGTAAATAATGAAAGTTATGGTTATGAATGCAAAACTTGAGCATTTATTTATTGTTTGTATATGAAGAATGGATGATTGAGAACTGAAATTGAGAAATGTTGTTGAGATTTTGATATTGAGACTTTGTTGATGAATTGAAGTTGGGATTGTTTGGAAATTATTTGGAAGTGTTTTTAATAGGTTCCGAAGAACTATTTTCTCCATTTTTAGCCGGTACTCCGCCGGATTTTCTATAAAATTTTCAGAACCTCAAATAAATTATAATTTCAATAAATGAACAATATTTCACAAACTATATTCAAAACTTTGACAAAAAAAAAATTAATTAAGGTAAAATAGAGTGTGCCGGTACACCGTGTGACATAGCTTACTCGGATACACTGTAGCCGGGTAAGGGGTGCCACAAATCCATTGGGCCACAGTGTGGTAGTGAACAAAGTGTACAAGGGTTGCCCGTTAAGGATTCAGGGGTATGAATTCTTGGCAGACCTGATTGAGTTGCCCTTCCACGAGTTTGACGTGATTTTGGGAATGGACTGGTTGTCACGTCATCAGGCAATAGTTGATTACAAATTGAAGAGAATTTCTTTGAAAACTTCTGAAGGTAATGAGATTACTGTTGTGGGGAAAAGGACAGATTTCTTGTCCAATGTCATCTCAGCCACAGTTGCAAGAAGAATGATGAGAAAAGGCTGTGAAGCCTACCTAGCACATGTGGTGGATACTAGGCAAAAAGCGAAACTCGAGTGATATACCTACTGAAGAGACTTCCTAAAGGTATTTCTGAAGAGTTGCCCGGTTTGCCACCGTAAAGGGAAGTTGAATTTGCTATTGAGACAACTGTACAAAGACCCATTTCCATTGCTCCTTATAGGATGGCACCCATTGAATTGAGGGAGTTGAAAACTCAGTTGCAAGAGTTACTTGATAAGGGGTTTATACGCCCCAGTGTGTCACCATGGGGAGCTCCAGTGCTGTTTGTGAAGAAGAAGGATGGGACTTTGAGGCTTTGCATTGATTACCGGCAGTTGAATAAAGTGACTGTGAAGAACAAATATCCGCTGCCTAGAATTGATGATCTGTTTGATCAGTTGAAGGGAGCAGGAGTATTTTCTAAGATTGATCTCAGATCAGGGTATCATCAGTTGAGGGTGAAGGATGTAGATGTGTCAAAGACTGCATTCAGGACCCGATATGGGCATTATGAGTTTCTGGTGATGCCCTTTGGCCTAACAAATGCACCAGCAGCATTCATGGACCTTATGAACTGTATCTTCCATCCATACTTAGATTGGTTCGTAGTGGTCTTTATTGATGATATTCTGGTGTATTCCAAGACCAGGGAAGAACATGATGAGCATTTGAGGATTATTTTGCAAACCCTGAGAGAAAAGAAGCTGTATGCTAAGTTGTCCAAGTGTGACTTCTGGTTGAATGAGATTGCATTCCTTGGACACATAGTGTCAGCTAATGGGATTAGGGTGGATCCCAAGAAAATAGAAGCAGTGATGGAATGGAAGTCTCCCAGGAATACAACTGAGGTCAGAAGCTTCTTGGGGCTAGCTGGGTATTACAGGAGATTTGTGAAGGGATTTTCCTTAATAGCTGCCCCAATGACCAAGTTGTTACACAAGAATGTTAGATTTGACTGGAATGACTTTGAGAAGTTGAAGGCTATGTTGACAGAGGCACCTGTGTTAACACAACCAGTGTCAGGAAAAGACTTTGTGGCCTACAGTGATGCCTCTCATAATGGATTAGGGTGTGTATTGATGCAAGAGGGGAAGGTGGTCGCATATGCTTCCAGGCAGCTAAGGCCACATGAACATAATTACCCTACCCATGATCTAGAGCTTACAGCAATTATCTTTGCACTGAAGATATGGAGTCATTACTTGTATGGTGAAAAGTGCTACATTTACACAGACCACAAAAGTCTGAAATATTTGCCAACTCAGAAGGAGCTCAACCTTAGACAGAGGCGATGGATTGAGTTCCTGAAGGACTATGATTGTGTGATTGACTATCATCCTGGGAAGGCAAATGTTGTTGCTGATGCTTTGAGCAGAAAATCCATGACAGCCTTGAGATCATTGAATGCCCGTCTATCTTTGGTTCGAGATGGAGCTATTTTGGCTGAGTTGCAAGTGAGGCCAAACCTGCTACAGCAGATTTTAAATGGGCAGAAGGTAGATGAGAAGCTAAGGGCTATTATGAGCAAAATCTCAGAAGGAAGAGCAACTGACTATGGGGTGAAAGCAGATGGGTGTCTGTATTACAAAGGAAGACTGTGTGTACCAGATGATGGGGAATTAAAGGCCAGTATTCTAAAAGAGGCACACACCAGTGTATATGCTATGCACCCAGGAAGTACAAAGATGTATCATGATCTGAAGTTTCAGTATTGGTGGCCTGGTATGAAGAAAGACATAGCTGACTATGTGACTAAATGTTTAACATGTCAGCAAGTCAAGGCAGAACATCAAGTTCCATCGGGTTTGCTACAGCCTATACGCATACCTGAATGGAAATGGGATCGGATTACCATGGATTTTGTAAGTGGTCTACCTCTCACCCAGAAGAAACATGATGCAGTATGGGTGATAGTTGATAGATTGACAAAGTCAGCACACTTTCTCGCCGATTAGACCGACTACTCACCGGAGAAGTTAGCGTAATTGTATATCGCTGAGATAGTTAGACTGCATGGAATTCCACTTTCCATCATATCTGATCGAGACCCAAGGTTTACATCGAGATTTTGGAAGAAGTTGCATGAGTCCTTGGGTACACAACTCCACTTCAGCACAGCATTCCATCCTCAGACGGATGGGCAATCCGAAAGAGTAATCCAGGTAAACAATTGAACCAATTGAATTAATACAACTATTGAATTAAAATGATAATAATAACATGAAATATATGTCAGGTCCTTGAGGATATGCTGAGGGGTTGTGTCATTGAGTTTGAGGGAAGTTGGGATAGATACCTCCCACTAGCAGAATTTGCATACAACAATAGCTGCCAAGCTAGTATCCAAATGGCCCCGTATGAAGCACTGTATGGGAGGAAATGTAGAACTCCAGTGTGCTGGACTGAATTGGGCGAAGACAAACTGGTGGGGCCAGACCTGGTGAAACAGACTGAGGAGAAAGTGAAACTAATCAACCAATCTGAAAGTTACCTCAGACAGACAGAAATCTTATGCGGACCTGAAGAGAAAAGAAATAGAATATGCGATTGGCGACAAAGTGTTCCTCAAGGTGTCACCGTGGAAGAAGGTATTGAGGTTTGGAAGAAAAGGTAAGTTGAGCCCTAGGTTCATTGGCCCATATGAAGTCATTGAACGTGTGGGTCCAGTGGCCTATAGGCTAGCTTTACCACCAGAGCTGGACAAGATCCACAATGTGTTCCACGTGTCCATGCTCAGAAGATACCGCTCAGATCCTTCACATGTCATCTCCAGGGAAGAAATTGAAATACAACCGGATTTGACATATGAAGAAGAACCTCTACGGATCCTGGCTCGAGAAGTAAATGAATTGAGGAACAAGCAGATTCCACTGGTGAAAGTGCTTTGGAGGCACCATAACACCGAGGAGGCAACTTGGGAAAGTGAAGAAACGATGAGCCAACAGTTCCCTCAACTGTTTGCATTAGGTAAAATTTCGAGGACGAAATTTAAATTAGAGGGGAAGTGTTGTAACACCCTCCCGGTAGCAACTCCGTACATTCTATTGTTCCGGTGACCGGTGTCGGTCCGAACAGCTAGAACGTCCGAAAAAAAAAATATTTAAACTAAAGTCAGGAACCATAATTAACTCAAATATTAATAAGAAAAATTTAGTAAAAATTTTAGAAATAAAATACAACCAAGTTAAATGAGTCGGTGCCCAAGCGATGGGTAACCCAGAAGGAAGTTGCGGTTCTCGCAACTAGGAGCCCTAGACCCGGGAAAAAATTCATAAAATAATTTTTGGGATTCCAGAGAAGGGTCATTGAGGTTCCTATGGCATTAGAATGCCAAGAAAATATTTAGAAAAATTTTTCAATCGGTACAGACAATTTTGACCCGTTAAGCCGAACGGAGGGCATTTTGGTCATTTTGCCTTCAGAGACGATTTTTGGCCGACTTGTCCAGTTGAGTAAATAATTATTATGACATAAAATGTGAATAAATATTGCTAAAAATTAAATTGAAAATAAGTAGAGAAGAAAAGAATAGAAAATTAGAAAAAAAGGCTCATTTATGACATCATTATGATGTCATTTGAAGTTCCCTCCAATCACAATTAAACAACCAACTAATTAACTAATAGAAAGAGACAAATGTGACCTAAGGAATTAAAAAAATACAGCTGCCTTCTTCTTCCCCAAATGCAGCCGAAATTCATGCCCTAGACCCAACCTCCATTAAAACCTCAAGCAAGCTCCATTTCTCTCTTCTTTTCACCATAAATCTTCCTACTCTATTCACTAAAAACTTATCTATACCTCTTGGGAAGTGTTTGGCAGCCTAGAAAAGGAAAGAAAGTGAAGATTAAACTTGGAAAATTCTGCCCAACAAGAGGTTAGTGCCTATTTATATTTATATTTCTTTTATTCCATATTAAGGACTTAAAATAAGTAAGGAATTGTGAATTAAATGAATGAAATTTATGTATATGTACTCCTTGAATTTTGGCAGCCCTAAGGAAGGGATAAGAGTGATTGTTTTGATGGACTTAGAGTGGACTAAAGATGATGTTTAAGGTATATATACACATATATAATGAATTGGTGTGCTAACTAGGGTAATTGGTGTAAACCTTGAATTTGAGCTAGGGTTTGGGAGTGAAAATTGGACTTGGCTTATGAAATTGTTAAAGTACATTCTAATGGTCAATTAGTGACCATTTGGGGTAAGTTGACCATAATTTGGAGTGAGCTATAGCATGGCAAACTGAAATGGGTAGGCTGCCTAGTGACAGCAGCAGGGAGGCTATGAGTCCAGCCTGTTTGGACTGCCATATCTTTGGCTGTGTAGGTTCAATTGGTGTTTGGCCAATTGGACATGAAACTAGACTTATAATGGCACAATTTTTCTGAAGAAACCATGCCCAAAAGACCAAATCAAGTAGACCAAAAGTTGGCCCCAATCCGGATACCCTGCAAGCAAATTCTGCAGAATGACCAAATGAACAGTAACTGTTCATTTGGCCATAACTCACTGTAGAATGGTCCATTTGACCTGAAATTTTTACAGCAATAAGATGAGATATAGACAAACAACTTTCATAAAGAAACATACCCCAAATTATGACCAGAACCTATTCAACAAGGCAGTGGCAGTCACTATTCATTGTACTGTAGATTTGGTAAATTCTGCAGATTGGAAATCCGGCCAGCTATGGTTTTTGGACCATATCTGGAGCTACAAAACTCCAAATGGAGTGATTCAAAAAAAGAAATTCAACTAGACAAAATAAGGAACAACTTTCATGTTTACCATTTCCTCAAATTTCCAATGTAACAGTCCCTAATAGAATAGTAAACTTATGGTACAAAAACTGAAAATTCTGCCCCTTAGTGCTAAGCTTGGAAATGGATTTGGTGATTAATTCCAACAAGTTTTAAATGCAAAATGTGGTGCATTGGGAGTGTTAAAATCAATGCACCTATTTTCTATCCAAAAGTCAACATTTTTGTTGACTAATGAAGTGAATAGTGACACCAAAACTTGAAATTCACAAATTGAAGAATTTTAAAGTATCAAATGCCCTAGTATACCTAACAAGATTAGTTTGGATAGTTTGGCATGCCAATAGGGTTCAGTTAGCAGTACTGCACATGGCATTATGCCATTCTGTGATTTTATAGCTTTTAGCCATTTTGATATTTTGTTGAGACTTGGCCTCGTGCCTAATATTATTTACAGCTTGTTAGCTGTTCTGTTGCACACCGGGAGATACATATGTGACCGATGGTGTGACGGCCCGAGGTACTTGATACCCAGTGCCAGTTTACCCATTTATCCAGTCCAGTCGTCCAGTATAGGTTACTTGGGCAACCAAATGAATGAAAATGGACAAAGTTAAAGAAATAAATGAATATAACAAATACAAAACAAATAAGACATACACATTCAATACATATTTATTTTCTGCTATTTTCTTTTATTTTATTATTGCACCACTAAGCATCATTGCTTAGCGCGTTGCTTTTACCACGCGTAGGTTCTGGAGATACTGATCGTGAGCCCAGTAGACCGCAGACTGGGTGAGTCCATCCTGCAGCTCTGCATAGTGTCCGTGTCACCTCACCCTCCACAGTGCATTGGTAGGGCACTAGGTTTCATTTTGGTATTTTGTAACTAAATTTTTATTTTCTCATATGTAATTGAACTTATGTAATGTATTTTGATGTTCATGTAAATAATGAGAATTGTGTTTGTGAATGGAAAAGTGAATGTTTATCTGTGATTTGTACTTGATTATCACATTAGATGAATGATTGAGAAATGAAATTGAAAAATGTTGAGATTCTGATATTGGAGTTTGAGAGTGATGAGATATGAATATTGGAAGTGTTTTTCACAGGTTCCGAAGAACTGTTTTCTCCATTTTTAACCGGTACTCTGCTGGATTTTCTATAAAATTTTCGGAACCTCAAATAAATTATAATTTCAATAAATGACTTAAATAAATAATATTTCACAAGTTATATTCAAAACCATGACAAAAATTAATTAAGGTAAAATAAAGTGTGTCGGTACACCGTGTGACATTGCTTACTCGAATATACTGTACACGGGTATGGAGTTTCACAACCAATCTTGAAACACTGATTTTATCAAAGTATGACAATAGTATCAGCATGATATGAATATTACATAAAAGACTTCTTAAAATCAAATTGAGTTCAAGAAATGAAATAATCACAGACTAGGTATTCCGGCACGCCGTGTAGCACGCCTTGCTCGGCTATACTGTAGACGGGTGAGGGGTGTTACAGCACTTCTATATATATATTGTACACAATTCCAGCAACAATTTTGGGCAAAATATTCAAATGCTTAATGCATACAATTTGCCATTAAGTTCAATATTCACTTCCACCAAAATTCAACATATCTTAATGTCAATATTACACATACACTTCAACATAATCATACTTTAATGTCACTTACACATACTGCCCACAATTTAACACTAGCATATTTCATTAATAAACTACATATTCACATACAAATTCATAATTTAATAGGCTGCCAAACATAGCAGTTTGCCCAAAGCATCCAAATCCCATTTCAAACCCTTAATTCAAGCATTAGCATGCACATACTTGGATATAAACTTACTATAACTTTTATTTGAATTAATCAACCTTCATTTCCATTCATTAGAAGTAAAAATAACTCAAGCTCAATAAAGGTTCATGGCTGCCGAAAATGGACAAGTCCATATCTCGCTATTTCTTTCATTTCTCTTTACCAAACTACTCATCTCAACCTAAACACAACTTTTACTGAAGCTAGGGAGAAGATTTGGACACTAACCACTTTTGAAGCTTATCAAAACTTCACCAAATCTTGTTTTGCTTGTTGCCAATATCTTCCCCAAGGTAAGTAGGCAAGCTTTAATGAAGGAATAAAGAGGAAAGGATGGCTTGATCAAGGTTGCATGGAAGAAGAGTTCATTCGGCCATGGTGGACTTCAATGGTGGAATTCACTTCGGCTAGCTTTCTCTCAAGGTTGAAGATGACCCATTTCTGCCCACTAATGGTTATTTTATGTACCTTATAATGTAGTTAGTGGAGCACTAATCAATTGTTTAATGTTTAATTATACTAAGTTTCCTTTATTTACACATTTATCTCCTTTCTTTCACAATTTACATAATGTATCACAATTTAATTTTTCATGATATTTCTAAAGTGTAATATCATTTATTTTTAATAGACATTGAGGTCAAAAGGCAACTCTTGGTGTCAAATGACCAAAATACCCCACTTCGGGTTATATTCTCGATTTTTCGGTAACACCGATATTTGTCTATTTCTTGATTTTTCGTTTTTATTTGTTCTAATTTATTAATTTTTCTTTGACATTTCTAGTGTCAATTACATTTCAATAAATCTTTATTTATGTCTCAAAATTAAATTTCAAGGGTTCCCCGTAGTCCTGGGGTCGGCAACGGCCTTCCCGGTGCAGTCACCCATCGCTGCGGTGTCGGCTCATTTAACTTAGCTTCATTTTGTCTCTTTCACTTTTCTTTGATTTTTCTTGCATTTTATTTTTATTTATTTCATCATTATATGTCTGTTCACTATCACCAAAGTGTAGTTTCAGACATCCTGACTTGCCTGGACTGATATTTGGCCACTGGAGCAACAGAACGTACAGAACACGTACAATGGGGATGTTACAAATTGAGTAGCAATAGCCTTCATAGTATGCAAAGAAAGTAGAAAAACTCAACAAATTAATCATGCCATAGCAGCTTGAGTTCAAAATTTACCAACAAATGCTATAGGTAAGCCCTTTACTGTCAATGATGCATTGCTACAAAGTATACCTTGTATATGATCGAAGTGACTCCTACTTTGATCAGATGACATTTCTATAAAAAAAAAAAAATACTGTAGCTTCTCAAATTTATGAGCTTTATTTATCTCTAAAAAATAGCAGCTCCTTAAACTTACAGCAAAAAAAATGCAGTTAAAGTTTTGAGAGAAAAAAAAAATACAATAGCTTCTCAAATTTGCATAGAGCAGCTGATTTTGCAATTTAGATTGTTCAAGAACAACTACTACCATTCAATTTCAAGGGAGGAAAAAATTTGCTTAATGAGAACCAATTACACTAGTCAATAAAATTTTAATTTCAAGTCTGCATCTATTTGCTAGATTAGTCATGATTTAAACTGATTTGTTAACAACAGTTAAAGTTCTATATCCCATAAAAGAAATTAAAAAAAAAAAAAAGAATTGTCACACTCTACCCCTCTGTAAGGCATAACATGATCCCGTAGTATACCTAATGAATCACCAACTCCGTCTACTGATAACCCATTAAATACACTACAAGGGATTTTAAAAACTTTTCTTACTTCTTTTACAGTGGTGAGCACTATTTACAGGTATTAAAAACCTTTTTAAACTGAAGTGATAGAACTAACACATTTGAATTATTTGGAATTTCTGTAAAAATTTTGGCAGAGTGCCATCTGTATTTTGGATAAAACAGTTCTTCAGAAAACCTGTAAAAAGCACTTCAATATTTTTCCAAATCTCAACTCCAACATGTTCTCAACACAACATTTTTCTCAACTCAAATCCACAGTGATTTTTCAAAGACTGAGATAAAAGAAATATAATATAATTTTTACAAGCCAAAATAACTCATAATTATTTTACAACTTCAATGTATAATTTGAATTTACAACTGCTCAAAATCAAAAACAATATGTACATACAGTGGTCATACATTACAGTACAAAATGCAAAATGTTGGTATACTTATTATACCCGGTAATCTCTCGCTGGAGGTACTAGCAGCCTAGTCTGCTTTGCCTGTCATGCTGTCTACTGCGGCAATAAAAAGCTATCGCTGAGACAATGTCTCAGTGGTGCACAACATTAACCAAATACAACTTAAATCACAGTTCATAAATCGTTTAAATGATGGATATGTAAAATCATAGTTAAATTCAAGACAATGAGTGTCAGAAGGAATTTAACACAATATCACAATAAATCTCAGAGATCAAAACATAGTTAACTTCAAAAGACAGTAAATGTCAATAAGGATTTAACTCCATTTCACAATCTCATAATACAAATCAATAAATCACACACAGCTTAATCATGTTCCAAAGTTCAATTCGTCCCAAAAGCCGATGGCTAATGAGGTATTCAATTCGTCCCAAAAGTCGATGACTAATGAGGAATAACATAGCTAGCTAGTAAAAATATGAGTGCTCATCCAATTCGTCCTCAACAGGCACCCACCTCAACACTTCAGCCAGAGAGGGAATTCAATTCGTCCCACTAAACAAGCTAGCGAGGAATACAATCAATATACATGATAGCTGTGGTTTTAAACCATTTCCAATACTTTTCAATCAATAAGTATCCATCAATATCATTCAAATAATTTCTCACAATTTCAAACCATTTACAATGCTTTTCAAGCGATAAATATCCATTCAACACATTTCCATAATTTAAAACAATAATGTACAAATAGTCATAATTCATTTCAATTGAAAAATTTAAAAGAAATAGTTGTTGTGCACAAACCTCTGATAACTGTCTCCTGATCTGGACTCAGTGTTTCCTTCCCTTTCCCTGAGTCTTTACTAACTGAGAAATACAATTTGAAGTGTTTCAGTACTAAATTAAACTGTCTCTATCAATAATGCTTGATAAGTAATTCACTGAAAGCTATTATTTGCTTAATCACCTAATATATCGACCCTCGATGCGTTCTAGGTAAATTAGGTTTTAGTGTTACTAATATGTCACATTCGATAGTCTTTTAGGGTTAGTACATGTTACCAAATTCATTTCCGTGTATACTGCATTTTATTGCAACTTGCTGGATTCCGGGATACTAGTTTGACCTAGCCGGACGACCTAGTTCCCTCGGTTTTCGGGTTTCGGTCAAAACTAAAAACTTGTAGATCTATGTCTTATGGAACGCGGGGCAAAATTTTAGGTCATTCTGAGTTATGTAGACCAAGTTATGGTCATTTTACTATTACTGATCAAATGGCATCAAATTTGGTCATTTTAGGTCAATTTTGGTCAACTTTGGTTCGGCCAGTTTTTGGACCCGAACTTGTGCAAGCTGTTTGACTTGCTTATGGTCATTTCTGCGCTTTGGTGTCTTCATAAGACTTGTAGATATGGGTCTTAACTATTCATGGTTAAAATTTCAGGTCAATTGGACCTGTTTTGAGTGAGTTATGGCCTAAACACTAACTGCTGCCCAAATGGTCAGTTTTCAGGCCTCACTTGCACTTAATCCGGATTTGGTCATTTTTCAAGCTACCTTGCAAGCAGAATTTTGGTATGTTTCCTTCATGAAAGTTGGCAAATTTTGTGCCTAGTTTCACCTCCAATTGGTCTCATACCAATTGGAGTTACATATTTAGAGTTATAGGCTAAAATGCATACTGTCCTTAAATACATTACTTAAACATCTAGCAATTACACATTACCTTGCTATAAGTCCATCTCTCTTACCAATTCTGATTTGGTACATTACCAAAACCATATATCACTTCACTTTAAAGTCACTTTGGGAAGAATACAATTATCTTCAATACACCAAATGAAACTCTAATTCACAAAGTCCAAATACAACCATAAATACACATAAACACTCCTAATTGTTACATACAATTTCCACAACCAATTTACATACATATTCATCAATCCTCAATGTCACAATTTACCTAATATCTTCATGAATTTAAACACTCATCAAGAAGCCTCAAGGCTACCGAAATGCTTCACATTGCCAAAGTGTCCATAATTTCGTCAACTTCAATCCCAATTGCACAATCACCACATATACATGGAAATAACTTACTAGAGCATTAATCACCCTACTCAACATAATTTCTCATCAAATATATGTAAAAATAAATCATCAAATATACAACTCCATGGCTGTCCAAACTGGATATATCAATAACTCCTCAAAACTTAAAAATTTCTTCACAAAGCAAACACCCATAACATGTTTTCAAACTTTAACAAAGAAATATTCAAAAACTCAAACTTACTTATTATTGGGACTTGCTTAATCTTCACTAAAACCTCTTAATATTGGTATCTACTTCTTCCTTGTGAAGTGGGGATAATTTTTAATGAAGCTACGTAGGTGTTTAGAGGTAAAATGAAGGAGTGGATGAAGCTTTATGCAACACGGCAATGGAGGTTTCCCATTTCTTCATTTCGGCATGGATGGAGGAGTTAGAGAAAAATGAAATTGCAGATTGTGTAATAGGTGTATACCTGCCCATTTAGTGTTTAGTTTATTCCTTAGTGGTCCACTTACACAATTTAAAGCATATTATAAGTTTAACTTTCATTTATTCCACATTAACCCATAATTTTTGCTATTTACTTTAGGTGCCATCAATTTAATTTTTCATTATATTTTCCAAGTGTAATATTATTTATTTTTAATGGACATTTAGGTCAAAAGATAACTCGGGATGTCAAATGACTATAATGCCCCTGTTCGGGTTACATTCCCGATTTTTCGGTAACACCGGGTTTTTTCCGTTTTTCGATTTCTCACTTTTCTTTGTACTAATTAATTAATTATTCTTTGATATTTCTAATGATATTTATACTTCAATTGATGTCTCTTTAAGTCTTAAAAATATTTTCCAGGGTTCCCCGCAGTCCAGGGCTAGTCAACGGTCCACGCCGTGACTTCCGTCATGATCACCCATCGCTAGGGTTAGGCTCGCTTAACTTGGTTACATTTCTTTGCTATTATTTTTCTTTGTTTTTCTTGTATTTTCTTTTCTTGTATTTCATTATTTTATGTCTCCTCACTCATAATAAGTGTAGTTCTAGGCATCCTAGTTGTCCAGAACAACACCGGTCACCGAATAAGAGCACTCTAGAACATAGGGTGTTACAATTCTCCCCCTTAAATAAATTTCGTCTCGAAATTTTACACGGCATTAGTCTCTGAACATTTGTGGGTGCTGTCTCCTCATATCCTCTTCACGTTCCCAAGTAGCTTCCTGGCCTGAATGATGGTTCCACAGCACTTTAACCAGGTGTATCTGTTTGTTCCTCAGCTGCTTCACCTCATAAGCCAGAATTTTTATGGGTTCTTCCACATATGAGAGGTCTGGATTTACCTCAATCTCTTCAATTGATAGTACATGAGATGGGTCAGATCTGTACCTCCTTAACATGGACACATGGAAGACATTGTGTATCCTTGCTAGCTCTGGAGGTAATGCCAACCGATATGCCAAAGGACCCACTCTTTCCAGAACCTCATATGGTCCGATGAAACGAGGACTCAGTTTCCCCTTTCTGTCAAATCTCATAATCCTCTTCCAAGGAGAAACTTTGAGGAATACCTTATCACCCACTGCATATTCAATATCTCTTCTCTTTATATCAACATAGGACTTCTGATGGTCTGATGCAGCCTTGAGTCTATCTCTAATCAATCTGATCTTTTCCTCTGTCTGCTGAACAATTTCTGGTCCAATCATCTTTCTCTCACCTACTTCATCCCAACATAAGGGAGTTCTGCACTTTCTGCCATACAAAGCTTCATATGGAGGCATCCCAATGCTTGATTGGTAGCTGTTGTTATAAGCAAACTCAATCAAAGGCAAGTGTGTATCCCAACTACCTTCAATTTCAATCACACAAGCCCGTAGCATATCCTCCAATATCTGAATAACCCTTTGGTGGCCATGCATGCGTGGGTGGAATCTTGTCTTTGAAGTTCAATCTAGTTCCTAGGGCTCTCTGAAGATTACCCCAGAATCTAGAAGTGAACCTAGGATCTCTGTCAGACACAATTGATACTGGCACTCCATGCAATTTTACAATCTCATATATGTACAATCTGGCCAATCTTTCCAGGCTATAGTCCATCCAAACTGGCAAAAAGTGAGCAGACTTGATCGATCTGTCAACTATAACCCATACTGCATCATGACTACTCTGTGTCCTTGGAAGTCCTGTAACAAAATCCATAGTTATTTGTTCCCATTTCCACTCTAGTACTGACAAATGATGTAACAAACCAGCTGGAACTTGATGTTCTGCCTTTACTTGCTGACAAGTTAGGCATTTGGAAACAAACTCAGCTATATCCCTCTTCATACCCATCCACCAGTAATGCTCTTTCAGCCCTCTGTACATTTTAGTTCCACCAGGGTGCATAGCAAATGGAGACTCATGTGCTTCCTTCATAATGATCTGTCTCAATTCAGCATCATTAGGAACACACATTCTGCCCTGATGTAGCAATAAACCATCATCTCTCACAGAGAATTCAGGTTTCTTGCCCTACTGGACTTCTTTCAGTAGCTTCTGATATTTTTCATCACTCTGGCGACCATTACGATCGATCAATCAACACCGTTGTACATGCCATGCAACTACTGTCTGTCCCTCATCATCAATCTCTAAACTGGCATGTTGTGCTTTCAATTCATATACCATGGACAAAGGAGAAACTCTAAGACTTGCCATAGTCTTGCGACTTAAGGCGTCAGCCACCACATTTGCTTTCCCTGGCTGATAGTCTATTAAGTAATCATAATCTTTGATGAGTTATAACCATCTCCTCTGCCTCAAATTTAATTCCTTCTGGGTGCCTAAGTACTTCAAGCTCTTGTGATCTGTGTAAATGTAGCATTTCTCCCCATACAAATAGTGTCTCCAGGTCTTCAGAGCAAAAACAATAGCTGCTAGCTCCAGATCATGTGTTGGGTAGTTCCTCTCATGCGGTTTCAGCTGGCGTGATGCATAAGCAATGACATTCGATCTTGCATCAAGACACGCCCTAGCCCATTGTGAGAAGCATCACTATAAATGTGTATTCTTTACGGAGTAGGTAAAGTGAGAACTGAGCTTCACCAAACACCTCTTCAACTCATCAAAACTTTGCCGACATTTATCTCATCCTTGAAATTTTACATCTTTCCAAGTAGTTTGGTCGGTGGAGAAGATAACATAGAAAACCCTTTCACAAACCGACGGTAATATCCGGCTAAACCTAAAATCGCGAATTTCTCGTGATGTTCTGGCGCTTCCAATTAAGGATAGCTTCTACCTTGCCGAATCTACCTTGATCCCTTCAGCTGACACAACATGTCCCAAAAAGGAGATTTCTTTCAGCCAAAATTCACACTTCGACAATTTGGCGTATAGTTGTTTCTCCCTTAAAGTCTGCAGTATAATCCGCAGATGTCTGTCATGCTCCTCTGCATTCCTTGAATATATCAAAATGTCATCAATAAACACCACCACAAATTGATCAAGATATGGTCTGAAGATAGTGTTCATCAGATCCATAAAAGCGGCTGGAGCATTTGTTAACCCGAATGGCATTACTAGAAACTCATAGTGGCCATACCGAGTTCTGAAAGCAGTTTTTGGAATACTCTGCTCTTGCACCTTCAACTGATAATAACCAGATCACAAATCAATTTTGGAGAATACAGCTGCACCCTTCAACTGATCAAATAGATCATCAATGTGAGGCAATGGATATCTGTTCTTTATTATCACCTTATTCAACTGCCGGTAGTCAATGCATAAGCGGAGAGTACCATCCTTCTTCTTAACAAACAACACTGGTGCTCCCCAAGGTGACACACTAGGGCGGATGAAGCCCTTTTCAAGTAATTCTTGCAGTTGTATCTTCAACTCCTTCAACTCGCTGGTGCCATTACGTATGGCGTTATGTAGATTGGATCCACACCGTGCATAACATTAATTTCAAATCGCACTTCTTTCTCGAGGTAATCCTAGCAATTCGTCAGAAACACATCCGAAAGTCATGTAATCGTAGGGATGTCCTTCAATGCCGACTCCCCACTGGGTGTCTACCACATGTGCCAAGTAGGCTTCACACCCTTTCTTCGATCATTTTTCCGCTAGTGCACTAAATGATGTTTGATGGCAATAATCGCTTTCCCATGTATTACCACATCTGCATCGAGGAAGGCCAAAAGTGATCTTTCACCTACACCAATCATGGCATGATGCCTAGCTAACCAATCCATGCCCAAGATGATATCATAATCTCTGAAGGGCATTTTAATGAAATCAGACAAGAAAGTGTGTCCTTGGATCACCAAAGGACAATCTCTATATATTCTATTAACCCTGACTTCCTGTCCTAGTGGACTTGTTACTAGCACCTCAAAGTCCATTTTTATACATGGAACAGCAACGCAATCAATGATGCTAGCACTCACATAAGAATGGGTAGAACCCGGATCAAATAACACAAACACATCTTGGTTAAAAGTTGAGAAGGTACCAGCCACAACATCAGATGTCTCGGCCTCTTCCCTCTGTCTCATTGCATAGACTCTAACCGAGCAATCGCCTTGCTCAATGTTTCATTGTACCTTGGCTGCCTGCTGGGCTACCTCTACCCCTGCCTCTACCTCTGCTGGGTCATTGTGAACTTCTAGTGACAGGGCTCTGAACTGGCCCTTCTATAGTAGTAGGAGGTGGTCTAACTCTGTGACTACTGGTGCAGTCCTTGGCAAAGTGTCCGGTGCCTCCACAGTTATAACAGGCTCCAATAGCCTTTTAGCATATCCCACCATGATTTCTTCCACAAGTTTCACATTGGCGGGGAGGATAGGAACCTCTGGTACTCTGCTGACCAGATAGGGGAGGCTTCTGTCCTGAATATCTTCCCCTACGAGATTTCTTGCCACCTCTGCTGTGTCCCCCATGATTCTTCCTCTTTCCAAGAGGGACCACTGGAACTCGTTCTCTGATTTTCCTCTTTCTCTGTCTTCTCTGATTTCTTTTTCTCAGGAGCAGCTTCAGACTCAATTCTTTCTAACTCTAGAGCTTGAGAAATAAGTTCAGAGAAGTTAGTGTATTTGAATCCGACCACTTGTAATCTGATACTGGGCTTCAAGCCAGTTTCAAACATCTTGCATCTCTCCCTGCTGGTAGAAAGTAAACTCACTGCATAATGGCTCAGGCGGGAAAATTCTCTTTCATACTCAGCCACTGATCTGTTCCCTTATTTCAGACTTAGGAATTCTTGTAACTTCTGGTCTACATAAGCATCAGGGACATATTTCTGTCTGAATTCCCTGAGAAAGTCATTCCATGTTAGCACTGCAGGTTCTACCAGACTGTGGGGAATGGTTTTCCACCAGTCATAAGCATCCCCCTGTAACAAAGATACAGAGTATTCAAATCTGAGCTCCTCTGTGCAATGCAGTTTCTTGAATACCCTATCCATCCTTTCTAACCACTGTTCAGCCTCTAGAGGATCTATTGTCCCCTTGAACTCTGTAGCTCCATACTTCATCAATTTGTCATACTGCCTAGTAGGAGATTGTGGTTGTACCACTGGTGTCTGTATTGGGACTTGAGTAGGCACATTACTAGCCATTTGTTGGAACATTGCGACGAGCGAATCGAGCAGAAATCTGCATCGCAGGGTGGTGTCTTCTTGAACCACTGACATTATGTAGGCCTGGGGCATCCCCTTGCACCTCAGCCTCAATAGATTGATCGACTGAATGATCACCCTCTTCCATAGTCAATGCGAGGATTTTAGATCTCCTGAACCAATAACACAAGGAAATTTTCTCCCGTTAGTGCATATTTATAATGTAATGTACTGTATGTATCAAATAATGATATTGAGCAGTTGTACTATGAAAAAAGAATATTCAAATAACAGGTGAAAACAGAATTTAAAAACTGTGCTCTGATATCACTAAAACATGTCACACCCTACCCCTCTGTAAGGCATAACATGATCTCGTAGTGTACCTAATGAATCACCAACTCCGTCTACTGATAACCCATTAAATACACTACAAGGGATTTTAAAAACTTTTCTTACTTCTTTTACAGTGGTGAGCACTATTTACAGGTGTTAAAAACCTTTTGAATCAAGTGATAGAACTAACACATTTGAATTATTTGGAATTTCTGTAAAAATTTTGGCAGAGTGCCATCTATATTTTGGATAAAACAGTTCTTCAGAAAACCTGTAAAAAGCACTTCAATATTTTTCCAAATCTCAACTCTAACATGTTCTCAACACAACATTTTTCTCAACTCAAATCCACAGTGATTTTTCAAAGACTGAGATAAAAGAAATATAATACAATTTTTACAAGCCAAAATAACTCATAATTATTTTAAAACTTCAATGTACAATTTGAATTTACAACTGCTCAAAATCAAAAACAATATGTACATACAGTGGTCATACATTACAGTACAAAATGCAAAATGTTGGTATACTCATTATACCCGGTAATCTCTCGCTGGAGGTACTAGCAGCCTAGTCTCACGCCTGTCTGTCTGTCTACTGCGATAAAGCAATAAAAAGCTATCGCTGAGACAATGTCTCAGTGGTGCACAACATTAACCAAATACAACTTAAATCACAGTTCATAAATCGTTTAAATGATGGATATGTAAAATCATAGTTAAATTCAAGACAATGAGTGTCAGAAGGAATTTAACACAATATCACAATAAATCTCGGAGATCAAAACATAGTTAACTTCAAAAAACAGTAAATGTCAATAAGGATTTAACTCCATTTCACAATCTCATAATACAAATCAATAAATCACACACAGCTTAATCATGTTCCAAAGTTCAATTCGTCCCAAAAGCCGATGGCTAATGAGGTATTCAATTCGTCCCAAAAGTCGATGACTAATGAGGAATAACATAGCTAGCTAGCAAAAATATGAGTACTCATCCAATTCGTCCTCAACAGGCACACACCTCAACACTTCAGCCAGAGAGGGAATTCAATTCGTCCTACTAGACAAGCTAGCGAGGAATACAATCAATATACATGATAGCTGTGGTTTCAAACCATTTCCAATGCTTTTCAATCAATAAGTATCCATCAATATCATTCAAACAATTTCTCACAATTTCAAACCATTTACAGTGCTTTTCAAGCGATAAATATCCATTCAACACATTTCCACAATTTAAAACAATAATGTACAAATAGTCATAATTCATTTCAATTGAAAAATTCAAAAGAAATAGTTGTTGTGCACAAACCTCTGATAACTCTCTCCTGGTCTGGACTCAGTGTTTCCTTCCCTTTCCCTAAGTCTTTACTAACTGAGAAACACAATTTGAAGTGTTTCAGTACTAAATTAAACTGTCTCTATCGATAATGCTTGATAAGTAATTCACTGAAAGCTATTATTTGCTTAATCACCTAATATATCGACCCTCGATGCGTTCTAGGTAAATTAGGTTTTAGTGTTACTAATATGTCACATTCGATAGTCTTTTAGGGTTGGTACATGTTACCAAATTCATTTCCGTGTATACTGCATTTTATTGCAACTTGCTGGATTCCGGGATACTAGTTTGACCTTGCCGGACGACCTAGTTCCCTCGATTTTCGGGTTTTGATCAAAACTACAAACTTGTAGATCTATGTCTTATGGAACGCGGGGCAAAATTTTAGGTCATTCTGAGATATGTAGACCAAGTTATGGTCATTTTACTATTGCTGGTCAAATGGCATCAAATTTGGTCATTTTAGGTCAATTTTGGTCAACTTTGGTTTGGCCAATTTTTGGACCCGAACTTGTGCAGCTGTTTGACTTGCTTATGGTCATTTCTGGGCTTTGGTGTCTTCATAAGACTTGTAGATATGGATCTTAACTATTCATGGTTAAAAGTTTAGGTCAATTGGACCTGTTTTGAGTGAGTTATTGCCTAAACACTAACTGCTGCCCAAATGGTCAGTTTTCAGGCCTCACTTGCACTTAATCAGGATTTGGTCATTTTTCAAGCTACCTTGCAAGCAGAATTTTGGTATGTTTCCTTCATGAAAGTTGGCACATTTTGTGCCTAGTTTCACCTCCAATTGGTCTCATACCAATTGGAGTTACATATTTAGAGTTATAGGCTGAAATGCATACTGTCCTTAAATACATTACTTAAACATCTAGCAATTACACATTACCTTGCTATAAGTCCATCTCTCTTACCAATTCTGATTTGGTACATTACCAAAACCATATATCACTTCACTTTAAAGTCACTTTGGGCAGAATACAATTATCTTCAATACACCAAATGAAACTCTAATTCACAAAGTCCAAATACAACCATAAATACACATAAACACTCCTAATTGTTACATACAATTTCCACAACCAATTTACATACATATTCATCAATCCTCAATGTCACAATTTACCCAATATCTTCATGAATTTAGACACTCTTCAAGAAGCCTCAAGGCTGCCAAAATGCTTCACATTGCCAAAGTGTCCATAATTTCGTCAACTTCAATCCCAATTGCACAATCACCACATATACATGGAAATAACTTACTAGGGCATTAATCACCCTACTCAACATAATTTCCCATCAAATATATGTAAAAATAAATCATCAAATATACAACTCCATGGCTGTCCAAACTAGATATATCAATAACTCCTCAAAACTTAAAAATTTCTTCACAAAGCAAACACCCATAACATGTTTTCAAACTTTAACAAAGAAATATTCAAAAACTCAAACTTACCTATTGTTGGGACTCGCTTAATCTTCTCTAAAACCTCTTAATATTGGTATCTACTTCTTCCTTGTGAAGTGAGGATAATTTTTAATGAAGCTACCTAGGTGTTTAGAGGTAAAATGAAGGAGTGGATGAAGCTTTATGCAACACGGCAATGGAGGTTGCCCATTTCTTCATTTCGGCATGGATGGAGGAGTTTGAGAAAAATGAAATTGCAGATTGTGTAATAGGTGTACACCTGCCCATTTAGTGTTTAGTTTATTCCTTAGTGGTCCACTTACATAATTTAAAGCATATTATAAGTTTAACTTTCATTTATTCCACATTAACCCATAATTTTTGCTATTTACTTTAGGTACCATCAATTTAATTTTTCATTATATTTTCCAAGTGTAATATTATTTATTTTTAATGGACATTTAGGTCAAAAGACAACTCGGGATGTCAAATGACTATAATGCCCCTGTTCGGGTTACATTCCCGATTTTTCGATAACACTGGGTTTTGTCCGTTTTTCGATTTCTCACTTTTCTTTGTACTAATTAATTAATTTTTCTTTGATATTTCTAATGATATTTATACTTCAATTGATGTCTCTTTAAGTCCTAAAAATATTTTCCAGGGTTCTCCGCAGTCCAGGGCTAGTCAACGGTCCACGCCGTGACTTCCCGGTGCGGTCACCCATCGCTAGGGTTCTTGGCTCGCTTAACTTGGTTACATTTCTTTGCTATTATTTTTTCCTTTGTTTTTCTTGTATTTTCTTTTCTTGTATTTCATTATTTTATGTCTCCTCACTCATAACGAAGTGTAGTTCTAGGCATCCTAGCTGTCCGGACAACACTGGTCACCGGAACAGTAGAACGCACTACTGAACATAGGGGTGTTACAAGAATGATTACTTGCAATTCTTTAATGTTGGCATTTACCTCTTGTACAAATGGCAACTCCCTTTCCCTTGCTTCATTATAGTCATATATTTGTGCATTCAATTGCAAAGCAAACACTTAATGGAAACAAACACTGAATCCACTTTACAACTTCAAGAGCCTCTATCTGGTTACCTGTGAAATCTTATGCTCTTACTCCCTCCACCGATCATCAAGAAGTGTGAGTTTCTTCCCTATAGGTCTTAGAAGATTCATTTTATTCTCTAATAAAGAAAATGAATAGGATTAATAGAAATCATCAAAGTACTAGCAATTAAAAGAAATTTAGAATGCCAATTTCTCTTTACTATTGTAAAAACTCAAGAAAAGGTTCAGAGATCAAAAGACTTAAAAGTGTTGTGCACTAACCGATAAATAGCATTGCTACTGGCCAAGAATTCAACAATTTCACCAGCAAAGCAATTTCAACATCTGCAAATTTACTAGTATGATAATGGGACTTGTCCTTTAAAGTTTTAATCTAGAGAGAATGCTAGTGTACCATGCTTGTATTTAGGTTGTTGTCATTGTACTCATCTAATTCAAACTTAAATTTTTTTATAATATTAATTGTGAGAGAGAGAGAGAGAGAGAGAGAGAGAGAGAGAGGGAGTAAACCGATTGATTGGATTGGAGATATGTGTGTATTTAGCTATATCTGGTCCCTCTGGTATTAGCAATCCAAACATCAAATCCTTTATCAGCCAAAAATCATTGGTAAATTTTGTTCTGTTTATTCATAAGCCATGACATTCCATTCTGCACACCATATAAAATTAACAATTATTACATGAAGGGAATTTTTATATAGAATTTTTATATACATTATTACTTGCTTTAACATTGTCAAAAGATAATTCAAATATAAAATTCAAGACTTGCAAGTTAAAATATGATTGGAATTCAAAATTTGCAAAGATTTTCAGAATGTCTAAAGCCACAAATAGACGAAACTAGCAGCCATTTTTTAGCAATAGAAGAGAACGAGATGAAGATCTTGAATACTGACAGTTAGGCCCATAAATAATGGATTGGCATCTTCACAACAAGAAAGACTCATTAAAACAACAATTCTTGACATATAAAATGATTTCTTATATACATGTTTCAGTGACAGGGTTATCTTGCCATTAATTTGCTACCCTCCTCATTAATTCACTATAATTCACACAAAATTTCAATCTTCTTCCTCTTCCTCTTCCTCTCAAAAGAAGTATGAGCTAGATTAATGAAACAGACAAAGTGATAAAAATGGAGGCACATACCACTAGAACTCCATGCTATAATAGAACTACCGGCCTGGTAACATTCTCTCCACCGGTAGGAAACTGGTTTTTCAAATAGAAACTTAAATTTAGAAATTCGAGAAATAAAATTGAGAAAATCATGCTTACAGCAGGTGGAATAATATTTTCCATCAAATAACAAGACAGAATTTATAGTAAAATACATGAACTACTAAGATTATACTGAAAGACATGATTTTATGAACTATTGAGAGATTGAAAGACATGTTTAGTTTGAAAATTCTCATAAACTGTCCCAAATTAAATTTGGCTATAAAATTGTATATTGGACTAATTAATTATGATACTCCAAAGGTTTAAAATTTTAATAATTGAATTGATACTCGAAATCCAAAAACTAGATTTCGTTTCCATTTCAAACAGGAGATAAATTGCGGTCAAAACCAAAATAAAAAAAATCAATTAAATCAAACCTCAATAGTATTAGGGAAAGTTAACGCAACATCTCCAGGCTTAATCCTCACAGCAACAAGTCGAGAAATAACCTTTTCAACCAGTTCATGAAGGTGAGATTGCATAAAATCAAACTTGCCAGAAATTGACACAGCTATTTTATGAGGGAAGTCTCCCGCGACATGTTTAAATCTTATTCCAGAATCTTTTATTTCTCTTATCTGGAAAGTATCAACAAGAAGATATGAAGAGATGATTATGGTGAATATCAGATATGAAAAAGTCGAACGCAATCCCCCTTTTTGGTAAGAGCCGGTCGAACGGTGGTAATGGGCAGAGATAAGAAAGAGGGAAAGGAGCAAGGGATTGGCGAGACTGAAAAACAGGAAGAAGAATAAAAAAAAGAGAGGGAATTTTAACTTTAGCCAAAAGAAATGGCGCTAGGTTTTTTTTATATAGAAAATTGAAAATTACAAATTTTATTTAATATTATTAATATTATAATATTATTTTTTAATAAATTATTTTTATTACTATTAATAATAAATATTAAAATAATTAATAAATTTTAAGTTATATATTTATATGGAGAATTATTAAATTAAAATATTTATAAATGTAACAAATAATTAGTTAATAAAATTAATAATTAGTAAAATGAGTAAATTAAAATAATAAAAGAAATAAAATAATATTCTTGAATAAGAATTTTAAAAAATGCCAATGCCTTAAAAAAAACATTGTCAAGTGATATTTATTACTTAAATTCTAATTAATAATTTTTGAAATATAGTGTTAACTAATTATATACATAAATGAGTTTGATATATAAAGAGAGATTTCAAGGTTTGAGATAGGGAGAGATTGATTTAAAGGTTTGTGAGAGAGATGAACATTCAATATACAGTTAATAAATAATAGTGGGGAGGCTATGACGGCGGGCGAAATTTCTTCACGAGTAATGGAAGGCGATGGTGCGACTGGGAGAAATTGACGAGGGAGGAGTAAATCGTGACTAAAATATTTAGAGATTTCTACTATTATATTTAAATTTTCAGCCCTTAGGTAATTTTTCAATAATTTGCCTCAAATCTTGTTAAGAAAAAAAAATTGTCTCAAACCCATATAAGCTTGATTTTGCATAGAAGTTTTAGGCCAAAAAAAAAACTAAAAATTAGTAAAAAAAATGTTCTGTATTAATTTAGTAAACAATCCAATTTTAGTTCAATAAAACTTCTCCCTTTTTTTTTATAAAGCTCAATAAAACTTCTTTTAAGGCTGAGCTTTTGTGACAGATTAACTTATCCGTCACAAATTTTTGACAGAAAAACATAATTTCGTCACAAAATTTGTGATATAATATATTATAGCATCACAAGTTTGTAACAGATAAGTTGATTCATCACAAATTTGCAACGAATAAGTTGATTCATCATAAATTTGTGACGGAATAATATATTCCATCGTAAACTTTTTAATGGAATTACGTTTTCCGTAAAAAATTTGTGACAGATAATTATTTTCCGTCACAAATTTATGACAGAAATACATTTCGTCATAAAGTTTTTTATGGTAATATTTTTCTGTCACAAATTAGTAATGGATAAATTCATCTGTCACAAATTTGTGACGGCTTAGAGACGGAATATTCCGTCCGTCAATAATTAAAATATTAAAAAAATAACTAAAAAATTTGTGACGCATATTCCATCACAAATCTATCCAATGATGTAATCTGTCACAAATCCGTCTCTAATTTGTGACAAAATATTTCTATCACAAAAAATCAGTCACAATATTCTGTTTTTCTTGTAGTAAGTCACTTTGGAATACACAAACTTGTTTTTCTTGTCAGGTCAGAGAAAAGACATAGTTCACTTTCCAATGTTAATAAATAGTATATGGATGTTTGACACTTAGATGGAGCTCTACACAGTTAGTTACATAAGATAGGTAGGAGTTAGTACAAGGATGTCATGGCAAAAAGTAGGCTAGAAGCTCATAATATCATGAAATTAACGAGTATAGGTGTTTTAAGCACGAAGAAAGTCTTGCTAAAGCTTTAATGACCAACAGGATTAGCAGTGATCTCAGGCAAGGTGCGTGTAAAAGTAGTTAATTCAAAAGGCACTTCACAAGACATTGCAAACCAGGTTATATGAGTTAAATATTTGCGCCACAGAGATTGGTAATAAAAGGAAATAAAGACTATAATTGCAAGATACCACAACAGGGTGCAATGGAAGCATTATGGGTACTAGAGATGTTAAAAAAAGACAAACGAGTAGTAAAATGTAATGGCTTAATTTCTGATCGAGGATGGTAGCTGGTGTATTCCGGCAGGGGTAGATAGAAGTAAAACATTTTAAACCATCTATGCAAAGGTCGAGTAATAAGTGTTCGTATTTGTTCCAATCATCTTCTTTTCTTTATCCCTAGTTATTTAAAATTCGAAGACAAATTTTCTTAAAGGGGAAAGATTGTAATGTAATGCCCTCACTTCAGGTAGTTCCATAAATTTCACTGTTATGGTGACTAATGTTTGTTCAGATAGCTGACATGATTGGAACCACTCTTAAATTAAAGTGAGAAGTCATAAATTGATCATATAAATGTTAATTAAGGTTGATTAAGGTTGAAAGAGATCAAAGAAAATGAATTAGAAATTGTTCAATGTGCTTAAGTCCCGGCGATGAGTAACTTTACTGGAAAACAGCTAAAAATTAGTAATTTGATTCTGTCGCTATTCCAATCAGTTTAGGACTTTGTGAGACTCTTATTTAGGACTTAATTAATGTATAATTATGAATTAATAAGTTAAAGTAATGAAAAGAAATAATTAAGTAAAATTACGATAGGAAAAAGGACACATTTGGTATAATTAAGAAAGAATTAGGTAACAACTAAAAATTATAATTGGTCACATGACTTGCACATGATTATGGCAGCCATAAAACACCCTTAAATCACCTTAAGTGCAGAAAACAAAAATAAAAAGAGAGAGAGAGAGAGAGAGCAAGGTGGCCGAACTAAAGGAGGAGGAAAGGGGAGGTAAAATCAAGTAATCCAACCAAGCAATCCAACCTTGAATTTTTCACTCTAAATCAAGGTATTTTACTTCCTAATCACTTCTATACAAGTTAATTTCACTTTATCTTAACTAATTTCATGATTTAGAAGGAAGGAAAGTTAGGGTTCATATGGGTTTGATTGTGGGAAAATGACGAAAAGGGTGAATTGATGAAGTTAGGATGGTTAAACTAGTTTTTCTAGCTTGCTTTCATCATGCATAACATGGATTTAACAAGAAATTTGCATGAATCATCAAAACTTAGGGTTCCATGGAAGGTGGTTCGACCAAATGGGGAAAATTAGGGAAGAATGTGTTTTGATTCCAATAAACAAGTTACATGAGCTGGTTAGGCATCCTAAGCATAAAATATGATATTAGAATATTTATTGGATATTGAATTGAAATTTTCATATGAGAAAGTGTTGGAAAAGTGTAAGTAAATGAAGAAAATGCTCATTTTTAGGCAGCCACTTTGATGGAATTATTAAATATTGTGTGGTTGTTGATTGAATGATTGGAAATGACAGAATTAAAGTACTTGTGACAGAGAATACTAAGGTATTTTTCAGGGGTACAAAAAACAAAGGAAACTAGTTCATTTTGATATGTGAATCTTGCACACCAAGTGTTTGATGAAATGCCTAAATGAACTTAAGATTATGGAAATAATATGGTAAATTGGTGAAAGAATTAGCTAAGGTTCCAGTTAATCTTTTATGTTCTTATGATAAGCATAATTAAATTTCCATTTCCATAACATGTTAAATATTATTTTCATGATTTGTTCCATGATGATTTAATTTGGTTTGTGGTTTAATATTATTGTGCACCACTACATACTATTGTACTCAGTGTTGTTACTTTCTGACTAACGCAGATAAAAGAAAAGAGAAAGCTTCAGAGGAGTAAAGCCCCACCCATTACTATAGGAACAAGGAGTCATCTTGAAGTATGTAATATAAATTCCTTGGTCTTGTTTTGATATAATGTTAACCAGATGCAACAGGACACTAGTTTGATATCTGAGCAAAATTACCATATTTCTTGTTACTTATGTATAATTATACTCTTTATTATATGATTTACATGTGAACTGATTAAAAACATTAGTATGCAATTCAGATACCATGGGAATATGAATATGGGCTTCATACAGGATTTCAATAAGTGTTGACTTTGAAGCTTTTTTGTCAGTTTGAACTATTTTAGCCGAAATATAGCAGTTTTGAGATTTAAATCTAGTAGTTTCCTACAGGGTATTTTATAGTTTTGGAATTACTTTTTTTTTTCAATAAATGTTTTTGCTTCTGATTTAAATGAAACCCCAGAATACAAGTGCTCTAGAAATAGGTTAAAATGAGTAACACAAAATTTCAAAGTTACAGTCGTTTTGAGTGACTTTTTGTAACTGAAAGTTTTGGGATCAAACTATTTTATATTGTGCTGTGTTTTCAACAAAAAGATTTTGGAATGATTTTAAATTGTTCTTAATCTCGTGTAATGTGTTCATCGGGTTCCAATGAACTGTTCACGGCATCCGTTGAACATATTACGGGAGCATGTTACGTCTAAGAGGGAAGTTTAGGCATGACATGTAATGCCCTAAAAATTTAAAGAAAATAAACAATTTATTAATTGTGTTATTTTAAGGTTTATATTATTATTTAAAGATACTTTTATGAAATTATTTTGAAGTTCTAAATTCAAGTTTTGATAATAATATTTTATACTAATAGCATAAATGATAAATATATTATTATACTCTAGAAGTAAATAGTATCTTCACTATACGAAATTGATTTTAATTAAAATATTAAATATATTTTATATTGTTGTATATATTGTATGTATGTATGTATTTATGTATTATTATTAATAATAAATTTAATTTAATTGTGTTATAGTATTTTGGACTACATTAAAAAGAACTTTAAACCTTGTTGAAAGAATAAAAAGTTTAAGGATTTAAAAGGAAAAAGTAAAAGTAAAAGTTAAAAAAAAAAATCAAAACATTTAAAATATGTAGCAGCAACCCCCCCCCCCCCCCATCCCTTAATTCTCTCTCTCTCTCTCTCTCTTTCTTTCTTCTTTCTTTTCTTTTTCTTTTTCTGGTCATAACTTCCTTCTCCAGTCACTATTTTTGGCGTTCTTGGTATCAAAATACTCCTCTCTTCATAGGTATAGTGTAGATACCATATTTGCGTGGTATCATTTTCCGGTTTGTACGAATCAAGCTTTGAAAGTTTTAGCCTATTTTGACTTCCGAACAAAATTCTCCCAAACTGAAATTTTCTCAAAAATTCGAGTATACCAGTGTATTGTATACTTTGAGAGCTTTGAAATAATACCAATTTGAGAATTTTTTGACACGAAAAATTTTTTGAGACCCACGAGCTTGCTTGTGAGATTTTGGGTTTTTAAAGCCATCTTTTAGGTTAAATAAAATTTTTTTTCTAACTCCTTATGTTGTGGGCTTCATGTAGGGACTTTTATTTTAGAGAAATTCTATCGTACCTAGAACCACAGTTTTGATCCAGACATGCAAGCTCTGAGACCCACCTCAAAAGTAGGTTGATATTATAGTCGTTCCTACTATTTTTAAATGCCCCAAACACATTTCAAGTGTCAGAATTAGCGTAAGTAATCTCGAATACAAATTCACTTTTTTTGCCTTAACTTAAGCTATAGTTCAATATTAATAAAATATTCATAGGTGTATGAAACGTAGTAATTTTAATTATAATATTAAGATAATATTATTAAGGACCTTCAAGAATATTTGTAGAATTTTTGAAAGTGATTTGTATATATTTAGACAATAGTGAATTTTAGACCCTTGAGCTGAAGTTGAGTAATAATACTAGTTAATTAGTTTTGGCAAGCCTGAATGAGCATTATATTGTGTTGTATTGTGGGTCTGAGGCTTTTGGGTTGTTGAGATATAAATTGTATTTTCTTGTAGGGAGGTTAGATCCTAGGCATAGGGAAAACTCTACCGAATTTTTAGCACAAACCTAGGAAGTCTTTTGATTCTTTAATTAATTATTATTACTCTATTCTTGATAGTTCTTTGGTATATTTGCTTAGGTGATCCAAATTAACCACTTTCTTCTTTTTAGCAAAACTAATAAGCACTGGATTGCACTGTGAGTTAGATATCGATTATTTTTGTAATTTCAATATTATTTATATTCTTTGTGTGTGTGTGTGTGTGTGTATATATATATATATATATATATATATATATATATATATATATATATATATATTCATAGTTAGTTAAACAAATTAGAAGCATTCTTATTGCTGCACATTTTATTGTCATTAATTATTTGTGATTGCCGCCTTGAGAATAATTTGGAATTCTGTGTGTATCATATATATATGGTATATGATGTGTCACACCCTACCCCTCTGTAAGGCATAATATGATCCCGTAGTATACCTAATGAATTACCAACTTCGTCTATTGATAACTCATTAAATACACTACAAGGAATTTTAAAACTTTTCTTACTTCTTTTTACAGTGGTGAGCACTATTTACAGGTGTTAAAAAAAATTTTTGAACTGAAGTGAAACAGCTAACACATTTGAATTATTAGTAATTTCTGTAAAAATTTTGGTGGAGTGTCATCTGTATTTTGAATAAAACAGTTCTTCAAAAACCTGTAAAAAAGTACTTCAAATATATTTCTCAATCTCAAACTCCAACATTTAATCAACACAATATGTTTCTCAACATTTGTCAACTCAAATTCACAATAATTTTCCAGTGTTTTCAGAGGCTGAGATAAAAGGAATATATCACAATATTTATAAACCAAAATAATTTACAATTTATTTTACAACTTCAATGTATAATTTTAATTTACAACTACTCAAAACCAAGAACACTATATACATATAGTAAACATACATTACAATACAAAATGTAAAATACGGTATACTCAATATACCCGATGATCTCTCAATGTAGTACTAGCAGCCTGGTTTGCTACCCTGTCAGTCTGTCTATCTGCGACAGCAATGAAAAGCTATCGCTGAGCTATTATCTCAGTGGTGCACAACATTAATAAAATACAACTTTAAATCATAAATCATAAGTCACATAAATAGTGAATACTTAAAACCATAGTTAAATTCAAAGACAATGAATGTCATAAAGAATTTAAACTCCATTTCACAATATCATAATAATTATCAATAAATCACACACACACAGCTTAATTATGTTCCAAAGTTCAATTCGTCCCAAAAGTCGATGGCTAGTGAGGAATTCAATTCATCCCAAAAGCTGATGGCTAACGAGGAATAACATAGCTAGCTAGCAATAATATGAGTACTCATTCTATTCGTCCTCAACAGGCACACACCTTAACACTTCAGCCAGAGAGGGAATTCAATTCGTTCCACTAGACAAGCTAGCGAGGAATTCAATCAATATACATGATAGTTGTGGTTTCAAACCATTTACAATGCTTTTCAATCAATAAGTATCCATCAAATATCATTCAAACAATTTCTCACAATTTAAAATAATGATATACAAATAGTCATAATTTATTTCAATTGAAAATTCAAAAGAAATAACTGTTGTGCACAAACCTCTGATAACTGTCTCTTAGTTTTGACTCAGTGTTTCCTTTCCTTTTCCTGAGTCTTTGCTAACTGAAACACACAATTTGAAGTATTTCAGTACTCATTTAAACTGTCTCTAACAACAAGGTTCAATAATTAATTTATTAAATTCTATTATTTTCTTTAGTCAACCTAAAATATTGACCATCGATGCACTCTAGGTGAATTAGGTTTTAATGTTATCAATATGTCACATTTGTAGCCTTTTAGTATTGGTACATGTTACCAAATTCATTTCCAAGTATGTTGCTTTTTATTGCAATTTGTCGGATTTTAGTATACTAATTTGACCTAACCAGATGACCTAGTACCCTTGGTTTTCGGGTTTTGGTCAAAACTATAAACTTGTAGGTCTATGTCTTATTGCACGCGGGGCAAAATTTCATGTCATTCTGAGTTATGTAGACCAAGTTATGGTCAATCTACCAATGCTGGACAGAATGTACCAAAATGGTAGCTTTAGGTCACTTTTGGTTCGGCCAATTTTTAGACCTGAACTTGTGCAAACTATTGGGCTTGGTTATAGTCATTTCTGGACTTTGGTGTCTTCATAAGATTTGTAGACATATGTCTCAACTATTCATGATAAAAATTTTAGGTCAATTGGACCTGTTTTGAGTGAGTTATAGCCAAAACACTAACTGCTGCCCAAATGGTCAATTTTCAGGTTTTCAAAGCACTAATCCGGATTTGGTCATTTTTCAAGTTACCTTCTAGGCAGAATTTTGGTAAGTTTCCTTCATGAAAGTTGGCACATTTTGTGCCTAGTTTCACCTCCAATTGGTCTCATACCAATTGGAGTCACACACTTAAGGTTCTAAGCTAAAACACACACTGCCCTGCTACACACTCTTCATCACATACCAAAGGACACATTTAACACTTACCAAGTTACACATCCATGCCAATTCTGGTTTGTACCATAACATAAACACATTTTACTTCACATTTTTTGTCATCTTGGCAGCTTGTAACCACACTCAATATGCACATTACAGTACAGAATTTTCCAAGTTCAAATTACAAATAATTTAACCACATAACATAGCTCATTTACATGTCCACATTCAAACCCTTATACACATATACATGCTGCCATAACAAGCACCATAATTCAACAATATAATTCCATAAACCAACCCATGAAACAACATATTTTGATTTACACTTCAAGTTTGCCGAATTGTACATCTCTCCAATTAGCTTCCAAGCTTCCAAAATCAAGTGTACAATCACACACACATTTAGTATACATTATCCAATTTATTCCTACACACATAAACACTTACATCAACACTTTAATCTACCATTTACATGCAAAGATAAACTGCCCTTATTGAAGTTCCATGGCTGCCAAAAATGTACCTCTCCCTTAACTCATCAAACTTCAAAAATCCTTCCACAATTCAACTACCCATAACATCCATACAAAGTTTAATGAAACAAGCATAAAAAATACATACTTACCACTTTTGAAACTCTTCAAAACCTCACCAAAACTTGATTTTCTTGCTGCCTATCTACTGCTCAAGTTGTGTAGAACAACTTTAGTGAAGGAATCAAGTGGAAAAATGGCTTGGATCATGGGAAATGGAAGCTTGGCCATGGACCGCCATGGAGGATTTTCTCAAGGAAATTTTCGGCTTGTTTTTGGGAGGGTTGAAGAAGATGAAGTTTCTGTCCAAATGAAGGTTTAGTGGTCCACTTAAGTGGAGTGAGTGGAGCACTAAGTGAGGGTTTAATATTTGTTATTCTAAAGTTTCCAAATTCCACATTTAACTCCTATCTTTTGCTATTTACATTAGGTACTACCAATTTAATTTTTCATGACATTTTCCAAGTGTAACATCATTTATTTTTAATGGACATTTAGGTCAAAAGATAACTCGGGGTGTCAAATGACCACAATGCCCCTATTCATATTGCATTCTCGATTTTTCGGTAACACCAAGTTTTGTCATTTTCTCGATTTCCCATTTTTCTTTGTACTAATTAATTAATTTTTCTTTGATATTTCTAATGATATTTATACTTCAATAGACATTTATTTAAGTCCTAAAAATATTTTCCAGGGTTCTCCGTGGTTCAGGGCTAGTCAACGGTCTACGCCGCAACTTCCCAGTGCAGTCACCCATCGCTAGGGTTCTCAGCTCGTTTAACTTGGTTACATTTTATTGCTATTATTTTTCCTTTGTTTTTTTTGAATTTTCTTTTCTTGTATTTCATTATTTTATGTCTCCTCACCCATATCTAAGTTTAGTTCTAGGCATCCTAGTTGTCCAGACAACACTGGTCACAGGAACAGTAGAACGCACTACCGAACATAGGGGTGTTACATGATGGATATAAAATGGATGGGTAGTCATGGCTTGAGCTAGTCTCGTTGGAACCCAATCTTTATGGATATGGAAAATTGGGATAAGGCACGGATTTAAGTTGATCTTGGTGGCCCCCACACTTGGATTTAAGCAAAAGTCCGTCTTGAATTGAGCTCGCTAGCGGGTATTATATTAAGAGAGCTAAAATAGGGAATCAGCTCCCATAGTTATGTGTGAAAATGCTATTCTGAGTGTGTGTATAGCTCCAAATTATCTTCTTGTGCGAGAATTTGGTGAATTGCTTGATATAAATGCTTGGTGTGCATTTCATACTTAGGAATGTATCAGTCTTAGATAGCTATAGAAATTATAACTATAATCAATATCTAGACTCTTTGAGTTGAATACTCACCTCTGTTCAATTATTTTTTCTCAGGTGATAGGTGAATTTTATTTTGGAGTTAATCTGCTTTCTTTCTCGCTGGGAACTTGAAATGATTAATGTATTAATTATTAATTTTATTATTCATATCTAAAACTTCACAGTGATTATAATGGTATTCTTGTATTATAAAACTAATGTATTTAACTTATAATGGTTATATGATATTGGATTTAGGGTGAGTTGAGCTCCCCATTTTGATATTGGATGTTGATTTGGTTTGTGAGAGTGAGCTGAGCTCCCCAATTATAGTTTTGTTTGTGATACAGGTCGGGTGAGATTTCTCCACGTCGGATTGTCCATTTTATGGCCGCGTTCTGTCCATTTATTTTTTTAAAGTTGGGCCCTCTTTTTGGGTTTTGTTATTGGGTTATAAACTACTTAGGTTTACTACGAGCTTCGTGTCGCACCCTACCCCTCCGTAAGGCACGACATGATTCTGTAGTATACCTAATAAATTACCGAACTTCGCTTATCGATAATCTATTAAATATACTACAAGGGATTTTAACAAAACAAATGCATTTTTAATTTGGAGTGGTGAGAAAAATTTTCCTTGAGTGTTTTCAACTCAAGTATGTGTTATAAATCTTATTTAGGGTTAATTAGGTATTTTTAAAATTTTACAAAAAATTCGCGTGGTTACGGCTAAAACTGGATAAAAACAGTTCTTTAATTTACCTACAAAAGCAACTTACAAAAATTTTTCCCAATCCAATTTCAATAAACTCACAAATTATTTCCCGCAATCAAATTCAATCCATCTCAATTCATTTTCAACAAAACTCATCATAAAGGAAGTAATTCATTAATTTCAAAATTTAGAAGGAAATCTAAGTACTGCATTCATTGGGGCAATAAATTTTATTTTACAGAAATATACAAGTAGATAAAATCTCCATTTAACATTTCAATAATTTACATTTGAGTACATCCAAAAATAATATTACAAAATTGCCTGCACAACTGCTCGAACGTATATTACATACACATAATTATATAATTACATCAAAATTTAGTGTACAATAGTATGCCTACAATATGCCCAAAATTTATCTCGGTCTGTCCTCAAGTCGCAACTTCAAGTAACCTCACTCAGCTGCTCTATCTTTTCTTTCACCTGCAACAGCATATAGAGTTTTTGCTGAACGGTGAACTCAGGAGTGCACAACTATAATTTAAAATGTAATATACTATGCCTTGACAAATCCATAGCAAAGAATTTGGAAATATTTAATTTCATCATATTTCACAAAATCAAAATCAATGTAAATCATTTATTTAAATGACAATGATCAATAAGTATAATTTTCCAAATCATAAATAAACATTGAAACACTCCCATCAATTTATGACAATAGATGTTGAATTTCATTAATAGGGAAAAGCATCAAAATATGAACCAATTAAAATAAATAATTTCCTTCAAATCATTTGTGCATAAAATATCATTTGAAAAGCACAATTTCTCACTTTCAATCCATTCTTAATCTCACTATCTCAATGCAAGACTAATTCGTAAGGGTCATCTTTGAAGTGATTCTCACTCCCTATGGTCAGGGATATCGAATCGTGCACATTCCATCCATCACACCATATCAATTTAATTTCTGAAAGGGCTATCTTCATCATTGATCTAACCTCTTATATGAGGAAGATCACATCAATGTGCACATACCATGGTAATCAAAACAATGATAACTCCAGTATCTCCTCAATAAATGAGGGATGGGTAATAACCATGTCGAGCATTAATAGTGAGATATAAAATAACATCATAAATTCATTGCCCTTTTCATGAGCATAAAATCACAATACCAATAAATTTCAATGCTAATTCCAACAACCAATATTTTCCATGCCCATCACAATTCAAAACATAATTTTTTCCATTTGCTATGTAAACCATATTTTAATCGAAATTTCTCAAATCCAATTCATTTAACCCACAATAATATTCAATACTAGTAGAAATAAAATCATAACTTGATAAACATAATTCACAAAGAAATCAAATCATTCAAATTATGTAAAATATTTGTAAATTAAAAACTAGTTGTGCACAAACCTCGTTAGTTATCTTGATCTATTCCAATTTTCTTTCTTAGTTCGAAGACCTCTTTCCAACTGAAACATAAAATTTTGAAGTGTTTCAGTATCCATTCAAACTATTTCTAATAATTAATTCCAACAATTTCAATTTTTTCCTACTAAATTTACCTTATAAGTTTCCCCTAAAAATTGAATTCTTTGTATGTGGTATGTTATGGTTATTATTTATTTGACCAATTGATCAAAATATTGACTTTTTCATGTTTACTAGGTATACTATTTCCAAATACCCTATAATACCACATTTTGGGTTTTAATTTTGTTGGCATTGGTTGCTAATTGAATTTCAAAGTTCTCTTGATGTATTTCTGAAAATTCAGTTTTAGTTACCCAAGTTTACTGTTCTATTGACCATATCTACAGTGAAAATTTAGTTACATTTCCTTCATCAAAGTTGGTCCTTAATGTCTTAGCTTTAATTTTTTTTTTAATCACTCCATTTGGAATTTTTTAACTCAAGTTATGCCTATTTTTCTAAGGCTGGCCGAATGGGGTCTAAACCCAAAAATTCTGGGTAACTAGGGTTCTGGTATATTTGAGTAACCAACTTTGGTTGGCAATTTGACTTGGTTATAGTCAGAATTTGGGTTTATATTCTTCAATAAAATTATAGTACTATGTCTAAGCTTTCCATTGGTATAAAAATCAGCTCATTTGGACCTTTCTACATCAAGTTATGACAATTTGAACAAGTACTACTCATATAGTTAATTCTGTACAGTGGCAGTGTACCTAATCCGGATTCAACCAAAGTTTTCACCAATTTAAGGTCAGTTTTAGAGTTGGGTTTCTACATGAAAATTGTAGCTTTTGGTCTTAATTTTCATCTCCAATTAGCCTCACATCAATTGGAGCAACAGAATTTCAATTATAGCCATTTGAGTTGACCAAGGTCAAGTTGCCAGAATTAGCCATTTCACCTACACAACTTCAATTCCATTCCATGCATTCAATCACACTCTAAATCACACCAATTGATCAATTTCAACCTCAATTAAGTCAATTTACATTAATTCACCAAATCCCCAAAATTTTCCCTAAATTCCCAATTATCAAGAACCCTAAGTCTCCAAATTAACAAAATTCATGAAATTCAATTGTACAAATCATCTCTACCTACTCAATTAAGCTAGCCTACCCCTTTAATTCAATCAATTCACATCAAATTCAACTCAATCTCAAGCTGGCCAAAATTTATAAGTTCCCTAACAAGCATGATTTTTCACTTTTCCAAGCAATCCTCACTTATTCAATCTCAATTCTATAATTATAACCCAACTGAAGCTAAGAAAAAACTTACCTTAAGTGAGCAGAATTTGTGTCCTCAATTCTTCACTTCTTTTTTATCTTTCTTATTTCCAAACTCTCTATCCAAGCTAAATAGCAAGACTTTACTTTGGTGAGTATGGAGTTTATGAAGAAAGAATGGAGTTTAAGAAGCTTAAGGTGACCATTAATGGAGGAATTGAAAAGATAAAGAGAGAGAAGGGAATGGTGAGCCAGCTGAAATGTTTAGGGAAGAAGGAAATGATTTTCCTTTTTGATTTTGTCCTCTTGTTGGTAGATAATTATCCCATCAATAATTAATTAAATTTTAATTATGTCATGCATGAGGTCATAATTCAATTATATTTTGAAATTTTTATCTTTCCATTTTTTTCTACACTTCTTTTTAATTAATGTTTATCTTCTTTTATGCTTATAATTATCCATAAAAAGCATAATTAAAATTTAACTTTTAATTGTGTCATGCTTACTTCACAATGATGTCATAAATCTATTAAAATTTAGAATTTTCTTTTTTCCTTTTTTTTTCTCTATACCTCTTCATTTCTAATTTATTTTTCATAATTTTAATTTCTTACATTTTATTGGACATTTATGCTAAAAGTTACATCTAATGGTGAATTGACCAAATTGTCCCTTACCGGTCTGGTCCGTTTTTTCAATAATATTTAATTACTTGCGGAACCCTAGTTCATTTATTTGAGCTGGTTCTTGCTTCTTTTCTGTTTTCATAATACTATTAGTTTCGCAATAATTCTTAGGCCAGGGGTGCCATAGGGTCCCATGCAAAAATAGAGCAGCGACTGACCTTCCAGTCACTTTCAGTTTTGCTCACCCATCGCTGTGGCCTTGGCTCATTTAACCCATCATACTTTGTTTTATTCATTTTCATTTAACATTCATGTAATGACTATTAATTTTTGTTCAGGGCTTTTCTAGGTGATTTAATATGGTTTTACTCATCTTGATTGTCCAGACCGACTCTGATCATCGAAACAGTAGACTGTATGAAACTGTCTACATTAAGGGCGTTACTGTAACACCCTCCCTGTATCAACTCCGTACATTCTACTGTTCCGGTGACCGGTGTCGATCCGAACAGCTAGAACGTCTGGAAAAATATTTAAACTAAAGTCAGGAACCATAAATAACTTAAATATTAATAAGAAAAATTTAGTAAAAATTTTAGAAATAAAATACAACCAAGTTAAACGAGCCGGTGCCCTAGCGATGGGTAACCCAGAGGGAAGTTGCAGTTCTCGCAACTAGGAGCCCTAGACCCAGGGGAAAAATTATAAAATAATTTTTGGGACTCCAGAGAAGGGTTATTGAGGTTCCCATGGCATTAGAATGCCAAGAAAATACTTAGAAAAATTTTCAATCGGTACAGACAATTTTGACCCGTTAAGCCAAACGGAGGGCATTTTGGTCATTTCGCCTTCAGAGGTGATTTTTGGCCGACTTGTCCAGTTGAGTAAATAATTAATATGAAACAAAATATGAATTAATGTTGATGAAAAATTAATTTGAAGTTAGTAGAAAAGAAAAGAAAAGGAAAATCAATAAAAAAAGCCAAATATGACATCATTAGGATGTCATTTAAAAACTTCCACCAATCAAAATTAAACAACCCTTTAAACTAACCAATAAAAGAGACAAACCAAGACAAAGGAATTAAAAATGCAGCTGCCTTCTTCTTCTCCAATTCCAGCCGAAACTTTGCTTGCCCTAAACCTCCATTAATCCTTCAACCAAAGCTCAAGTTCTCTCCTTATTTCACCATAAATTTTCCTACTCCATTCACTAAAACTTATCCCCACATCACAAGGTAACTCTAGGCAGCCATAAAGAGGAGGAATTCTAGAGTTTTCACAAGCTCAATAAGTTGAGCAAAGAGGTTAGTGCTATACTTCCACTCTGACTCATTTAATTTTTGTTAGAGCATCACTTTAAGTTAAGAAATTGTAAAAATTTGAAGTAAATTATATATGTTAGGGTATCTTCAATTTTCGGCAGCCCTAAGGAAGGATGAGTTTGATTGTTTTAATGGACTTAGAGTGGGCTAGAAATGATGTTTAAGGTATGTATATGCATGGATAATGAACTAGTGTGCTAATTAAGGTGTATGGGTAAATTGAATTGGACATTAGGGTTTTGAGAAGTGAAAATTTGACTTGGCTTAGGAAATTATTAAAGAACATTTTAATGGTCAATTAGTGACCATTTTAGGTAATTTGACCACAATTTGGACTGAAATATAGCATGGCAAAGTGAATGTGTAGGCTGCCTAGGGACAGCAGCAGAGTGGCTGAGATTCCAGCCCACTTACACAGCCATAACTTTGGCTGTGTAGGTCCAATTGGTGTTTGGCCAATTGGACATGAAACTAGGCTTATAATGGCACATTTTTGCTGAAGAAACTATGCCCAAAAGACCAAAGCAAGTGGACCAAAAGTTGGCCCCAATCCGAATACCCTGCAACAGCACCTGCAGAAATGACCAAATGAACAGTAACCATAACTCACTGTAGATATGGTCAATTGGCCTGAAATGTTTACAGAAACAAGTTAAGACATAGACAAACAACTTTCATGAAGAAACCTACCCCAAATTATGACCAGAACCTATCCAACCAAGCAATGGCGATTCATCGTTCATGGTAGATTTGGTAATTCTATAGTTTTGGCAATCAGGCCAGCTGTGGTTTTTGGACCATATCTAGAGCATCAAAACTCCAAATGGAGTGATTCAAAAAAGGAAATTCAACTAAACAAAATAAGGAACAACTTTCATGTTTACCATTTCCTCAAATTCCCACTGCAACAGGGCCCAATGGAACAGTAAAGTTGGGTCACAAAAACTGAAATTTCTGCCCTCTTAGATTTAAGTTGAGAAATGGTAATGGTGACCAATTCCAACAAGTCTTAAATGCCAAATGTGGTATGTTGGGAGTGCCAAAGTCAATGTACATATTTTCTATCCAAAAGTCAACATTTTTGTTGATCAATGAGGTGAATAGTAACACCAAAACTTGAAATTCACAAATGGAACAATTTAAAAGTTTCAAATGTCCTAGTATACCTAACAAGATTGGTTTGGATAGTTTGGCATGCCAATAGGGTTCAGTTAGCAGTACTGCACATGGCAATATGCCATTCTGTGATTTCATGGCTTTTAGCCATTCTGACCTTCCATTGAGATTTGGCCTTGTGCCTGAGATTATTTGACTTGGTAGCCGTGCATTGCCTGCCGGAGATGCATATGTGACCGATGGTGTGACGACCGAGGTACTAGATATCCATGCGGTTACCGTTATCCATCCGATCGTCTAGTGTAGGTTACTTGGGGCAACCAAATGAATAAAAGTGGACAAAGTTAATGATACACAAATTCAAAACAAATAAAACATATACATTCACTACATATTTATTTCTTGCTATTTCTTTTATTTTATTATTGCACCACTAAGCATTATTGCTTAGCGCGTTGCTTTTGCCAAGCGTAGGTTTTGGAGATACAGATCGAGAGCCCAGTAGACCACAGACTGGGTGAGTCCATCCTGCAGTTCTACACAGTGTCCATGTCACCTCAACTTCTGCAGTGCATCGGTAGGGCACTAGGTGTCATTTTGTCATTTTGTAACTAAATTTTTATTTTCTCATATGTATTTAGAATTATGTAATATATTTTGATGTTCATGTAAATTATGAAAATTGTATTTGTGAATGGAAAAGTAAATATATAATTATGATTTATACTTGATTATCACATGTGATGGATGATTGAGAACTGAAATTGAGAAATGTTGTTGGGATTTTGATATTGGAGTTTGAGATGATGAGACATGAATATTGGAAGTGTTTTTTACAGGTTCCGAAGAACTGTTTTCTCCATTTTTAGCCGGTACTCTGCCGGATTTTCTTTAAAATTTTCGGAACCTCAAATAAATTTCAATTTCAATAAATGACTTAAATGAACCATATTTCACAAGTTATATTCAAAACTATGATAAAAATTAATTAAGGTATATTAGAGTGTGCCGGTACACCGTGTGACATTGCTTACTCAGGTATACTGTACACGGGTAAGGGGTGTCACATTTAGTGGTATCAGAGCACGGTTTAGGCGTTTCTGGGCCTAGATTGAGTCTATACCATGCATTGCATTTGTAAGAGTCGAGGTGACACTAATGCAGATCTGTTTGTCTTTCTTATTTTGAATAGGATATGGACCCTTCATCACAGAGGGCAGTTGAGGAGGAAGTGGAGAGTCATGCTCCACCTGCAGCAGCTGAGACTGGGGGCATGGGAGACCTGCTCCACCAGCTCAAGCAGAGCCTGCTTAGCCTCCACAGGCCATGTTCCAACAAATGGCCGATTTCTTTAGACAAATGGCCGGAGTAATGTCAGCACCACCACCACCTCCACCTCCACAACAGAAATCACATCTGGAAAGGCTAAGAAAGTTTGGAGCAGTGGACTTTTTCGGTAAGAGAGAAGATGACTCTGTTGCAGCCGAGAATTGGTTGAACAGAACGAGTAGAGTTCTAAAACAACTCCACTGCACCCCAGAGCAAAACCTAGAGGCTGCCATATCCCTGTTGCAAGATGATGCCTACGAATGGTGGGATACTGTGTCCAGTGAAGTGCAGCCAGAAGCTATAACTTGGGACTTCTTTCTCTCAGAATTCAAGAAGAAATATGTGGGTACTGTATACCTAGAAGAGAGAAGAAGGGAATTTATTAACCTGAGGCAGAGACAGTTGTCAGTGTCCGAGTATGAGAAGGAATTTATCCGATTAAGCCGCTATGGAAGGGAGATAGTCCCTAATGAAGCTGAAAGATGTAAGAGATTTGAAGAGGGACTAAATGACAACATAAAGATCCAGCTCACTGCCTTGGGAATCACAGAATTTACCAAGTTAGTGGAAGCTGCAATAAGGGTTGAAAAAGTGAGAATCAGTGAACAGACCAGAAGGGATAGACAGCAGAAGAGGGGCCCGGGTCAGTCTAGCTCATCTCCTACACCTGGGAAGAAGTTCAGAGGTCCATCTGTATAGAGTTCAGGTCAGTCACAAGTTCAGGGTCAGTCTCAGGGGCCCAGGCCACAGTTCACCCCTAGGAGAGGTCAGTCCACACCATCAGTGGGCAGCTCTCCAGGGATGGGGTTCAAGGGACCAGCCCCAGCATCTTCTGCATGTCCACACTGCCTGAAAATGGCACAAGGGGGAGTGTTGGAGAGTGACTGGTGCCTGCTTAAGATGTGGGTCGACAGAGCATCAGCTGAGGAACTGCCCACGTAGAACTACTACAGCTGCTCCAACACAAGCAGACAGACCTGCTCCTGCACCACAGAGGGGTAGAAAATCGCAAGTCGAGGTGTAGGACCATCACAGAGGCTCGCATCGAGCCAGAGAGGCCTGACAGCAGACCACCTGCCAGAAATTATGCCCTGAGAGCTCAGGAGGAGCAAGATGCCCCGGACGTCATCAGGGGTACGTTCTCCCTCTACACTACACCTGTGCATACATTGGTGGATCCAGGATCCACTCATTCATATATCTGCATCAACCTACCCGTAGAAAGGGGGATACTAGTAGGGGAGAGTGACCAAGACATTCTGGTCACTAATCCATTGGGCCACAGTGTAGTAGTGAACAAAGTGTACAAGGGTTGCCCGTTAAGGATTCAGGGGTATGAATTCTTGGCAGACCTAATTGAGTTGCCCTTCCATGAGTTTGACATGATTTTGGGAATGGACTGGTTGTCACGTCATCAGGCAATAGTTGATTGTAAATTGAAGAGAATTTCTCTAAAAACTTCAGAGGGTAATGAGATCACGGTTGTGGGGAAAAGGACAGATTTCCTGTCCAATGTCATCTCAGCCATAGTTGCAAGAAGAATGATGAGAAAAGGCTGTGAAGCCTACCTAGCACATGTGGTGGATACTAGGCAGGCTAAGCCAAACCTGAGTAATATACCCACAGTAAGAGACTTCCCAGAGGTATTTCCTGAAGAATTGCCTGGTTTGCCACCAGAAAGGGAAGTCGAATTTGCTATTGAGACAACTGTAGATGCAGCACCAATATCTATTGCTCCTTATAGGATGGCACCTGCAATTGAAGGAGTTGAAAACTTCGGTTGCAAGAGTTGCTTGATAAGGGATTTATACGCGATGTGTCACCAAGGAGCTCAAGGTCTTTGTTTGTGAAAAAGAAGGATGGGACTTTGAGGTTATACATCGATTACCGACAGTTGAATAAAGTGACGGTGAAGAACAAATATCCGTTGCCTAGAATTGATGATCTGTTTGATCAGTTGAAGGGAGCAGGAGTATTTTCTAAGATTGATCTCAGATCAGGGTGCCATCAGTTGAGGGTGAAGGATGTAGATGTGCCCAAGATTGCATTCAGGACCCGGTATGGGCATTATGAGTTTCTGGTGATGCCCTTTGGCCTAACAAATGCACCAGCAGCATTCATGGACCTTATGAACCGTATCTTCCATCCACACTTAGATCGGTTCGTAGTGGTCTTTATTGATGATATTTTGGTGTATTCCAAGACCAGGGAAGAACATGATGAGCATTTGAGGATTGTTCTGCAAACCCTGAGAGAAAAGAAGCTGTATGCTAAGTTGTCCAAGTGTGACTTTTGGCTGAATGAGATTGCATTCCTTGGACACATAGTGTCAGCTGATGGGATTAGGGTGGATCCCAAGAAAATAGAAGCAGTGATGGAATGGAAGCCTCCCAGAAATACAATCGAAGTCGAAGCTTCTTGGGGCTAGTGGGTATTACAGGAGATTTGTGAAGGATTTTCCTTAATAGCTGCTCCAATGACCAAGGTGTTACACAAGAATGTCGATTGTTGGAATAGCAAGTGTCGGACCAGTTTGAGAAGTTAAAGGCTATGTTGTGAGGCACGGTGTTAACTGCAGCCAATGTCGAGAGAAAGGACTTCGTGGTCTACAGTGATGCTTCTCATAATGGGTTAGGGTGTGTATTAATGCAAGAGGGGAAGGTAGTCGCTTATGCTTCTAGGCAGCTAAGGCCACATGAACAGAACTACCCTACCCATGATCTAGAGCTTGCAGTAATTATCTTCGCACTGAAGATATGGAGGCATTACTTGTATGGTGAAAAGTGCTACATTTACACGGACCACAAAAGCCTGAAATACTTGCCAACCCAGAAGGAGCTCAACCTTAGACAGAGGCGATGGATTGAGTTCCTGAAGGACTATGATTGTGTAATTGACTACCATCCTGGGAAGGCAAATGTAGTTGCTAATGCTTTGAGCAGAAAGTCCATCACAGCTTTGAGATCATTGAATGCCCGTCTATCTTTGGTTCGAGATGGAGCTATTTTGGCTGAGTTGCAAGTGAGGCCAAACTCGCTTCTGAGATTTTAGATGGGCAAAAGGCAGATGAAAAGTTAATGGCTATTATGAGCAAAATCTCAGAGGGAAAAGCAACTGACTATGAGGTGAAAATAGATGGGTGTCTGTATTACAAAGGAAGACTGTGTGTACCAGATGATGGGGAATTGAAGGCCAGTATTCTAAAAGAGGCACACACCAGTGTATATGCTATGCACCCAGGAAGTACAAAAATGTATCATGATCTGAAGCTTCAGTATTGGTGCCCTGGTATGAAGAAGGTCATAGCTGACTATGTGACTAAATGCTTAACATGTCAGCAAGTCAAGGCAGAACATCAAGTTCCATCAGGATTGCTACAGCCTATACGCATACCTGAATGGAAATGGGATCAGGTCGCCATGGATTTTGTAAGTGGTCTACCTCTCACCCAGAAGAAACATGATGCAGCATGGGTGATAGTGGATAGATTGACGAAGTCAGCACACTTTCTGCCAGTTAGGACTGACTACTCACTGGAGAAATTAGCAGAATTGTATATCAGTGAGATAGTTAGACTGCATGGAATTCCACTTTCCATCATATCTGATCGAGACCCAAGGTTTATATCGAGATTTTGGAAGAAGTTGCATGAGTCCTTGGGTACACAACTCCACTTCAGCACAGCTTTCCATCCTCAGACGGATGGGCAATCCGAAAGAGTAATCCAGGTCCTTGAGGATATGCTGAGGAGTTGTGTCATTGAGTTAGAGGGAAGTTGGGATAGATACCTCCCACTGGCAGAATTTGCATACAATAATAGCTACCAAGCTAGCATTCAAATGGCCCCATATGAAGCACTGTATGGGAGAAAATGTAGAACTCCAGTGTGTCTTTGGATGAATTGGCGAAGACAAGCGGTAGGGCTGCACTGGTGAAACAGACTGAGGAGAAAGTGAAACTAATCAAAGCCAATCTGAAGGTTGCCTCAGATAGACAGAAATCCTATGCCGACTTGAAGAGAAAAGAAATAGAATACAAAGTTGGCGACAAAGTGTTCCTCAAGGTGTCACCGTGGAAGAAGGTATTGAGGTTTGGAAGGAAAGGTAAGTTAAGCCCTAGGTTCATTGGCCCATATGAAGTCATTGAACGTGTGGGTCCAGTGGCCTATAGGCTAGCTTTACCTCCAGAGCTGGACAAGATCCATAATGTGTTTCACGTATCCATGCTCAGAAGATACCGCTCAGATCCTTCATATGTCATCTCCAGGGAAGAAATTGAAATACAGCCAGATTTGACATATGAAGAAGAACCTCTACGGATCCTGGCTCGGGAAGTAAAAGAGTTGAGAAATAAGCGGATTCCACTGGTGAAAGTGCTTTGGAGGCACCACAACACCGAAGAGGCAACTTGGGAAAGTGAAGAGACGATGAGACAACAGTTCCCTCAACTGTTTGCATTAGGTAAATTTCGAGGACGAAATTTAAATTAGAGGGGAAGAGTTGTAACACCCTCCCTGTATCAACTCCGTACATTCTCATTCGGTGGCCAGGTGTCGGTCCGGACAGCTAGAACGTCCGGAAAAATATTTAAACTAAAGTCAGGAACCATAAATAACTTAAATATTAATAAGAAAAATTTAGTAAAAATTTTAGAAATAAAATACAACCAAGTTAAACGAGCCGGTGCCTTAGCGATGGGTAACCCAGAGGGAAGTTGCGGCTCTCGCAACTAGGAGCCCTAGACCCGGGGGAAAAATTATAAAATAATTTTTGGAACTCCAGAGAAGGGTTATTGAGGTTCCCATGGCATTAGAATGCCAAGAAAATACTTAGAAAAATTTTTCAATCGGTACAGACAATTTTGACCCATTAAGCCAAACGGAGGGCATTTTGGTCATTTCGCCTTCAGAGGTGATTTTTGGCTGACTTGTCCAGTTAAGTAAATAATTAATATGACACAAAATATGAATTGATGTTGATGAAAAATTAATTTGAAGTTAGTAGAAAAGAAAAGAAAAGGAAAATCAATAAAAAAGCCCAATATGACATCATTAGGATGTCATTTAAAAACTTCCACCAATCAAAATTAAACAACCCTTTAAACTAACCAATAAAAGAGACAAACCAAGACAAAGGAATTAAAAATGCAGCTGCCTTCTTCTTCTCCAATTCCAGCCGAAACTTTGCTTGCCCTAAACCTCCATTAATCCTTCAACCAAAGCTCAAGTTCTCTCCTTATTTCACCATAAATTTTCCTACTCCATTCACTAAAACTTATCCCCACATCACAAGGTAACTCTAGGCAGCCATAAAGAGGAGGAATTCTAGAGTTTTCACAAGCTCAATAAGTTGAGCAAAGAGGTTAGTGCTATACTTCCACTCTCACTCATTTAATTTTTGTTAGAGCATCACTTTAAGTTAAGAAATTGTAAAAATTTGAAGTAAATTATATATGTTAGGGTATCTTCAATTTTCGGCAGCCCAAAGGAAGGATGAGTTTGATTGTTTTAATGGACTTAGAGTGGGCTAGAAATGATGTTTAAGGTATGTATATGCATGGATAATGAACTAGTGTGCTAATTAAGGTGTATGGGTAAATTGAATTGGACATTAGGGTTTTGAGAAGTGAAAATTTGACTTGGCTTAGGAAATTATTAAAGAACATTTTAATGGTTAATTAGTGACCATTTTAGGTAAGTTGACCACAATTTGGACTGAAATATAGCATGGCAAAGTGAATGTGTAGGCTGCCTAGAGACAGCAGCAGAGTGGCTGAGATTCCATCCCACTTACACAGCCATAACTTTGGCTGTGTAGGTCCAATTGGTGTTTGTCCAATTGGACATGAAACTAGGCTTATAATGGCACATTTTTACTGAAGAAACCATGCCCAAAAGACCAAAGCAAGTGGACCAAAAGTTGGCCCCAATCCGGATACCTGCTGACACTGCGAAATGACCAAATGAGCGATGGAATCGCTCATTTGGCCATAACTCACTGTAGATATGGTCAATTGACCTGAAATGTTTACAGCAACAAGTTAAGACATAGACAAACAACTTTTATGAAGAAACCTACCCCAAATTATGACCAGAACCTATCCAACCAAGCAGTGGCAGTTACTGTTCATGGTACTGTAGATTTGGTAATTCTGCAGTTTTGGCAATCCGGCCAGCTGTGGTTTTTGGACCATATCTGGAGCTTCAAAACACCAAATGGAGTGATTCAAAAAAGGAAATTCAACTAGACAAAATAAGAAACAACTTTCATGTTTACCATTTCCTCAAATTCCCACTGCAACAGGGCCCAATGGAACAGTAAAGTTGGGTCACAAAAACTGAAATTTCTGCCCTCTTAGATTTAAGTTGAGAAATGGTAATGGTGACAAATTCCAACAAGTCTTAAATGCCAAATGTGGTATGTTGGGAGTGCCAAAGTCAATGTACATATATTCTATCCAAAAGTCAACATTTTTGTTGACCAATGAGGTGAATAGTAACACCAAAACTTGAAATTCACAAATGAAAGAATTTAAAAGTTTCAAATGCCCTAGTATACCTAACAAGATTGGTTTGGATAGTTTGGCATGCCAATAGGGTTCAGTTAGCAGTACTGCACATGGCAATATGTCATTCTGTGATTTCATGGCTTTTAGCCATTCTGACCTTCCATTGAGATTTGGCCTTGTGCCTGAGATTATTCTGACTTGGTAGGCTGCATTTGCACTGCCGGGAGATGCATATGTGACCGATGGTGTGACGGCCTGAGGTACTAGATACCCAGTGCCAGTTTACCCGTTATCCAGTCCAGTCGTCTAGTGTAGGTTACTTGGGGCAACCAAATGAATAAAAGTGGACAAAGTTAATGATACACAAATTCAAAATAAATAAAACATATACATTCACTACATATTTATTTCTTGCTATTTCTTTTATTTTATTATTGCACCACTAAGCATTATTGCTTAGCGCGTTGCTTTTGCCACGCGTAGGTTCTGGAGATACAGATCGAGAGCCCAGTAGATCACAGACTGGGTGAGTCCATCCTGCAGATTACACGATGTCCGTGTCACCTCAACCTGCGATTGCATCGGTAGGGCACTAGGTGTCATTTTGTCATTTTGTAACTAAATTTTTATTTTCTCATATGTATTTAGAATTATGTAATATATTTTGATGTTCATGTAAATTATGAAAATTGTATTTGTGAATGGAAAAGTAAATATATAATTATGATTTATACTTGATTATCACATGTGATGGATGATTGAGAACTGAAATTGAGAAATGTTGTTGGGATTTTGATATTGGAGTTTGAGATGATGAGACATGAATATTGGAAGTGTTTTTCACAGGTTCCGAAGAACTGTTTTCTCCATTTTTAGCCGGTACTCTACCGGATTTTCTTTAAAATTTTCGGAACCTCAAATAAATTTCAATTTCAATAAATGACTTAAATGAACCATATTTCACAAGTTATATTCAAAACTATGATAAAAATTAATTAAGGTATATTAGAGTGTACCGGTACACCGTGTGACATTGCTTACTCTGGTATACTGTACACGGGTAAGGGGTGTCACAGTTACACTTCGAGTGCTCTATGACGACCCAAGTCCTAGTGCTGATCTGGCCCAAAAATTGAGTCGTGACATGCACTATTCATTTGAACAATAGCCTAAATTCTCTTTTGATGTATTTATATAGATATGGATTCAATTTTCATATGCATTGAGAAAATGGCAGTGCACTTATAGAAAAGTTTAAATTGTCTTTATCTTTTAATCAAATTGTCTCCCATAAAGAATAAATCAAATTTCTCCCATATACAGTTCCAAACAAAAAGGGGCAAAATTAAATGCTAATAAAATTCTATCTCAATCCCTTCAATCTTAGACTATGGAGTAGAAATTTTGCCAAAGCCATTTATTTGAAAAAGCTTTGTTATCCCTGTTGGGATAATAAAATTCTAAGAGAGACAAAACATACATTAGTGTCTTTGGGTTCAAATTTAATATGTGTAATTTGATAATAAATTTTTATTTGACTGTGTTTTTACTAGTGGAAATGACTAAACTTTCATGGGCAAAGTTAGAAATAAGAGGGATAAAGTAAAAAACGAGAGATAAAAGAAAGACTCAAAGACAAATCTAAATATAGGAGTTGGAGGTGAAAGAGAAAAAAAAAAAATTAAAGCTTGAAAAATGCTAAAGATAATATTTATTAAACCTAACAATAGGGAAAGAAAGATATTATTAATGTGTGTTTCAAGAGTACAAGCTCTCTCTTATAAAGTATTGGATCACTGCTTTTTAATTTAGGAAATAACTTTAACTATTTATTTATAAGAAATATTATTTTTTAGTGCTTTCGATTAATGCTATAATTTTCTAGTTATAATATTTAGTATTTTTCTATATTTATCCCTTTTCTCCCTCACTTTATTCGTAATCAGTAAATCCTTTGGTTTATTAGATATTAAGATAATTTGTAATTAAATCTTTGAGGTATAGCAAAATCCACAAGTTAGTCCCATGGTTTGTTTTACAATAACAATTTGGTCCTTATATTTAAATTTTGTTAACAAATGAATTCCTGCTATTAACTGCTTTTCAATTTTAAATAATTTAGCTCCTAAATTTTATTTTATTAGTAAAATAGTGCCTACATCTAAATTTTATGCTTAAGTAACTATTTATTTTATGTTTAAATAATTATAAATAAATTTAGATGTAGTCATTATTTTACTAATAAAACAAAATTTTTGAGATATTTTATTAATAAAATAAAATTTCAAGACTAAATTATTTTAATTTGAAAAACAGTTAGAAAATGAATTTATGGATTAGATTGTTACTAAAAACATATCAAGGACTAATATATAAATTTTATTATACATTAAGTTTTAATTGTGAATTATTTGATATATTAGATAATTTTTATAACTCATTTTTAAATTTTATCCGGTATTTTATTTTTATTTTTTAATTTTAATTTATTATTAAAAAAATTTTAAATCATAATTTTATTTCATAAAATTTTTTTTGACTTATAATAATAAGTTTGCAGGTTAAAATTATTAAAAATTACTATTATATCTTTCCTTTCTAAAATAAAATTGGCATTTTACTTTTTCTCAATAAAATTATTATTTATTAATAAAATTATTTATTAATTTATTTTTTCTATTTATTATTAATTTAAATTTATTAATTAATAAAATTATGAAATGAAAAAGGAGAGGGAAGCAGTAAAAGGTAATTTAGTTGATTTTAGATTGGAAGTTAGGGGATCTTTGTGAAATAAAAAATAAAAAAATTAGCCGATATATTGCTCGCTGAAGTAATCCAACACGGGGTTCTTCTTCGTGGTTATCAGGTTTTCCAAAAGCTTTAACAAGTGCGAAACGCGATTTATGAACAAATTGTAGCCCCCAACAGAAACCGAATCCAGAATATTAAAAAGCAATTGCTTTGCAATAAGAGTCGTTTCTGACTTCAATTTGTAAAACCCTAATTAAGTTTCAATCACAGGTTTAAAGAGAAAACATGGGCGAGGAATTGTTCACTGCAATTGACATTGAATCTGCAGCCCAGAATACCCTTCTGCGTGAACAAGTAATCATCTGTAGCCTTGCTTTTTTCAGTATATAACCACTGTGTTTTGAAATGATTTTTGGGTTTTCTGTTGATAGGAAATTGAAACCCAAAGAGTTCTACAAGTTCAAAGGTTAGTGATGATATGCTTTTAGATAACATTTTTTCAAAATTACTATAGAACATGATGGTTAAATATGTGGGTTCTGTGTGTGTGTGTGTGTGTGTGTTTAGAGAGGCAGGTGAAGCGCGTGCAACTCCAAAAGATGATACAGATATTTTTGCTGATCGCCGTGATCCCAGTGCTTTAAAGGTATGTGATATTCTAACATTTGTATGATAATAAACATTTCTTGATTGTAGTCACATTTATGTGAATCAGTTCTCTTGCTCTTAGTAGTGAAGGTTCTTTATGGCTCCTTTGGAATAAATCATATACAAGAATCATACAACTTTTGGCCTTATTTTTATTTCTTTTAAAATGAATTTGTTTTTTTTTTCTTAAGTTAAAAGAATTGAATTCTTTCGCTTACTATACTAATTCTTGCAAAATTCTAGTTTCCAAACTGGTGGTATTAGATTGTCATTTCTCAATATGGATGTTCTTTGCAGGAGCATCTACTGAAGATCACCAGTGAACATCGTGCAGAAATGGCTTTAAAGCGCGGGAAACCTGCTGTTGTTGAAGAAGGTTGATGATGTTTTGCCTTCATTCTTATTGATATGATATGATCATATCTTTTTTCCATAATATTTAGGCTTTCTAACCATCTGAAGATTTACTTGGCAAATTTTGCAAAGATGAATTACCTGGGAAAGTAAAAATATCTTCTAGAGACATGCAAGGGAAGAATTTGCTAATTTGAAAAAACTAGGAACTAGCCTTATGGTTCTTTCGGGGTTGGGGCTGAATGCAAGAAAATGGAAGGTTGGGGGCAATGTGAGATTGCACAAATATTTCACATACCTATTGACTGGGTCTTTACTTGTATGCAATGTGGGATTTCTCAAATATGCTTGAATAAAGTTGTGGTAAATGAATAATGGTGACAAAAATATCAAGGTGAGTGTTGGCTGCTAAATAAGCTCCTTCTGCATAGATCTTAGAGTATATTTCACATAGCTATATGTGAAAGAATGTAACTTCGTAAGCAGCGGCAGTTAGCATGGCCTCTATTCAAGAAAACAACAAAATTTTGAGTTTGTTGCAATTTCTTTGAATTGCTGAGTTTTCTAAATGGTAGACTAAAACAATAGACATCAGAAACTCAGCCATCTGTAGATCTGATTTAAATCCAACTATTTTGTTGGAAGATGTGCTAATCCCTTGCTTTTTTGGCAGGACATGTAGAAATTGGTAATGGCTATGGTGTACCTGGTGGAGGGGCATATTATGGTTCTTCAAGGCCAGAACTTAATACAGAGTCTGAAAAGAAGTCTGCTACTAAGGAACTCCCTGAGTACCTTAAGCAGAAGCTGAGAGCAAGGGGTATTCTTAAAGATGACACAGGAAAAGGCGATCCGTTAAAAGATGACACTGCAAGTTTATTTTCTTTGATCTCTTGTTGCTTCATTTTTGTCAACCTATTTTTTTAATACTTGTTTAGTCGGCCTTCGCAAAAAAGGCTTGGCTGTGGGGATTTCATTTTTAGGTGTTTTGTACAACTTCCTTATTTAATTTGGTAGCCATATTGACCTTTCACATTTTGAAATATCCAACTTGCATGCCCAGTTCTAGTTTTCTTGAGGTTTGCTTTCTGAGCTATCATTTTTTTTTGCACTTAAAAACTTGTAATTTTGAATTGCAGAATTTGGAGACAAGTTCAACTCAACCTGTTAATATTGGAAAGTTGCCTTCTGGATGGGTATGTCTTTTTGTTTGTATCTGTGTCTCTTTTATTTTTTTTCTTGTTCCTTGTCTAAGATTGAACAACTGCATAACATCTTTGTACTTGATGACTATGTACATTATAGTTTTATTTACTCTAGTTAAGATTGAACTACTATACAGAATGTTTGGACTTGATAACCATGATGTAGAACTTTAAAAGTTTTGATGGAATTTGCCTATTGAAGTAGTGATACATATTTGGTCAACTAGGTTTAAGAGAATTTTTGAATTTAACTGGTATCATAGAGGAACTGTTTAGGTTTTGTAGATTGTGTTTCATTGGCTTGCGGTCTGGACTTTGGAAGTGCAAAGTGGCTAAAATTCTTAAATGTGTCTTGCTATCCAGACTAAAATTATAAAGGGTTTGGAGATAATTTTCATGTAGAAAAAAGGCCGAAAAATGAAAAAAAAAAATCAACTGAATTAAAATATCAAGTAACCAAGGCTTCTCTCCCACTTCCTCCTCCATTTCTGCCCCTTCACTAATAGTGTCAACACCAGCAACTCCCACTCCCCCTTCCAAACCCCTATTCTCCCCCACTGCAGCACCAATTATCTTTTCATCTATTGGCTGTTACTGGTCCTTATCATTAGTGTTGTTAGTATTATTGTTTTTAGGTGCAGCTCCTGCAGCTGCCACTGCTGCGTGCCTTCTGCATGGTCCTTGTTGCGATTGCCTCCACCGCACTGCCTCTGTTGGATTTGCCTCCTGCTTTGCTGCTGTCGCTCCTGCTCCTCACCCCCTGCGCTCTCTGCTACACAGCATCAGCGTCGTTTATCCTCTGGTTACAATTCTCATCACATAATTAGAAGAAATAAGTTCTTTGGAAAAAAAATCCCAAGAATCCTCACACTCACGCGCCTAAACCCAAAGCCAAATTTGTGCTCCGCAGCCAACCCAATCTATCAAATCATGAAACATAACACCAAACCAAATCCAAATGCTGCTGTGAACAGAAAACCCAAATAGCTTCCAATGAGTGCTATTATCGCAGCCAATAGAAAGCTCAGCAAAGCTCCCAGAGAAATTGAATGCTTGTAGAAGCAGAATGTAACAAAGATTAGGTGACGTAATGTAGCTAGGTAAAACACTTACACTCGCATGTGAGGGAGAGAAAATTTGAGAGAAACCTCTGCTGGAATTTTGTTACTGATAAATTGAACTGAAACATACAGATTTTAGGGTATTTATAGGGTTTTTAGGCTCCTAAAACCAATAGGAATAAAGCTAATAATTAGGAAGTTTAGATAAACCCAAATACATAAGAGAAACCTAGATAAAATAGTAATTTCACTAAACCTATATAGAATAGGAAAACATAAATAAATCCTATTAGGAGTCATCTCTCTCTCTCTCTCTCTCTCTCTCTCTCTCTCTCTCTCTCTCTCTCTCTCTCTCTCTGTGTGTGTGTGTGTGTGTTAAACCTAAACACATATGAGAAACCTAGATAAAATAGTAATTTAGCTAATCCTTTATAGAATAGGAAAACATAAATAAATCTTATTAGAGTCATATATATATATATATATATATATATATATATATATATATATATATATATATATATATAAAATATGTGTGTGTGTGTGAAAGTTAAAGACTAAAAAATGGTTAACACATTCATAATTAATTGACACATGGCATAATTAAAAAAATAATTTTATTTAAAAAATATGAAATATTTAGAATTTACAAATTTTAAAATATGTAAAAATTTATTTTAATTTATCTGCTTTATAAGTTTAATTATGGGAATTAGATAATGCTTTACTTAATAATTTAATCTTAAAATATATAATATATTTAATGTAAATATAATTTCAGTTTGTGTGTGTGTGTGTGTGTGTATATATATATATATATTAAAATTTAAGAATTATATTTTTTAAAAGAAATTAATAATTTATTTTATAGATAGTACATATAAGATATAATTAATATGAATAAATATTATATTTATTACGTATTTCAAAGTTTTCGAATTGTGACAGTTTGATAAATGGAGAGCCCCCTTTTAAAATATTAAATTAATGTGACATCTTCAACTTTATTTCAATATGACTATTAACAAAAATTTGTCAGGTATATTAGCAAATTATATTTTTTTATTTTGGAGATACTCAATCCTTAATCATATTTTTTACCTAAATACTTTCATATTATTTCGTAATATCAAATATGCTAAAAGCTATTTTTACTAATTATCTTTTGATCCGAGAATTACAATTCTATCTTTTAAAAAATCTTTATTTTTAGAATTTCTCCTATTTTTATTTTTATTTGGTCAATTATATATATATAAGGTTAATTGCCAAAAAAATCCTGAAATTTGACAGTTTTTGCAATTAAACCTTGAAATTTGCATAATTATCAATTAAACATTCACGTTTAATTTATGTCTCAAATTGAATCGACTGTCAATAAACCGTTAGTATACTTAATGAGAATTCCATGTCAGCTGCCATATCATCTCTGGAGAAGCTACAACAGAAACCCCAAATTAGGGTCAGTTGCCAAAAAAACCATAAAATTTTTCAATTTTTACAATTAAATCTTAAAGTTTTTATAATTGCCAATTAATATATCACGTTTGATTGATGTCTTAAATTGATTTGACCGTTAATAAACTATTAGTATGTAGTGCTTAGGAGGTAATTGTAATGGCTTTTATTTTGACTATTTTAGTTAGGAGCTGCACTTTATAAGTTTGTTGATAGTTGATATTAATAGACAATTGATTCAGGGGAATGACTATTCTTTCTTCTAATGGTTTGATTCCCTTTGCAATGGCTCGGAGAATGAGCTATTGATAAATTTGTTTCAGTAAAGAAATGCTCTTAAGGAGAAAGTTATAAAGTTGGAGGAAATTAACAATAAAATCGCTAAGAAATGGATTCAACCCCTTGAATAGTGTGATTAAAATGATGTACTAATTAATAATTTACAGAGTAGAGTTGAAGTGTTGATAAAGACGAATAAAATTTGATTTGTAATTTCTTGTTTGTTGAAGTATATTAATAGTTTATTGATGGTCGGATCAATTTGAGACATCAATTAAACGTAAAGATTTAATTGGCTATTATGCAATCTTTGAGGTGTAATTGTAAAAAATGGACAAATTTCATGGCTTTGTTCGGCAATTAATCCTATATATATATATATATATATATAGTATACAAATTAATATAATAACAAAATTTTTGTTGTCAATATATAGAGAAAATAAATAATTTAAACGGTTGAAGTTCATTTAATTTAAGTTAAATAAAAAATTTAAATTATTACCACGCAACGAGTGGATTGATGACTAGTTATTTGTAAAATAAATTTTGCTGCTGTTGCTAGACAAAGCAAGAAGTCCAGAAGATTTAGAACTATTGGAGATGAATTTGGACTAAAAAAGAACTATATGTTTCTAGACTTTCTTTTCCTCAGCTGGACAGTGGTTCACACGCCCTGGGCATGTGAATGGGCCCTGGTATATGCCTAAGGCATGTACTTTACTGGTTTGAAGAAGTATGTCCTGCATCATTAGGAATCTTTAGTGCAAGAAATTGGAGAATAAGGAAAACTTGAGACAAAAATAAAATAGGTTTTGGATTAGGGATTGCCTTAGAGAGATAAACTCAGATAGAGGAACTGAACTGAACTGAACTGAACTCAACTCAACTAAGCCTTTATCCCAAAAATTTGGGGTCGGCTATATGGATTCGCTTTCTCCACTCTAAACGATTTTAGGTTAAATTCTCAGAAATATGTAATGCTTCTAGGTCATGTTATGTTACTCTCCTCCAAGTCAATTTAGGTTTGCCCATTTTTTTCTTTCTACCCTCTAACCTAATGTGCTCTACTTGTCTAACTGGAGCCTCCGTATGTCTACGCTTCACATTACCAAACCACTTCAATCTTCCTTCTCTCAACTTATTTTCAGTTGGCACCACTCCTACCTTTTCTCTAATACTCTCATTATATACTTTATCTAGTCTAGTATGGCCACTCATCCACCTTAATATTCTCATCTCTGCAACTCTTATCTTAGACGCATATGACTCCTTCAGTGCCCAACATTCACTACCATATAACATAGCCGGTCGTATGGCTGTACGGTAAAATTTTCCTTTCAACTTATTGGGAATCTTGCAATCACATAAAACTCCCATGGCATGTTTCCACTTCAATCATCCGGCTTTAATCCTATGACTAACATCCTCCTCACATCCCCCATCTACTTGAAGGACTGAGCCGAGATATTTAAAGTGATTACTTTGGGACAGTACCACTCCATCCAAACTAACGCCTTCCCTATCACCAGTTTGGCCTTCACTGAACTTGCAATACATGTATTCTGTTTTCGTTCTACTTAACTTAAAACTCTTTGACTCTAGAGTATTTCTTCAAAGCTTTAGCTTTCTATTGACTCCTTCTCGCGTCTCATCTATCAGAACAATATCATCCACAAATATCATGCACCAAGGAATACTCTCTTGTATATGTTTCGTCAATTCATTTAAAATTAATGTAAAAAGGTAAGGGCTTATAGCTGATCTTTGGTGTAATCCAATTGAGATCGGAAAATCTCTTTTGTTCCCTCCCTCTGTGCGCACAATAGTAGTTGCTCCTTCATACATATCTTTCAACACTTGTATGTACCTAATAGATACCCTCTTTTGTTCTAACACATTCCATAAGACATCTCTTAGAACACTATTATAAGCCTTCTCCAAATCAATAAAAATCATGTGTAGATCTTTTTTCACATCTCTATATTTCTCCATCAAGCTTCTAATGAGAAAGATCGCTTCCTTAGTTGAACGACCGGGCATAAAACCAAATTGATTGAGAGAGATAGAAGTATCATGACGTAGTCGATGCTCTACAACTCTCTCCCACAACTTCATAGTATGGCTCATGAGTTTAATTCCGCTATAGTTTGAGCAACTCTGTATGTCTCCCTTATTTTTAAAAATAGGTACTAAAATACTCCTCCTCCTCCATTTATTAGGCATTTTCTTTGAGTTTAGAATCTTATTAAATAATTTAGTTAACCATGCCACTCCCATATCTCCCAAACACTTCCACACTTCAATTGATATTCCATCGATACCACAGGCTTTACCCACTTTCATTCTCTAAAGTGCTTCCTTTACTTCTAAAGATCTAATCCTTCTAGTATAATTCACATTCTTTTCTATTGTTCGATAATCTATATTCACACTATTACCATTTTGGCTATTATTAAAGAGATCATTAAAATAATTTTTTCATATTTCTTTAATGTCCTCATCTTTCACCAACACTTTTCCTTCTTTATCCTTAATGCACCTAATTTGATTGAGATCTTGACATTTCCTTTCTCTCCTCATTGCTAATCTATAAATATCTTTCTTCCCTTCTTTAGTTTCAAGTTTCTCATATAACTTTTCAAAGGCCTGTGCTCTTGCTTGACTAACTGCCTTTTTTGCCTCTTTCTTTGCTATCTTGTATTGTTCATATGCCTCATTATTATCACATTTAGGTAATTTCTTATACCATTTCCTTTTTCTCTTCACTGCCTTTTGTACTTTCTCATTCCACCACCATCTCTCTTTTGAGGGTGGTCCATGTCTTTTAGACTCTCCAAGTACTTTTCTAGCTACTTTTCTAATCTTTGATGCAATCTGTATCCACATATCATTGGCCTCCATATCTGACATGCTTCAAACTTGAGAAGCTCATTTTTGAACTTCACTTGCTTTACTCCTTTGAACTCCCACCACTTTGTTCGAGTTAAACTATTTCTTCTTACCTTACTTGAATTGTTCCTAAATTTGACATCCAAGACCACTAACCGATGTTGACTTGTTAAAGCCTCTCCTGGAATGACCTTTCAATCCTTGCGTAGAGCTCTGTTTGTCTTCCTAGTTAAGAGGAAGTCGATTTGGCTTCTATGTTGCCCACTTTTGAAAGTCACTAAATGTGACTCTCTTTTTATAAAGTAGGTATTTGCTAGTATTAGGTCGTATGCCATAGCAAAATCCAGGATGCTTTTTCCCTCCTCATTTCGATTGCCAAAACCAAAATCTCCATGAACATTCTCATAACCTTGCCTATCACTTCCTACATGTCTATTCAAATCTCCACCAATGAAAACATTCTCTTCATTCGGTATGCTTTGCATTAAATCATCCATATCTTCTCAAAACTTTTGTTTACTCTCACTATCTAGTGCTATTTGTGGGGCATAAGCACTAACTACATTTATTGTTTCTCCTTCTATTACTAGCTTTATTAGTATAATTCTATCTTTTACTCTTTTCACAGCTATTACAGCGTCTTTCAATGTCCTGTCTATGATTATGCCCACTCCGTTCTTGTTTCTCTCCGTTCCGGTAAACCACAGTTTGTACCCTGAATTACCCACTTCCTTGCTTTTCTCTTCTACCCATTTAGTCTCCTGAATGCAAGCAATATTCACGCTTCTCCTTTCTAAGGTATCCACAAGCTCCATTAATTTTCCTATAAGTGTCCAACATTGCAAGTACTAACCCTGGTCCTCCTTCTATCTTGTTTCTTCCTAAATGGTCTCCTTTTATGATATCTTCTATTGTTTTCTATGTCTATCTTGTGTTCTGTTCCACTATCTGTTCTACTATCTATCCTATGGAATAACTTCTTTACCCACACCCGTCCATGATGTGGGAACCCTTGCTCATTTAACACCACACCTGGGCGCCGGCATGGCGCGTCGCTTTCGGTGAATGCCCTACACCCTTGCATATTTCTCACTAGACCAGGGCTCCGATGTAGCGCGTTGTAAGTAGAGGATGCCCCAACGTTTATATCATTTAAATCCATATCATAAGGTGTGACGAAATTTTTACTCTGGTTGTCACCTATCGAAACCTCCTTTATTCGGGCTTGAGACTGGATAAGCGCAAACTACTTAGGCGGAGTTAAAAACTCAGATAGAGGAGAATAAAAAAAATTTCTCTCATCATTCCTTTTTTTTGAGAGAAGTACAAAAAAAAAAAACCTTATGGTGTCGCGCTTTGACACATAAGGAACCATGATTTAATTTTTGTCAATTTGATACCATGTGTTTTTCTTCATTAATAAATATGGTTCAAACCATTAGTTACCATTAAATGATGTTGACTTGGCGAACGCACTGTGCTAACATGGTGATACGTAAGCGCTACGTGTTCGCCACATAAATGCCATGTAAGCATTACGTCTTCTATGTGTTGCCACATCAATGCCATAATATTCGCCGCTTTAGCATCATTTGACTGTAACTAACAATTTGGATCATATTTGCTAACGGAGAAAATATAAGGTATCAATTTGATAAAAATTAAACTACTGTCCTGCATATGTTAATGCGCAATCCACATTGATAGAGTTAGGAATTTAAAAGCAGATAAAGATAAAGAAGAAACTGAATTTGTATTGCTAATTAAAGAATTCAATCAGCAATACAACCACTGAATTCTTACTATTGTCTTCTACAAATACAATAACAAGAACCGGTAATACCAAAGAGACTTTTTAAGAAGCTCTTGGCCCAGCTAGAAGCCAAAATACAAGGTAATACAACTTTGTCCTCCCTTTCCTTTTTTAACATTATTCTCTCTTTATACTCTCATTCTCGCATATGCATTCCTTCTCTTGTAACAACCTCCAGCTCAGCCTCTAGGATATTCTTTCTTCCAGAATCGTCTAGCTCAATAGCCATTCCTTTAGCGTTTCCTTTAATCTTCCTTCTAGAGTATACTCTTAGTGGCCCAGGTCCATTATAGCTCGCCTGCAATTTTGAATTCACATCATTGCCAACCTTTGAAAGACAAATCTTGTTCTCAAGGTTGAATGAAGGAAACTGGTTCTGGATATCAACTAAATTTATCCAAGTTGCTTCTTCCATAGGTTTCCCTTTCCATTGAATTAGAATTTGAATGACTGGGTATTGATCAAATTATAATCTTGCGCTAGTTCAACACTTTCTCTGCTCTACCAAATTTTCAGTTACCACCATTTCCTTTGGAAGTTCAGTGACAACTGGATGATTGCCTATTACACGTTTGAGTTGATAAACAGGGAAGACTGGATGAATTCTGGCTTCCACCGGTAAGAGCAATTTATAGGCAACAGGTCTCACGCGTTCCAATATTTGGAAAGGTCTGAAATAACGAGCTGCTAACTTTGGAATAACTCTCGATTGTAAAGAGACAGATTTGTGTGGTCGGAACTTTAAAATACAGCTTCACCAACTTGAAATTCAACATCCCTTTGATGTTTATTAGCAGCTTTTACCATTCTCTGCTGAGCTTTTGCCAAATTGTATTGAAGTTGACGCAATATTTCGTCCCTGTCCAAAAAGGTATGTGCCACTGCTTCCACGTTTGTTCACCAGGCAAGAACTTAAGTAAATTGGGCGGTGGTCAACCATATACTGCCTCAAAAGGTGACATGCCTATAGCAGCGTGATGGCTTGTATTATACCAATATTCTGCCCAAGCTAACCAATTACTCCATTGCCTAGGCTGCTCTGAAGAGAAACACCTCAGATAGGTCTCAAGGCACCGATTTAATACTTCGGTTTGCCCGTTTGTTTCCAGGTGATAGGCTATGCTCATTCTAAAAAATGTGCCTTGTGATTTAAATAGTTCATGCCAAAAATTACTTAGAAAAATTGGATCCCGATCACTCACTATTGATTGAGTTATGCCATGGAGTCGAACTATTTCCTTAGTAAAAACAACTGCTACTCCTTTTGCTGTAAATGGGTGTTTTAAAGGCAGAAAGTGGCCATATTTTGAGAGTCGATCTACTACCACTAATATACAATCAATACCATACGTCCGAGGTAAACCCGTGATGAAATCTATAGAAATATCTTCCCAAATTGCCTTTGGGATCGCAAGAGGCTATAGCAAACCCGCTAGACTAGTGGCTTGATACTTATGTTGCCGACAAACAATACACTATGCCACAAAGTCTTGTATTGTTCTCATCATTCCTTTCCAATAAAGAGATGCAGCAATTCGCTTATATGCATGGTAGGCTCCAAAATGTCCTCCAACTGGAGATGTGTGAAATTCTAATAATAACTTAGAAATAAGAGGAGAGGTAGCTGAGATTACCATTCAACCCTTATAAAATAGTCGATTCTGTATAAGTTGGTATTGAGGATGAGAGTGCGGGTCTTGCTGCAATTCAGTTGTCAACTTTTGTAACTTAGGATCTTGGCTTGCCTCCTTGTCCACTTGATCCATGTCTACCCAATTTTGAATAATAACTGGTTGGCATTCAAGTTCCTCCTCACAACGAGAAAGTGCATCTGCAGCTTTATTGGTATTGCCCGGCTTATACTTGATCTCAAAATCATACCCTAACAATTTTGCCACCCAATGTTGTTGAGCTGGAGTTGTAATTGGTTGTTGCAACAAGTGCCTCAAACTTTTCTGATCGGTGTGAACCACAAATTTTCTTCCCATCAAATATGATCGCCAATGATGAACCGTGAGCACCAATGCCATCATTTCTTTTTCATAAGTAGACTTGCCAAGAGAATGGACTGACAATGCTTTGCTGAAGTAGGCAATTGGCCTTCTATCTTGCATTAGCACAGCTCCAAGACCCCTTCCGGACGAATCACATTCTAATACAAAAGGTTGATTGAAATTCAGCATAGCTAAAACAGGCGAAGTAGTCATAGCTTGCTTGAGTTTCTCAAAAGCTTTTTGTACCAATGGTGTCCATTGAAATTGAATAGCTTGTTCTTTCCGTAACAATTGCGTCAAAGGTTGAGCAATTTTCCCATAATCCTTCACAAAGCGACTATAATAACCAGTTAGGCCTAAGAAACGCTGCACTTCTTTTAGAGTCTTTGGTAAAGGCCAATTGAGCACACTAGCAGCCTTATTCGGATCCATTGCCACAGCTTGTTTAGAAATGATGTGCCCCAAATATTCCACTTGTTGCCTGCCGAAAACACTTTTCTTTTGGTTAGCCACAAACTGGTGTGATTGCAATAACTGAAGAACTAATCTCAAATGATCCAAATGGTCCGTCCAAGAATGACTATCAACCAAGATGTAATCAAAGAAAACCAATACAAACTGTCGCAAGTATGGTCGAAATAAGTCATTCATGGTGGCTTGGAAGGTGGTAGGGGCATTAGTAAGGCGAATGGCATGACTAAAAATTCATAATGCCCCGAATAAATGCGGAATGCAGTCTTAGGAACATCAGCCTTGTGTACCCAAATTTGATGATACCCAGCACGAAGATCAATATTCGAAAAATACATAGATCCATGTAACTCATCCAACATCTCCTGTATGACTGGGATTGGGTATTTATTAGGCATAGTAACCTTGTTTAAAGCCCTATAGTCCGCGCAAAACCTCCAACTACCATCTTTCTTTCTCACTAATGATACGGGACTTGAAAGAGGACTTGAACTAGGTTGGATAATTCCTGCAGATAACATCTCAGCAACAAATTTCTCAATTTCATCTTTTTGCCCATGAGCATAGCGATAAGGACGCACACTAATTGGAGCAATACCTGGCAATAAAGGAATTCGATGGTTTGTCCGTCTATTTGGAGGCAAACTAGAATTGTCATTAAACACTAGTTGAAACTTTTCTGGTAGGACCTGTAGCTGATCCTGTTTTTCCCTTTTCAAATTGGCATCTGTAAGAGTGAGACTCATCTCTGGTGAAGCTTCCCAGAGTAGTGTATAATATTTCACATCATCTAATTTTTCAATAGAAGGCATAGAAGCCAAATGAAGAATCCCCTGTCAACGATACTGTTGATCCATTGTGATTGAAGGACATTGCATTTTTGCCCAATTAATCTTCACGTCACCCAATGTCTCAAGTCATGCAATTCCCAAAATCATATCCACACCCCCCAAGGGAAATAAATAGCAATCAGTCTGAATATTGAAAGACCCGAATTCCATAACCAAATTAGTACACATACCGCGTGATTCAGACCTATGACCATCACCCAGTTTTACTCCAAAAGTGGGAGTGGATTGAACAGGCAATCCTAACTGAGTCACCGGATTATTTGCTATGAAATTAGGGCTAGCCCCACTATCTACCATCACTGTCAATTCATGCCCCTTTAGCCTTCCTCGAATTTTCATCGTCTTCGATCGAGAAATTCCTCCTACCGAAAATAAAGGCAGTTCCAATTGAGTAATTTGGCTATCATCCACCTCTGTGATTATCATAGGACTCTGATTAGCTTCCCCGCCCACTGGTTCGCCTTCTTCCAATGCTTCCTTGCCATCTCCAACAATGATTACTCGTAAAGTTCTCTTTAGGCATTCATGCATAGGATGATATGGCTGCTTGCAACGATAGCTTCGTAATTCATCAAATTCGTGATGGGAATGATGGCGAGTTCCTCTACTTTTCTTGGAGAATAGCTGTTGACTCTTGTTTTGCTTTAATGGTGGAGCTAGCAATCTTTGGATCTCTTTCTGTGCAATATTCCCAACTTTGGATTGAGCTTTCTCTTTAGCCGCCCCTACCCAATCAGTCTGAGCCTTAAATTGTTGTTGGGCTTGTTTAGAAAAGCCCATGCCTCCAGCTTTATAACTTGGCCCAGAACCAAAGCTCCATCGTCCTACTACATCTGGAGATTTCTCACCAATAGTCTTTGTCATTCTAGCATGCAAGAGCTCTCTTTCAACTTCTCAAGCCAGAGTCATCAATTGAAAAATGTCTCCGGTATCCTGGGATCAAATCTTTACTCGTATTTCTGCCTTTAATCCATTCAAGAAAAACCCAAAACAAAACTGGTCTGTAATTCCGGAAACTTGTGCTGTTCTTGCCACAAATTCATCAATAAAATCATGTACTGATCCATCTTGACGAATGGCTGCCAACCTTTCAAAAGGGCTGGCAAATGCATCTCCCCCAAAGCTTTGCAACAACTCCACTGATAATTGTTCCCAAGTCATATTTGGTGACCTTTGTTTCAACCAACGTACCCAATGTAATGTTGCACCTTCCATACAAACCAGAGCCAAAGGGACTTTCGTCTCCACAGGGGTTCGATAAGCAGAAAAATATTGGTCAGCTCGAGCCAATCACCCTACAGGATCTTGTACATCGAAATTAGGTAACTCCACTTTCTTGGCAGTAACTTGTGAATCAACTGTAACTACCAAAGGGACATGGTTGCGTTGGTTAGATGTTTGTCCCTGATGTGTATATTGTGTTATGGAAAGTCAATCACTATATTATTTCTCTGTATATTCTGTATTCCAATTTAGGATTTCTTATTTAGGGTTTCTTCCTAATTAGTAGAACACAATTATAGGAATCAATTGTATATATATATATACCCATGTACAGATTAATTGAAATTAAGGAGAATCATCTCTTTCTTCATATTTCAATGGAGAGGCTGATATCCCTTCTGATTCTGTTTCATTAACTTTTCCCTTAAGCAACTGTGCTATCATGCTTTCTAATGCATCTAGCTTCTCTAATCGTTTCCTTGTCTGAGCCATCTCCTCCATAACTCTACTTACCCTTCTCTCACTCTGCTTCTGTTCTCCTGCCATCCTCATCATTTTCCTTCTTCTAATGCACCTAAACTCCTCTCTATCGCGTCTACTCTAGAATCCATCCGAGTGTTTGGCATTCGGGCTATTTTGGATTCGGCAGGTGGACCAAAAATGATAGAGTTAGGAATTTAAAAGCAGATAATGATAAAGAAGAAACTGAATTTGTATTACTAATTAAAGGATTCAATCAGCAATACAATCATTGAATTCTTACTATTGTCTTCAACAAATACAATAACAAGAACCAGTAATACCAAAGAGACTTTTTAAGAAGCTTTTGGCCCAGCTACAAGCCAAAATGCCAGGTAATACAACTTTTCCCTCCCTCTCCTTTTTTAACATTATTCTCTCTTTATACACTCATTCTCGCACATGCATTCCTTTTCTTGTAACAACCTCCAGCTCAGTCTCTGGCATATTCTTTCTTCCAGAATCGTCTAGCTCAACAGCCATTCCTTTAGCATTTCCTTTAATCTTCCTTCTAGAGTGCACTCTTAGTGGCCCAGGTCCATTACAGCCCACCTGCAATTTTGAATCCATATCACACATGGATTTTATTTTTTTATTTTTTTTTAATTTTTCCCCCATTTTTTTAATTCATAAAACCATCTATTCATGCTTTTCTGCGGCATTTGTGATTCATGGCACCAATTTTGTGTCAAATCGAGTCAATTTGCCAAGTTCAATGTTGATTTGGTCATAAGAGTTATTTTTATATATAAGCAGTGGTGACAAATTCATGGCCAAATTGGTCTTTTGTCCATTTTCATGTAGAGTGCAAGGGGGGGCTGGTTTAATGATAGAATTAAATAAAAAGGAAAAAAGAGGTTGATTACCAAAAACCTAAGTTATGTGTTGTGGCACTTGCAGAAACCTAGATATTTTTTAAAAAAAAAAAAAGAAAAATGGGTTCCAATAAGTAGAGATTTTTGTTTGTTGTGTAAAATATATTGGCAATGCATTCATTAGACTTTGTAGAGGATAATGAAGTTAAATATCTTTTGAAATTTGAGAACCTTAGTTTTGTATGCACTATGCTCCTGCTTCTCATCCTTCTTATTACTGATTATATTTTCTTAGTCTATTTTATTATCATGGCCTTCTTTGATGCTGCTGCTAATGTTGTTCATTTCTACTCAGGTGGAAGCAAAAGATCCCACCAGTGGTTCTACATATTATTACAATGAAAGCATTGGAAAGAGTCAGTGGGAAAGGCCTATTGAAATGTCTTCAATTACACAAATGCCGTCACCTCTACTTCTTCTAGAAGACTGGGTTGAGGCATTGGATGAAACTTCTGGTACAGTGCATAATGAATATCTATTTACCCCTCTCTCTCTCTCTCTCTCTCTCTCTTCTCTATTTATTATAGGAGAAGCAAACAAAACTGGAGGAAGGGGATTCATAGAATCAATTTGTTCAATAATATGCATATCTTTGGTGTTTTGTAGTGTTGCAACATGCGTAATAATCTGTTTGTAGTTTTAATGAAAAGAACACAAGTTTTCTCTTATTCTATTTCTGGAGGAGCTGGGCACTGTCTACCAAAATTTTGAAAGACTAATGATTTTTTGATGATCATATAGTTATTAGTATTTCTTTTATATCAGAAACAAAGACTTTATTACAAAATGAAAGATGAGGACATTACAAGCAGGAGGAAAGTTGTTTACCCAATCAAAACGTTAACTTCCTCCTATCCATTTTTATAGCTTGGCAATCCCATTAACCCATCAGTATAGCACCCATCATCAATGGAAAATGGGGAGAGATTGATTACCTAAAGGGATACCTAAAGGGAGGACTGAGAAGATTAATGAAAAGTAGAGAAGCCATGGAGGAAAACTGATGAAAAATGGGATGAAGAGTTGAAGATTATCGTTGGAGGAATGAATTAAATTAACAGTGACTGCTGGGGTGATGACACCAATTATGATTGGTGAAGGAGATTGGTAGAGCCGTAGAGGAAAGATGAGATTGATGGAGACTTTTGGGAAAGAACTAGAGAATGGCTATTTCCTCAAAAACCTAAAACATACAACAAATCTACTCAATTTGTTTTGGTAAGTTTACTAAGTAACCTAATCCAATTGCTATTTAAGTTGTATGGTGGTGCAGACCAAACCAACCTAACTGAAATCATCTGGAAATGGAGTTTACAGCTTGGGTTGGATTGCTACAGTGGGTTTAATTGGGTCAATCAACTTTTGAACAGCCCTGGGGGTTAGTGCTCAAAAAGTTGGAATTTCTAACAAGCCGTGTGGCATCATTTAAGTTTATATCCCAGGATGTTATTTCAGTGTTGTTAAGGCCTGTGAAGGATCTTGTCTAAACAAGAAATACAAAGAGGCTTGGGAAGGGGTTAAAATACTGCCTTAGGACCATGATTATTTTCATTTTGTTGGAATTTAGAAATTTTGATTGCTTAGTTTTGTTGTTCTCTTATTTAATTGTTGCCAATGAGTTTATACCGTGCAACTCAACTCAACTCAACTCAACTAAGCCTTTATCCCAAAAATTTGGGGTCGGCTATATGGATTCGCTTTTTCCACTCTGAACGATTTTGGGTTAAATCCTCAGAAATGTGTAATGCTTCTAAGTCATGCTGTACTACTCTCCTCCAAGTCAATTTAGGTCTACCCCTTTTTTTCTTTCTATCCTCTAGCCTAATGTGCTCTACTTGTCTAACTGGGGCCTCCGTATGTCTACGCTTCACATGACCAAACCACCTCAATCTCCCTTCTCTCAACTTATCTTCAATTGGCACCACTCCTACCTTTTCTCTAATACTTTCATTACGGACTTTATCTAGTCTAGTATGACCACTCATCCACCTTAACATTCTCATCTCTGCAACTCTTATCTTAGATGCATACGACTCTTTCAGTGCCCAACACTCACTACCATATAGCATAGCTGGTCGTATGGCTGTACGGTAAAATTTTCCTTTTAATTTATTGGGAATCTTACGATCACATAAAACTCCCGTGGTACGTCTCCACTTCAACCATCCGGCTTTAATCCTATGACTAACATCCTCCTCACATCCCCATCTACTTGAAGGATCGAGCCTAGATATTTAAAGTGATTACTTTGGGACAGTGCCACTCCATTCAAACTAACTCCTTCCCTATCACCAGTTTGGCCTTCACTGAACTTGCAATGCATGTATTCTGTCTTCGTTCTACTTAACTTAAAACCCTTTGACTCTAGAGTACTTCTCCAAAGTTCTAACTTCCTATTGACTCCTTCTCGTGTCTCATCTATCAGAACAATATCATCCGCAAACATCATGCACCAAGGAATACTCTCTTGTATATGTTTCGTCAGTTCATCTAAAACTAATGTAAAAAGGTAAGGGCTTATGGCTGATCCTTGGTGTAATCCAATTGAGATCGGAAAATCTCTTGTGTCCCCTCCCACTGTGCGCACAATAGTAGTTGCTCCTTCATACATATCTTTCAATACTTGTATGTACCTAATAGATACCCTCTTTTGTTCTAACGCATTCCATAAGACCTCTCTTGGAACACTATCATAAGCCTTCTCCAAATCAATAAAAACCATGTGTAGATCTTTCTTCCCATCTCTATATTTCTCCATCAAGCTTCTAATGAGAAAGATCGCTTCCATAGTTGAACGACCGAACAAGAAACCAAATTGATTGAGAGAGATAAAAGTATCATGACGTAGTCGATGCTCCACAACTCTCTCCCACAACTTCATAGTATGGCTCATGAGTTTAATTCCCTTATAGTTTGAGCAACTCTGTATGTCTCCTTTATTTTTAAAAATAGGTACTAAAATACTCTTCCTCCATTCATCAGGCATTTTCTTTGAGTTTAGAATCTTATTAAATAATTTAGTTAACCATGCCACTCCCATATCTCCCAAATACTTCCACACTTCAATTGGTATTTCATCGGGTCCACAGGCTTTACCTACTTTCATTCTCTTAAGTGCTTCCTTTACTTCTAAAGATCTAATCCTTCTAGTATAATTTACATTCTTTTCTATTGTTCTATAATCTATATTCACGCTATTTCCATTTTGACTATTATTAAAGAGATCATTAAAATAATTTCTCCATCTTTCTTTAATGTCCTCATCTTTCACCAACACTTTTCCTTCTTTATCCTTAATGCACCTAACTTGATTGAGATCTTGACATTTCCTTTCTCTACTCCTTGCTAATCTATAAATATCTTTCTCCCCTTCTTTAGTTCCAAGTTTCTCATATAACTTTTCAAAGGCCTGTGCTCTTGCTTGGCTAACTGCCTTTTTTGCCTCTTTCTTTGCTATCTTATACTGTTCATATGCCTCATTATTATCACATTTAGGTAATTTCTTATACCATTCCCTTTTTCTCTTTACTGCCTTTTGTACTTCCTCATTCCACCACCATCTCTCTTTTGAAGGTGGTCCATGTCCTTTAGACTCCCCAAGTACTTTTCTAGCTACTTCTCTAATCTTTGATGCCATCTGTATCCACATATCATTGGCCTCCATATCTAGCTTCCATACTGCACTCAAGAAGCTCATTTTTGAACTTCACTTGCTTTACTCCTTTGAACTCCCACCACTTTGTTCGAGCTACACTATTTCTTCTGACCTTACTTGAATTGTTCCTAAACTTGACATCCAAGACCACCAACCTATGTTGACTTGTTAAAGCCTCTCCTGGAATGACCTTGCAATCCTTGCATAGAGCTCTATTTGTCTTCTTGGTTAAGAGGAAGTCGATTTGGCTTCTATGTTGCCCACTTTTGAAAGTCACTAAATGTGACTCTCTTTTTATAAAGTAGGTATTTGCTAGTATTAGGTCGTATGCCATAGCAAAATCCAGGATGCTTTTTCCCTCCTCATTTCGACTGCCAAAACCAAAACCTCCATGAACATTCTCATAACCTTGCCTATCACTTCCTACATGTCCATTCAAATCTCCACCAATGAAAACATTCTCTTCATTCGGTATGCTTTGCATTAAATCATCCATATCTTCCCAAAACCTTTGTTTACTCTCACTGTCTAGTCCTATTTGTGGGGCATAAGCACTAACTATATTTATTGTTTCTCCGTCTAGTACTAGCTTTACTAGTATAATTCTATCTCCTACTCTTTTCACAGCTACTACTGCGTCTTTCAATGTCCTGTCTATGATTATACCCACTCCGTTCTTATTTCTCTCCTTTCCGGTAAACCACAATTTGTAACCTGAATTACCCACTTCCTTACTTTTCTCTCCTACCCATTTAGTCTCCTGAATGCAAGCAATATTCACCCTTCTCCTTTCCAAGGTATCCACAAGCTCCATTAATTTTCCTGTAAGTGATCCAACATTCCAAGTACCAACCCTGATCCTCCTCCTATCCTGCTCCTTCCTAATTGGTCTCCTTCTATGATATCTTCTATTATTTTCTATGTCTATCTTGTGTTCTGTTCCACTATTTGTTCTATTATCTGTCCTATGGACTAACTTCTTTACCCACACCCGTCCATGATGTGGGAACCCTTGCTCACTTAACACCACACCCGGGCGCCGGCATGGCGCGTCGCTTTCGGTGAACGCCCTACACCCTTGCATATTTATCACTACACCCGGGCTCCGATGTAGCGCGTCGTTAGTAGAGGACGCCCCAACGTTTATATCATTTGAATCCATATCATAGGGTGTGACGAAATTTTTACGCTGGTTGTCACCTACCGCAACCCTCCTCCTTTATCCGGGCTTGGGACCGGCTAAGCGCAAACTACTTAGGCGGAGTTAGTTTATACCGTGCAGAATCAGAATTTTATTCATGATCTCACTCGGTTATTGTTCAATGCAATTATACTGTGAAATTCATGATGCCATATTCCTTGGAGCCAGAATTTATGCTGCTTTATGCTGAATTTAGAAATTTCATGCATGTTCAAACTTCTAATAAATTTGGAAGTGAAGTGAATATTTATTCACATGTGAAAAAATTAAATGAACACAAAATTAGTTTTCAATTTCTTTCCTTTGCTTCTATTGAAAACTTTTGTGTTCTATGTACAGCTCAAAAGTATTACTACAATACAAAGACCAATGTGTCACAGTGGGAGCATCCTATTTCTTCACAGATTGTTGCCTCACAACAACGCTGTAACATCTCAGATTCTGGAAATCATGGTTGGAATGATCAATCATCTGAGCGAAAGAAATGCTTGGGATGTGGTGGATGGGGAGTAGGCCTTGTACAAGAATGGGGCTTTTGCAATCATTGCACACGGTAAATTCATCTGCAGTTTGTAAATTAGGTTGCTTCCTTTGCCTTTATACTGGTAGAACTGTTAAAGAAATAAAGAAAAAAAAAAAGATGATACATGTATGCATTGGCGGAAAATCAATTTCATTAAGCCCTCAATATGTTTTGCATATGGAAACACACATGCACCTTGTCTGTTTTCTTTTAATGTATGTATGATGCAGCACAACCAGCAGGTTTAGTTAAACTGAAAGCTAGGAAGGGTAGATTCTCCATTAGCAAACTGGAGGCTTAATTTAGGTTGCTAAATCTGCAATTATTTGCAGAATTTTATATCTGGTTAGCAGTTGGGGGGGGAGGGGGGGGGGGGGGGGTGTTGTTGGGGGTGGAGGACACTTAGGATTCTTTAGGCATCACACAATCCAAGAAGCAACTACTCTTGAAACCTTAGTCATATAAAACATATTAATAAAGCATCACAACCATGGGTAATTAGATTCATAAATTCTGAACTTCAACACATTAGATTTTGTTTGGTTTGCGGAATAGCATGGGAATAGGAATAGCTATTCCTAGATTGGTTCAAATTTAAATGTGGAATACCATTCCACTGAATAATAATTTTAAAATTTTAATTTTTTATTAAATTTTAACATGTGCAATGATTGTTAGATAGGATAAATATTTTTTTAAATTAGTATGGTATAAATTCAAATTATAAGTGAAGAATAACTATTACATTACTATGAATAGTTTTCCCATTCCTACCATATTTCATTCCATGATCTAAATAAGTCCTTAGAGTAATAGCTCCTAAAGCTAACATTAATGCCACAAGGATTTGGGCTCCCATAAAGGCTTTGTTTGTTTTGAATATAACTGTTTGTGAAAAATAATTTTTGAGGAAAACATTTTGAGAAAATAACTGTTTTTTTGTTTGCTTTCAATATTGAAAATCAATTGAAAGTTATTTTCTAGTGTTTGGAACTCAACTCAACTCAAATAAGCCTTGATCCCAAAAATTTGGGGTCGGCTATATGGATTCACTTTCTCCACTCTAAACGATTTTGGGTTAAATCCTCAGAAATATGTAATGCTTCTAGGTCATGTTGTACTACTCTCCTCCAAGTCAATTTAGGTCTACCCCTTTTTTCTTTCCATCCTCTAACCTAACGTGCTCTACTTGTCTAACTGGAGCCTTCGTATGTCTATGCTTCACATGACCAAACCACCTCAATCTTCCTCTCTCAACTTATTTTCAATTGTCGCCACTCCTACTTTCTCTCTAATACTCTCATTACGAACTTTATCTAGTCTAGTATGGCCACTCATCCACCTTAACATTCTCATCTCTGCAACTCTTATCTTAGACGCATACGACTCTTTCAGTGCCCAACACTCACTACCATATAACATAGTTTTTGGAATACACTAAAAATATATTTTTCGTATAATATATAAGTATAAAAAAGTGTAGACCCATAAGAATTTCATGTTTTACTATTTATTTTTGAATATAAGAAAACTTAGGAAAGAAAGTGGTAAATTTTGGTTGTTGGTGACCAGTGTCAGCGAAGGATGATGGCTACTAGGTAGTTTTTTTTCTTAGGTTTCTATATTTTTAATGAGTTTGTCAAAGTTTGAAAAAAATGTTTTCCTCTTTGGAAAAAGGTTTCTTCATTTGAATTAAAAAAAGGTTTCTTGGGCAAACCTCCTCCCCTTGAGCCAGCATTTGGGGTGGAGTTAGGCCCGGTTCATTTTCTCAAGATGGTATTAGAGCCTTCCTAACCAATGTTTATTAGGTCCGATGCATTTTTTTAATATGTTGTTAATGCTTACCCTACTTCAATGTTGGGTCACCTGTAGATGTATTTGTTTACAAATATCATGCTCTAGATGTTCATGCCTGGGCATGAGGGGGTTGTGTTGTCCCACATTGGGTTGGGATGAGGTATTTGAGCTATATATAAGACTTGGGCAAATGATGGCCCTTGTCATTAGTGTCTATGCGTTTTTTAGGCGGTTGGAGATGAAGTTGGATATCTTCAAGAACCACATCACGGTCTAATAGAGCTTGATCCACAACATCTACTCGTGATGACCCAACAATATATGAAAGCAAAAGGGGTGAGTCACGGCCATAAACCACCTTGAAAGGAGAAGTGTGGAAAGATGTATCGTAGCAGTATTCAGTCCATGGAATCCATGCCACCCATTTATCGTGCTGATTTCCCACAAAGCACCTCAAGTGCATTTCAACAGTTTGGTTCACTACTTTAGTTTGTCATCCGTTTGGGATGGTAGGCAGATGAAAATGCCAGCTTAGTACCACATAAGGGAAATAGCAATGGCATCGCGATCACAGACGATGGATTCGGGTAAGCCATGTAACTTAACAATGTGCTTAAAGAAAGTGTTAGCAACACTAATAGCAGTGTAAGGTTGAGATATTGGGATGAAGTAAGCATATTTTGAGAAACGGTTGACCACCACAAATATAACATATTTCCCTATGATCGAGGCAAACCATCAGTAAAATCCATTAAAATGGGAACGGCGAAAGGTTAGAGTAAACCTTCAGAATGTAAGTGTCCGGCTTTTTTTTGTTGACAAACTGGACATGTTGCCACATAATCTTGAACTGCCCTCTTCATACCTTGCCAATAAATGTCACTTCGTACCTGCTATAAGGTTTTATGCGGTCCCTCGTGGGTACCATCATGTATTCTCAATAGAATAGAAGAAGGTGAAGATGGAAGCAGGTAAATTCTATCCTTGTAGAGTAAGAGGCCATCTTTCACGGACCATGAATGGTCTAGCTTGCCTTGTTCTGCTTGCACAAATAAGGCTTGCAAAGTATCAGACCTTGCAATCTCTTGTTTAATGGCGTCGAACAGTAGCAATTTGGGTTGAGAAAAAGCACATAACCAATTTTCCTCATTAGGGCGGCTGGATAGAGCATCAATAGCCTTGTTCAATTACCTAGCCTTGTTCAATTACCTAGCCTTGTATTCAACTCGAAAATTAAATCCCAATTGTTTGCTTATCCAATGTTGCTGCAGTGGAGTGGTGAGAAGTTGCTCCAGGAGATACTTCAAGCTGTAATGATTTGTTCGGATGAGAAAAGCTCTTCCCCCTGACAATGCTAGATTGCTTTGGCCTACCCAATTAATTCCTTCTTATAAGCTGTAGCTAGGAGTGTCTATCTGCTAATTTTTTGCTGAAGAAAGCAATGGGATGGCCTTGCCATTGGAGGACCGCCCCAATTACACTACCTGTGGCATGACATTCCACTACAAATTTATCCTAAAAATTTGGTACTTGTAGGATTGGTGATATATCTAACGTCTGCTTGAGCTCGCCAAAGGCAGACATAGCTGGTTTAGTGTTGGTGTTGGGAAGCGTGTTTAGGGCCTTAGAGGATGGATTTCAAAAATTTTCTCTAGGGTTTTATGTATACATACAAGTGTATTATGATCCTAGCCAATCTCTAATGCCCTAAAGCATGTCAAAACACTCTTCTAACATGCATTTGGGATTCATTTGCCATTAAGGATTGAGGTTTAACATTTAAATCTGCCAAACCCTAACTAAAAGAGGGATTGAAGAAGACTAACCTTAAAGGCGCAGAATCACGCTTCCTATTCCCTTTGGTAGTCTCCAAGAGCCATCCTTCTTTTTGACTAAAAAAATACTAGAGATGAATAAGGGCTGGTGCTAGGTTGTATGATAGAATTGGCTAACATTTCATTGACTAGTTTCTCTATTTCAGCTTTCTGGAAATGGGGAAGCCTATAGGGTCTAATTTTTACAGGTTTGGTAATAGGGTGTAATTGTATGGCATGATTGTGAAATCTGAAGGGAGGTAAGGCCTTAGGGTCCTCAAAAACAGATTTGTATTTATGTAATAGCAATTGCAATTCAGTTGTAGAAGTACTTGAGTCATCAGAAATAGAATTAAGAACAGGGTCAAGTGAATCCAATTCAAGTTGCTGGTATTGCTCAAACTGAATGCAGGAATGGGGAGACTGAAAATCACTTCCTTGCTTTTGCATTAACAATTGATAAGAATCACTTCCTTGCTTTTGCATTAACAATTGATAAGAATCACAGGGCAATAATTTTGTAGCGTTTATTGCCTCAGTCAGCCCTTGCAAAGTAATAGATTTCCCTGCTGTACATAAATTAACTTTGGAAGAATCAAAATAAATACTATGGGATTGAAACTCCTCATCCAATCTACTGCAAGAATCATATCATAGCTGCCCAATTCCAATATCCTAATGTCAAAAGAGAAGATATGCTATTGCATTTTCCACTGAAACTTCTGACAAATACAAGTACTAGTGATCTTTCTGTCATTAACAACAGAAATATTAATTGCAGGAATTGCAACCAGTGGTAATTTTAACTCCCTTGCCATTCTAGCATCCATAAAACTATTTGTAGTTCCACTGTCAATCAACGCTACCAATTCTCTATTTTTAAAGTGTCCCAACACTTTAATAGTATCCACCCCTTGTTTCCCCTCGATAGCATGCAGAGAAAGAGTAACTTCTTCTACCTCTGTACCGCCCAATTCTTCCTCCATATTCATCAACCCATTCCCTTCCTCCACTGTCACTCCTTCCCCTAATCTAGACTCAGCTGTCATCATAGCTACTGCTGCTTTTTGTTTGCATACATGCTCTGGGAAATATTTCTCCCCACATCTAAAACAGGGTCTTGTGGTTCTGGTACTTGTTTGGTTTGAAGTAGGTGGATTTTTAAGCAAAGGAGGTTGGTTTACAGAATTAGAATTTGGTGGTGGAAGTTGTGGGTTTAGTTACTGCAGCTGGTTTGGTACTGGTATCAACATTGGGTGGTTTTTAGCGAATAAGGAAAGTTTTGGTGTAATTGGGAAGTCTTGTAAGTGGTAGTAATAGAAATTTGTCTGCTGGTATAGAAAGTACTGGAGAAGGACTTAAAACTAGGGTCATTTTTCTTGTTATACCCCAGAAGTTGTTCTTGATATTTTGCTATTTCAAAGGCATGAGTTAAAGCGGCAGGTCTCATAATCCTTACCATAGGTCTCACATCATCTCGCAGACCCCCAGTGAACACTGGCAGATAATAGGCCTCGCTCAATTTGGGTAACAACCTTTCCATTGTAATTCTCAAATCTTCAAATCTATCCTGATATTCCTCCACTGAATTCTCTTGCCTAATTTTCATAAACTCTTCTACAACATCTTCAAGGCCCTCATCCCCAAATCTAACACAGAGTGCCCTCTTAAATTCATCCCAAGAAGGATTTTCCCCTGGTCCAGTTATGAAACCAGGCATGAGCCTTATCCATCAAGAACAGACTTGCAATTCCTACCCTTTGATGTGCAGGAACCTTATAGACTTGCAGTGATGGACTCAATGGAGGGATCTGACAAGAGGGAGCTCACAACCTCAGGCTTGTTAGAAAGAGTCTTAGATCTCATTAAAGTTTGAAATAAGCTGCTTGATTTTTTATTGCATTCAAATGCTCCTTAAATAGAGATTACATCAATCTGTTACAACCTCTAAAATAGGAATCCTCAAATCAAGACTTTTATTGTAATGAGAATATTGCTTAAATATTATTTTCCTTGTTGCCACTATCATTGGCATTTCCCTGCGTCTTGCATAGGTCTGGCCCACAAAAGCATCCCTAACATCGGCATTCCTTCTATTCCTTTTGTAGTATACTGTATACTTGCAGCTGCCTTGGGCTTGAATCAATTATCGCTGGGCTGCTATCATTGAGGCAGCTTGTTTTAAAAAAGCTTTAATTTGCAACAAAGATCAATGTTGTCAAAAGCGCTGGGCGCCCTTAAGGCGAGAAGGTCCTTCATTGCCCGAGGCGCTAGGCGTTCATCCAAGCAAAGTGAGGCGCTAATTTGTTCTAAAATAATAAATAATTAAATATACAATATAAAAAGTATAAACTATCCAATTTCATAATATATTATGTGTTCTAAATTTCAAGATCAAAAGCATTCCTCTAATACCTGACATGTTGGTTCACTGGATAGGGGTTCTAACTCCTGAATGCTAGTTCATTTTTTTTTTTTTTATTTAATTACATTCTTCCATGGCAGCAGCAACCTTAGGGTTTAGAAAGAAGAAGAAGAAGAAGAAGAAGAAGAAGAAGCAAAGGAGTGATAGCCTGCAGAATGAGAAAGAAGGGAGAAAAAAAAAAAAGAGGAGCAGTAGCATGGGAGAAGGAGAATGGGAAAAGAACTGATCTGATTAGAGTCTTGGGAAAACTAAAGGGCAACTTTTATCTTTTTCCAGCTTTTACTTTCTTGGAATTAGGTGGTTAGTTGCATAGGGACACATGTGCCAAAAAGTGAAAAGAAAAGCTGATCAACTTTCCCCTCTTAGATTTCTTTTTTTTTTTTTTTAAATTATTGCTTTTTCTTGCCTTTTCTCGCCTCACGTCGCTTGAGCGCCTAGGCAGCACCTGGATGAAGTCCCCTCATCCGGAGGCTTTTTAGGCGAGGTGCTTGGATTTCACCTCGCCCGGGCACCTAGGCGAGCGCCCTGGTGCCTCGTGACAACACTGACAAAGATACCTTTAAATTTAGGGGTGAGCATTTGGTTAACCGTATTGATCCTAACTGAAACTTCAACTGAAAATTTTAGCACCTCTAAAATAATAATTAAACCAAGCCAAAATGTAGTAGAAAGCTGACATATAAAAAAAAAAAGATATATAATTTATATATTATTAATAAAAAAGGGTGACCCAATGCACGAAGTATCCCACACTTGTGGGCTTTGGGGATAGTTGATGTATGCAGCCTTATCCCTGCATTCAGAGAGGCTGTTTTCATATATTATTAATCAATAAAATATTAATTAAAAAATCATTAAAAATAAATTTTTATCTATGAAAATAATAAATATGATGTATTGTTAATTAAAGAATAATACAAATCAAATGCTAGTAATAAAATGATAAACTAATGATTATAAACGATATGTTATTAATAAAATTATAATTTATATTTAAGTTAATAAAAAATCGGTTTTCTGTTAGTTTGGTTATCAATTTAGGGATAATTGAAAACTGAAAAGTTCAGGAATTACTAACCGGGCTAAACCGATAACCGAATTTTCTCTTACTGAAATGACCAAATTTCATCTGTTTGTTTATTTAGTTATACATGAATAATGCACACTTCTATTTAAATCATGAAGATATGAAGTACTACACCAGTAACTAATTTATTTGAATAAATTTACATAAAATACCCATTGAAGTTTAGAAAGAACTCAGTAATGTCCCAAATTAGTCCCTTTCATGAAATCTAACTTTAAGGTATCCATGCCTTAGCTGCAATTCCATCTCATAACTATTGGCCGAATTTGGGTTTTTTTTTTTTTTAAGCCATAATTGTAAATTTGAAACTCCGCCTAAGTAGTTTGCGCTTAGCCGGTCCCAAGCTCGGATAAAAAAGGAGGGTTGCGGTAGGTGATAACTCAACTCAACTCAACTCAACTCAAGTAAGCCTTTATCTAAAAAATTTGGGGTCGGCTATACGGATTCGCTTTTTCCACTCTGAATCCATATCATAAGGTGTGACGAAATTTTTACGCTGGTTGTCACCTACCGAACCCTCCTCCTTCATCCGGACTTGGGACCGGCTAAGCGCAAACTACTTAGGCGGTAGGTGACAACCAGCGTAAAAATTTCGTCACACTTTATGATATGGATTCAAATGATATAAACGTTGGGGCGTCCTCTACTAACGACGAGCTACATCGGAGGCCAGGTGTAGTGAGAAATATGCAAGGGTGTAGGGTGTTCACCGAAAGCGACACGCCATGCCGGCGCCCGGGTGTGGTGTTAAGTGAGCAAGGGTTCCCACATCATGGACGGGTGTGGGTAAAGAAGTTAGTCCATAGGATAGATAGTAGAACAGATAATGGAACAGAACACAACATAGACATAGAAAATAATAGAAGATATCATAAAAGGAGACCAATTAAGAAGGAACAGGATAGGAAGAGGATCAGGGTTGGTACTTGGAATGTTGGATCACTTACAGGAAAATTAATGGAGCTTATGGATACCTTGGAAAGGAGAAGGGTGAATATTGCTTGCATTCGGGAGACTAAATGGGTAGGAGAGAAAAGCAAAGAAGTGGGTAATTCAGGGTACAAACTGTGGTTTACCAGAAAGGAGAGAAATAAGAACGGAGTGGGCATAATCATAGATAGGACATTGAAAGACGCTATAATAGCTGTGAAAAGAGTAGGAGATAGAATTATACTAGTAAAGCTAGTACTAGAAGGAAAAACAATATATGTAGTTAGTGCTTATGCCCCACAAATATGACTAGATAGTGAGAGTAAACAAAGGTTTTGGGAAGATATAGATGATTTAATGCAAAACATACTAAGTGAAGAGAATATTTTCATTGGTGGAGATTTGAATGGACATGTAGGAAGTGATAGGCAAGGCTATGAGAATGTTCATGTAGGTTTTGGTTTTGGCAGTCGAAATGAGGAGGGAAAAAGCATCCTGGATTTTGCTATGGCATACGACCTAATACTAGCAAATACCTACTTTATAAAAAGAGAGTCACATTTAGTGACTTTCAAAAGTAGGCAGCATAGAAGCCAAATCGACTTCCTCTTAACCAGGAAGACAGATAGAGCTCTATGCAAGGATTGCAAGGTCATTCTAGGAGAGGCTTTAACAAGTCAACATCGGTTAGTGGTCTTGGATGTCAAGTTTAGAAACAATTCAAGTAAGGTCAGAAGAAATAGTGTAGCTCGAACAGAGTGGTGGGAGTTCAAAGGAGTAAAGCAAGTAAAGTTCAAAAATGAGCTTCTTGAGTCCGAAGCATGGAAGCTGAATATAGAGGCTAATGATATGTGGATACAGATGACATTAAAAATTAGAGAAGTAGCTAGAAAAGTATTTGGAGAGTCTAAAGGACATGGATCACCCTCAAAAGAGAGATGGTGGTGGAATGAAGAAGTACAAAAGGCAGTGAAGAGGAAAAGAGAATGGTATAAGAAATTACCTAAATGTGATAATAATGAGGCATATGAACAGTACAATAGCAAAGAAAGAGGCAAAAAAGGCAGTTAGTCAAGCAAGAGCACAGGCTTTTGAAAAGTTATATGAGAAACTTGGAACTAAAGAGGGGGAGAAAGATATTTATAGATTAGCAAGGAGGAGAGAAAGGAAATGTCAAGATCTCAATCAAGTTAGGTGCATTAAGGATAAAGAAGGAAAAATGTTGGTGAAAAATGAGGACATTAAAGAAAGATGGAGAAATTATTTTAATGATCTCTTTAATAATAGTCAAAATGGTAATAGCGTGAATATAGACTATAGAACCATAGAAAAGAATGTGAATTATACTAGAAGGATTAGATCTTTAGAAATAAATTAAGCACTTAAGAGAATGAAAGTGGGTAAAGCCTGTGGACCTGATGGAATACCAATTGAAGTGTGGAAGTGTTTAAGAGATATGGGAGTGACATGGTTAACTAAATTATTTAATAAGATTCTAAACTCAAAGAAAATGTCTGATGAATGGAGGAGTATTTTAGTACCTATTTTTAAAAATAAGGGAGACATACAGAGTTGCTAGAACTATAGGGGAATTAAACTCATGAGCCATACTATGAAGTTGTGGGAGAGAGTTGTGGAGCATCGACTACGTCGTGATACTTCTATCTCTCTTAATCAATTTGGCTTCATGCCCAGTCATTCAACTATGTAAGTGATCTTTCTCATTAGAAGCTTGATGGAGAAATATAGAGATGTGAAGAAAGATCTACACATGTTTTTTATTGATTTGGAGAAGGCTTATGATAGTATTCCAAGAGATGTCCTATGGAGTGTGTTAGAACAAATGAGGGTATCTATTAGGTATGTTATGGAAAGTCAATCACTATGTTATGGAAAGTCAATCACTATATTATTTCTCTGTATATTCTGTATTCTGTATTCCTATTTAGGATTTCTTATTTAGGATTTCTTCCTAATTAGTATAACACAATTATAGGAATCAATTGTATATATATACCCATGTACAGATTAATTGAAATCAATGAGAATCATTTCTTCCTACTCATCTCTTTCTACATGGTATCAGAGCAAGTCATCAATTTAGGGTGACTATTTGTTCTCACTACTCAGCTCAGGAGAGACCTTGGCCGCTGACCGGCCGTTTCAACCCCGATCAACATCGCCGGCGTTGCCTCAAACCCCTTATTCCACCACTGTGTGCTGTTGCTTGATCCAGTATACCATTAAAGGACTCCTGAGGTTTGGCTCTTAGATCCTATTTCGGTATTTGCTTGATTTGTGATTTTGGGTTATTTTGCTGCTATAAGCACTTTGGATTAGCGTTTCGGTTAGTTTTCTTTGTCTCAACAAATGGCAGACAATAAGAATGTTATTTCTGATATGATTCCGGTGATGACTAAGATCAAGGAACACAAACTTAATGGTTCGAATTACAGGTGGAGTAAGATCATAGGGTCTATTTGCGTAGCATTGATAAGGATGATCACCTTACTAAAGATCCACCCACTGATGATACACGACAAACTTGGCTAAGGGAGGATGCTCGGTTGTTTTTGCAGCTTCGGAACTCGATTCATAGTGAGGTAATTAGTTAAATTAATCACTGTGAATTTGTTAAGGAATTGATGGATTACTTAGATTTTCTGTATTCTAGTAAAGGGAATATCTCCCGTATTTATGATGTTTGTAAGGCATTCTACCGTGCTGAGAAAGATGATAAGTCTCTCATGGCTTATTTTATGGATTTTAAACGGGTATATGAGGAACTTAATGTATTGTTGCCTTTTAGTCCTGATGTGAAAGTTCAGCAGGCTCAACGGGAGCAACTGGCTGTTATGAGTTTTCTTGCAGGCCTTCCTTCAGAGTATGAGACTGCTAAATCTCAGATTCTCTCCAGTTCTGAGATTTCCTCTTTGCGTGAAACGTTCACACGGGTCCTTCGTACAGAGAGTACCCAATCTTCACAGCCTGCCAGTAGTGCTCTTGTTAGCCGCAATCCAAATGGACAACAGGGTAATAGAAGAGGAAGTAGATGAGGAATTACAGGCAACAGAAGTAATCAGCGTAATGGAGAGGCTAGTTCTAATCAGGAAGGCTAGTTCTAATCAGGACTCAAGAGGAGTCATTTGTTATTATTACCATGAGCCTGACCATACAAAATATAATTGTTCGCAACTTCAGAAGAAAAATTAGCGATCACAGATGGCAAATATGGTAGCAGAGAATTCTACAGTATCTTCCTCTGAGAAAACTATTTTGGTATCTGCAGAGGATTTTGCACAATTTTCCCAGTATCAGGCATCTCTAAAGCCTACCAGTTCCCCTGTCATTGCGATTGCTGAGTCAGGTAAATCCACTGCATGCCTTGTGTCTTCTTCATCCAAATGGGTTATTGATTCTGGTGCGACAGATCACATGACAGGTAATTCTAGTCTTCTACGCTCACTTCCTTTACTGTTACTTTAGCTAATGGTTCTACTTCTTGTGTCATGGGTTCTGGAACTGCGAACCCAACTTCGTCAATTTCTTTGTCTTCTATTTTGTGTCTACCAAAATTCTCTTTTAATCTACTTTCTGTTAGTAAACTTACTCGTACCTTAAATTGTTCTGTTTCCTTTTTTCCTGACCAGTGTTTGTTTCAGGATCTTACGACGAAGCAGATTCTTGGTAGAGGACGCGAGTCAGGTGGTCTGTACATTCTGGAAAATCATGTACCGCGGTCGCTTGTTTGCTCCAGTACCTTAACACCTCTTGAAGCTCATTGTAGATTGGGTCATCCTTCTTTGTCTACCATGAAGAAGCTGTGTCCTCAATTTCAGTCTTTATCAGTACTAGAATGTGAGTCGTGTCAGTTTGCAAAACATCATCGTTTGTCTTCTGTGTCTAGAGTCAATAAACTGGCTTCATCCTCTTTTGAGTAGTTCATTCTGATGTTTGGGGTCCTTGTTCTGTTACATCTAAAACTGGATTTCGTTATTTTGTTACTTTTGTTGATGATTACTCTCGTGTTACCTAGTTATATTTAATGAAGAATCGTTCTGAGTTGTTTTCTATCTTTTGTGCCTTTTGTAATGAAATCAAAACTCAATTTAATATTTCTGTGTGCATATTAAGAAGTGACAATGCCAAAGAATACTTTTCAGCACAATTTCAGCCTTATATGACACAAAATGGCATTGTTCATCAGTCTTCCTGTGTGGATACCCCATCCCAAAATGGCGTGGCCGAAAGAAAAAATCGTCATCTTCTTGAGGTAACTCGTGCTCTTCTTTTTCAGATGAAAGTACCTAAACACTTTTGGGCGGATGCAGTTTCTATGGCATGTTTTTTGATCAATCGTATGCCGTTTTCTGTCCTTAATGGGGATATTCCTTATACTACTTTATTTCCTACAAAATTTTTGTTCCCTATTGAACCCCGTATTTTTGGTTGTACTTATTTTGTGCGTGATGTTCGTCCACAGGTTACTAAATTGGATCCAAAATCTCTCAAATGTATCTTCCTTGGGTACTCCCGGTTCCAAAAAGGGTACCGTTGTTTCTCTCATACTCTTAATCGTTATCTTGTTTTGCAGATGTCACATTTTTTGAGTCCACTCCATTTTTGCCTCCATCATCTGTGTATGAGAGTCAGGGGGAGGAGGATGATCTCTTAATATATACTGTCCAACCAATGTCTAGTCCTCTTCCACAGCCTGTTCCTTCTGTCTCTAGACCTACTCGACCTCCCGTTGTTCATGTTTATTTCAGGAGATTGGAGATTCCTGACTCAGATCCTCCACCAGCTACTTCGTTGGGAGATCCTGTACCTCATACTGATTATGATTCTGATCTAGGCTTACCCATTGCTCTTCGTAAAGGTAAACGTTCATGTACTTACCCTATCTCTTCTTTTGTTTCTTATAATCAATTGTCTTCTTGTTCTCGGTGTTTTGTTACTTCTTTATGAAGGAACGGAAGCGTGAAAAACACAAGATTATACCATTGAATTCAAAAATTTTCACCTAGGGTCACAAGCACCATGCAAGATTTATTTTTATCTATTTGATTTCAATGATAAACAACATATTAAAACTCTTTTAATATGTTTTTGGATCTGTATTTGCCATTTAAGATTTTAAAATTAATCAGATTAATTTTAGAACCCTAGATTAAATCAAGAACGATTACACTAACCTCTTGATGATGTTGTCCTCTAGCTTGTCCACACCAAGAACACCTATGGCAGCCCTTGAATGGCTTCTAAAGCTTTTTCTATTAATTAGAAAATCAAGTTCTGCCTTTTAAGAGATTAAAAAACAATTTCTAGTGTTCTTAATTCAAGAGATTGATGGCTAATCTCTTTGAATTGATGAGAGATGAAGAGAAATAGCTCAAAGTGGCGTGACATATGAGAGGAGAGGCTGCTGGTTGTGTTTTCTTTTCATAACCCCACTTAAATAGCTAGGTTAACACATTAAACCCTAGCCACATGTCACCTTTTGATTAGCTCTAGGTTTAAGTGACCCAATCACATTGTGCCAAGTGTCAAACCTATATTTAATCTTGATTTTAATCATCTTACATGATTAAAAAAACATTTGGCAAGCTTATGTGTTATGCCATGTGTCACCATCTCATGGTGCCTGAAATGACCAAAGCCTTAATTTTGAGTTCTTAACCCAAAATAATTATTTTCTTCTTCTAATTAATTTATATCAAATATAAATTAATTAATTAATCTCTATTAATTAATTTCTCATCAATTAAATTCATATTTAAACACTTTAAATATAAATTTAATTAAATATAAATTTAATTTATACTACACATCCAATAATCTAGATTTGGTTTCAAGTCATGCTAGGGACTTTGCAATTTAATCATCTATTTAATTAATCAATTAAACTCTTTCATTAATTAATTCAAGCATAGTTAAATAGGGGATCACTTGTGTATGTGTGTGACTTACTAGGCTCATCACTAATTGGCAATGAGACATGATATCAACTCTTAATATCATCAGAACTCTTTCTTACCATAAATGATTTCTCTAAATCATTTTATGAACCTCATAGACCATGGTTAACACCTAGCATAGCATGCCATGGCCACCCAATTAGTAATAAGATTTACCTTAAATGAACCTATATTCATATGTTACCATGCACTAGAATCTCGAGTCATGGTTTATGTCAAACTCCATTTGCTATGAATATTATGTTCTCTTTTAATTTTCTTGATTAAAAGATTTTCTCATCGTAAACTCTTAATAAATCTATGAACTTGAAACATCAAGAACAATTAAATGAACATAGGATTTTAACTCTATTTACTTAGAATTCCATCTTGATCAACACCTACCTCCATATATAACTAGCGAGCCAACACATGCCCATATACCCATACATAGTACAAGTATGAGATCAAACTCAAACTACCTATATACAAGAGTCTAAAGATTATATGCATTGATATGATTTATGACAAAACATTGACAAGAGTAAACTCCATGTGCTTGTCATACTTATCATTTATAAGTGCCTATCATGTTTGTTATATGGCATGAGACTCACCATTCCATCTTATTTATATCTCATATAAATAACTTGGGAACAAACATGAATACAATCTTTCGGATAAGTCATGTCCTTATTATGAAGTATCCTCGATTGTGAACCTATTTATGATACTTTGTGCTAGAAATATTGTCACTCATATTCTTAACAACTTAAGAATAATATTTCTAACAAAATATCAATGGACCTTTTCTATTACACATAAATATATTATGTAAACGGAAAAGTGGAAATGCCTTTTATTATTAAAAATATGTACAAGATACATACTAAATGATATGCTCTAGGGCATACTACTAACAATCTCCCACTAGCACTAGAGCCATTCATTACAATATCTTAGACCTATCTTCTCAAGATGTGACATAGGCTTAGTGAATGGATCACTGGATTTAACTATTTCTCCGATAATGTGGTAGCGCCTTTCTATGTGTTTGGCTCCATTGTTGTCACATGACTCAATGGAAGGTCCATTACAAATGAATACATATCCAGAGGTAGACTTTCTATCATCGATATCGATTGGAAATATAATCATCCAATTGCAAGTCTCCACCTCCATATATCAAGAATAAATCCTTAGTTCTTCTCAAGTACTTAAGGATATTCCCTAGTACACAACATTGCATACATTAAACTTCCAATCCATCTTATCTCTTTCTTGGTGTCTTTGGAGACATCTCTTTAGAAAGGTGGATACCATGTCAATCAAGCATGTTAAACCTCTTTAACACCTTTTCCAAGTATAGACTTTGGGATAAACTAATTATTCTTTTCACTCTATCTCTATAGATGCGAATCCCAAGAATATAGGTTGCCTCCCCTAAGTCTTTCATGGAGAATGTATTTGACAACCATACATCATTACCCATCAACAAGATGTCATCCACATATAAGACAAGGAAAGTGATACTAACCTTCTTATATACACATGGCTCATCCTCATTTTTGATAAAACCAAAAGATTTAATGGCTTCATCAAAACGGATGTTCCAACTCGCTTGTTTCAACCCATAAATGGATCGCTTTAGCTTGCATACCTTGGAACCATCTTGGGATTCAAATCCCTTAGGTTGTTCCATGAAAATGTTTTCTTTAATGTATCCATTGAGAAAGACATCCATCCGCCAAATCTCATAATCATAGTATGCAACTATTGCTAATAAAATCCTAATTGATTTAAGCATGAAAGTCTCCTCATAGTCTATTCCTGCCTTTGGCGAAAAACCCTTCGCTACTAGCCTTGCCTTATAGGTCTCTACCTTTCCATCGTAACCAATTTTCTTCTTGAAAACCCATTTGTTCCCTATAGGTACAATACCTTGGGTGGGTCAACAAGATCCCAAACTTGATTCTTATACATGGAATCAATCTCGGATTTCATAGCATCAATCCATTTGTAAGTGGATCATCTCCATGATCTATTTCTTCATGAGTAGACAACTCTTGTTCTTCTTCATGAAGAAAACCATATCTCAGATGTTTCATCAACGGGTATAGATTGACTAGATGGATCTATATCCATCATCTCTACTTATCACAACCTTTTGTGAAGTAGGCAAATAAAAATAATATCCAAAACTATCTTTTGGATATCCAACAAAAATCTTAACATGCTTAAGACTTTGTTTTCTTCCATGCCATATCTCATAAGGTGGATGGAATCCTATCAGAATATATAAAGTTGATTCTAATGCAAATCCCAAAAGGAGATTGGCATATCAAGATAGCTCATCATAGAAACAATGCCATGCTCTCTCAAGTATTCATCAAATTTCAAATATTCACCCCCACGATCGATCGAAGAGCTTTAATACTTTCTGTTTGATTTTCTACTTGATTTAAATTCTTTGAACTTTTCAAAGGATTCATGTTTGTATTTCATCAAATACAAATACCCAAACCTTGATTTATCATCATTAAAGGTAATAAAATAATGAAAGCCCTCTAGCCATTTATTTAAATGGACCACATACATCACTATGTATTAGCTCCAAAATATTTTCAGCTCTTAGCCCTGTCCAACAAAGGGTGATCTAGTCATTTTGCCTTGAAGGCAAGATTCAAGTTGAGTAGGTAGGAGAGCCCAATGAGGATAGAATCCCCATTTTCTCCAATTTTGCAATCCTATCTTGCCAAATATATTTTGAACTTGAGTTGGTTTTCACCATGGCATTGTATTCTTTTAGATCACTTGCATTCAATTTGTGTTTGTCATTATTATCCAAATAATAAAGATCATCATTCATATAACGAACCAACATATTTATTTCCAAAATAAATATTGCAAACATCATAAATTCATAGCCATTTCTAGTCAAACTAGATATAGAAATGATGTTCTTAAAAGCATCAGTACATATAAAATATTATCCAAACACAAAACATGTCCAAACATGTAAAAGATTTAGATCCTATGGCTAAAGCTCAACAGTTTGAGCCATTGCAAATCGGACTCTAATATCTTGAGAACGCAAGCATGCATATCATTAGAAATGCATCGAATCTAAATAACAAGATATGGACATACCTTCGAAGGTGTATCCTTCTTGTCCTAAACACTTTCCTGCCTCCATCAGCTTTAGTCTTAGTTATTTTCTTGGAAGGACCGAAAGGTTTTTTTTTTTTTTTCTCTGCTCTCTTCTTTTTGGACTTTTCACAGAAGAAGATGCAACAAAGCTACCTCTTTTCCTTTATTATATTCTTTTGGGCAATAACCAGCATGTTGTAATTCAGCTAAGGTGCATTCTGTTTAGTCATATGAAAATTTGTCACAAAATCCCAAAAAGACTCGGGAAGGAAGCAAGCATGCAACACTTAGCTCTCATATCATGCTCCTTCCACTTGTCCAAAGTTTCATGTTCCTCTGATATTGGATGGTGGTTGTTGTTTTGCTCATATTATTCAGAAAATTAATTGCAGAAATAACCAGATTAATTAGTAAATGTATCATGTAATTAACCAAAAATTATTATGGTCTTTTAATCAAATTGGTCCTCAAATCCTAGTTGGATGGATTTCTAGTGGGTGATTGAATTCTTATAATTCTATTGATCATCCTCGGTACATCCATTATTGGAATTACAATAAACTATAAGTGAGCAACTCCTTGCCCATCACATCTCATGTGAGTAATGCTCAAATACATCCATTATTGACTTATATTGCATTAGTTAAGTTGATCAATTATGCAAATAATTTTAATGTCACATCCAATATTGGCCACTAAACCATTTACATATTTACAACATCTCATGCTTAACAATTATTCTTAAGAAAATCTCTTAAATAAATTGCATCTTATGCAACTATTTAAAATTTCTTAAAATAATTGCCCCAATGGAGGGCTTATGTTATAATTACTTTAATTATAGCATTTCCAACTTAATCATTTGTTTGGAAGATTTTATGGCCATCCTAATTACTATTAAGGTCTCACTTTGCACATTATCCATTTAGCATGCATATATCATATAATTGCATACATTCCCATACATCTCATGCATTCATGGAAATATGGTATGATCATGGTGCATTTCATTCATTCATTTTACAAGAGTTGCTGAAGGAGTACATAATCAACACTTGATATTGAATTTGAACTTCTTGCAATCCAATATTACATAGTAATCCTGGCATACCAAGGCGAATTTACAAGAACTTAAATAAATGAAATTACAACCCAAAAATTATTACAAACTTAATAATACATGCCCAAAATAAATTAAAATAAATTAATTAATTTACAATCCCAAAGAAACATAAAAGAAATAAATCCAATCACATTGGTCTTTTATAGTCCATGATCATCCATCATGCATATCACTATTTAACAATTAAATAAAACATACATACTTAAATTAAATTGAATATCTCATATTCAACTTAAAAATCAGATTTGAATATGATTCAAATAAATTTAAAAATTCAGATTTGAATCTCATTCAAACAAATTTAAAAATTCAGATTTGAATCACATTCAAACAACTTCAAAAATTCAGATTTGAATCACATTCAAATATTTTTAAAAATCAGATTTGAATCACATTCAAATATTTCTTAAAAATCAGATCTGAATTTTATTGAATCAATTTTAAAATCAGATTTAAATATGATTCAAACAACTTTAAAAATTCAGATTTGAATCACATTCAAACAACTTTTAAAATTCAGATTTGAATCACATTCAAACAATTTTTAAAATTCTGATTTGAATCATAATTTAATTGTGTGATTAAAACAACTAATTAAACACTTTAATTAGTCAAAGAATAGGCCTTAGATCATACAACAATTGCAGAATTAAAAGCCAAACCTTGAACCACCCATGGAACCATTGTTGCCATGTGACGCCACATCTCATGATCCAACCAGCAATGAATCTCTTGATCTCATGATCAAACACACAATTAAATTATATAATCAACAATCTAAATGGCAAATATAGTGGCTCATACCAATTTGAAAGGAAGGGCGTGAAAAACACAAGATTATACCATTGAATTCAAAAATTTTCACCTAGGGTCACAAGCACCATGCAAGATTTATTTTTATCTATTTGATTTCAATGATAAACAACATATTAAAACTCTTTTAATATGTTTTGGATCTGTATTTGCCATTTAAGATTTTAAAATTAATTAATTTTAGAACCCTAGATTAAATCATGTCCCTCTTGTCCACACCCAAGACACCTATGGCAGCCCCTGAAATGCTTCTAAAGCTTTTTCTATTAATTAGAAAATCAAGTTACACTAGAAACAATTTCTAGTGTTCTTAATTCAAGAGATTGATGGCTAATCTCTTTGAATTGATGAGAGATGAAGCTCAAAGTGGCGTGACATATGAGAGGAGAGGCTGCTGGTTGTGTTTTCTTTTCATAACCCCACTTAAATAGCTAGGTTAACACATTAAACCCTAGCCACATGTCACCTTTTGATTAGCTCTAGGTTTAAGTGACCCAATCACATTGTGCCAAGTGTCAAACCTATATTTAATCTTGATTTTAATCATCTTACATGATTAAAAATATTTGGCAAGCTTATGTGTTATGCCATGTGTCACCATCTCATGGTGCTGAAATGACCAAAATGCCCTTAATTTTGAGTTCTTAACCCAAAATAATTATTTTCTTCTTCTAATTAATTTATATCAAATATAAATTAATTAATTAATCTCTATTAATTAATTTCTCATCAATTAAATTCATATTTAAACACTTTAAATATAAATTAAATATAAATTTAATTTATACTACACATCCAATAATCTAGATTTGGTTTCAAGTCATGCTAGGGACTTTGCAATTTTATTGCAAACCAAATCTATTTAATTAATCAATTAAACTCTTTAATTAATTAATTAAATCATATTTAAATAGGTGATAACTTGTGTATGTGTGTGACTTACTAGGCTCATCACTAATTGGCAATGAGACATGATATCAACTCTTAATATCATCAGAACTCTTTCTTACCATAAATGATTTCTCTAAATCATTTTATGAACCTCATAGACCATGGTTAACACCTAGCATAGCATGCCATGGCCACCCAATTAGTAATAAGATTTACCTTAAATGAACCTATAATCATATGTTACCATGCACTAGAATCTCAAAATCCCAACTCAAGTCATGGTTTATGTCAAACTCCATTTGCTATGAATATTATGTTCTCTTTTAATTCGATTAAAAGATTTTCTCATCGAAACTCTTAAACATCAAGAACAATTAAATGAACATAGGATTTTAACTCTATTTACTTTCCATCTTGATCAACACCTACCTCCATATATAACTAGCCAACACATGCCCATATACCCATACATAGTACAAGTATGAATCAAACTCAAACTACCTATAGATTATATGCACCGATATGATTTATGACAAAACATTGACAAGAGTAAACTTCATGTGCTTGTCATAAGTGTCCTTATCATTTATAAGTGCCTATCATGTTTGTTATATGGCATGAGACTCACCATTCCATCTTATTTATATCTCATATAAATAACTTGGGAACAAACATGAATACAATCTTTCTGGATAAGTCATGTCCTTATTATGAAGTATCCTCGATTGTGAACCTATTTATGATACTTTGTGCTAGAAATATTGTCACTCATATTCTTAACAACTTAAGAATAATATTTCTAACAAAATATCAATGGACCTTTTCTATTACACATAAATATATTATGTAAACGGAAAAGTGGAAATGCCTTTTATTATTAAAAATATGTACAAGATACATACTAAATGATATGCTCTAGGGCATACTACTAACACTTTAGACTCTGTTCCTATCCCTAATACTGTTGATAAGGCACTGTCTCATCCTGGCTGGTGTGATGCTATGAAAGAGGAAATAGAGGCTTTAGATGCTAATGGTACATGAGAACTATTGCCTTTGCCCACTGGTAAGAAAGCTATTGGTTGTAAATGGGTATTTACAGTAAAGGTAAATCCTGATGGTTCTGTGGCTAGGTTAAAAGCACGCATTGTAGCAAAAGGATATGCTCAGACATATGGGGTTGATTACTCTGATACTTTTTTTCTTGTTGCTAAACTTACTTCTATTCGCTTGTTTATCTCTTTAGCAGCTACATATGATTGGCCCCTGCATCAATTAGATATCAAGAATGCTTTCCTTTATGGTGATCTTCAGGAGGAGGTGTATATGGAGCAACCACCTGGGTTTGTTGCTCAGGGGGAGTTGGGTAAAGTTTGTAGGCTTCGGAAGTCTCTTTATGGCTTGAAACAAAGTCCTAGGGCATGGTTTGGGAGATTCCGTGAAGCAGTACAGGAATTTGGTATGCAAAAGAGTAAGTGTAATCACTCAGTATTTTATAGGCAATCTGAGGTTGGTCTAATTCTCTTGGTAGTCTATTTGGATGACATTGTCATCACTGGGAGTGACTCTGCAGGTATTTCATCTCTTAAAACCTTCCTCCAAACTCAGTTTCAGACCAAAGACTTGGGATTGTTAAAGTATTTCTTGGGTATAGAAGTTATGAAAAGTAAGAAGGGTATTTTCTTGCCTCAAAAAAAATATGTCCTTGATCTATTGACAGAGACAGGAAAATTAGGTGCTAAGCCTTGTAGTGCACCAATGACTCCAACTTTACAACTGTTAGCAGGGGATAGTGAGTTGTTTGAAGATCCAGAGAGATACAGGAGATTGGTAGGAAAATTGAACTATCTTACAGTCACTCGTCCTGACATTGCTTATGTCGTTAGTGTGGTAAGTCAGTTTATGTCTTCCCCAACTATTGCTCATTGGGAAGCCTTGGAACAAATCTTGTGTTATCTGAAGGGCACTCCAGGAAGAGGTTTGCTATATGGTAATCATGGGCATTTGAATGTTGAATGTTTTTCAGATGCCGACTGGGCTGGATCTAAGGTTGACAGGAGGTCAACTACTGGATATTGCGTTTTTATTGGAGGAAATTTGGTGTCTTGGAGAAGCAAGAAGCAGAGTGTAGTTTTTCGATCTAGTGCTGAATCCGAATATAGAGCCATGGCACAATCAGTATGTGAGGTAATGTGGATACTTCAATTACTAGATGAGACAGGTTTTAAGATCTCCCTGCCTGCGAAATTGTGGTGTGATAATCAAGCTGCTCTTCATATTGCTTCTAATCCGGTGTTTCATGAGTGGACCAAACATATTGAGATTGATTATCACTTTATTCGTGAAAAGATTCAACAACAGATCATCTCAACAGGACACATTAAAACTGGAGAGCAGTTAGGAGATATTTTCACAAAAGCTCTGAATGGAGCTACGATTGACTACATTTGTAATAAGTTGGGCATGATTAACATCTATGCTCCAACTTGAGGGGGAGTGTTATGGAAAGTCAATCACTATATTATTTCTCTGTATATTCTGTATTCCTATTTAGGATTTCTTATTTAGGATTTCTTCCTAATTAGTAGAACACAATTATAGGAATCAATTGTATATATATACCCATGTACAGATTTATTGAAATCAATGAGAATTATCTCTTTTTACTCATCTCTTTCTACAAGGTACATACAAGTGTTGAAAGATATGTATGAAGGAGCAACTACTATTGTGCGCACAATGGGAGGGGACACGAGATTTTCCGATCTCAATTGGATTACACCAAGGATCAGCTATAAGCCCTTATCTTTTTACATTAGTTTTAGATGAATTAACGAAACATATATAAGAGAGTATTCCTTGGTGCATGATGTTTGCGGATGATATTGTTCTGATAGATGAGACGCGAGAAGGAGTCAATAGAAAGTTAGAGCTTTGGAGAAGTACTCTAGAGTCAAAGGGCTTTAAGTTAAATAGGACGAAGACAGAATACATGCATTGCAAGTTCAGTGAAGGCCAAACTGGTGATAGGGAATGAGTTAGTTTGGATGGAGTGGTACTGTCCCAAAGCAATCACTTTAAATATCTCTGCTCAGTCTTTCAAGTAGATGGGGGATGTGAGGAGGATGTTAGTCATAGGATTAAAGCCGGATGGTTGAAGTGGAAACGTGTCACGGAAGTTTTATGTGATTGCAAGATTCCCAATAAGTTGAAAGGAAAATTTTACCGTACAGCCATACGACCGGCTATGTTATATGGTAGTGAGTGTTGGGTATTGAAGGAGTCATATGCGTCTAAGATAAGAGTTGCAGAGATGAGAATGTTAAGGTGGATGAGTGGCCATACTAAACTAGATAAAGTCCGTATGAGAGTATTAGAGAAAAGGTAGGGGTGGTACCAATTGAGGATATGTTGAGAGAAGGGAGATTGAGGTGGTTTGGTCATGTGAAGCGTAGACATACGGAGGCTCCAGTTAGACAAGTAGAGCACATTGGGTTAGAGGATAGAAAGAAAAAAAGGGGTAGACCTAAATTGACTTGGAGGAGAGTAGTACAACATGACCTAGAAGCATTACAAATTTCTGAGGATTTAACCAAAAATCGTTTAGAGTGGAGAAAGCGAATCCATATAGCCGACCCCAAATTTTTGGGATAAAGGCTTAGTTGAGTTGAGTTGAGTTGAGTTGAGTTAATTATAAATTTGAAAACGGTTCAGTACTTTTTCACTCTTTTAATAAATTGGGATTTTGGTGTAGAGATATGAATTTTTGTAATGTCTAGTCCATCTTCAAGAAATTGTTTTTGTGAACATTTTGGGAAATTGCATGAAGAATTTAACTAATCAGAATCCAATTTTTTATGAATAATGAATACTGCAGGATCGCTTTCCTTCTTGATTTAGACATGAGGTCCAAGTGGCACTCATGGCAACAATCTTTCTCACATTTTAACCTCTAGAGAATCAGGCTATCTTAAAGAATGAAGAGGCAAAGAAAGAATAATCATTGTGCAGTAGAAAACTTCACTTTAATTCTCTTTAATTCCCCTTTTCTTTTATTTTCTATTTCTTGTTTTTCATGAAAGCATCTATAAGTTGAATTTTCTTTATCAAGTAGATGTTAAATTGTCATTGATTTATTTACTTATTTTTGAAAACCTATATCTTATGCAGAGTTCTGAATCTTGCACAGTGCCACAGCTCAACATCTAGTTTCAATAACCAGCAGCGGACCAGCAATCTTGGAAATGTCAAAAGAGATTTTGATAAAAAGGATTCGAAGCAGAGGTACTTGATCTTACTTAAATTTTCTAGATGATTAGGTCTATGCTTGAATGGATTTGATTAGAAAAATGTAAAAAATGTATGATATAGCTCAAGCAATTATGTTGAACCAGGATGAGTCTATGTAAGCTGAGACTCCCATAATCTTCCTTATGTCCATCTTAGATATTGTGGAGGAACTTAAAGAAAAGAGGAGAAATTACTTGAAAAAAATAAAAAGATGATATGGAGAAATTTCCTGCTAGTTCAGGACAATTGGTTGGAAAGAAAGAACTCTTTAGATCAAGTGACTATCTCAATCAGCATGCTAGTAATAATTTAAACTTATAATGATGTTATCGCTGGAAGATGTTTCTAGTGTTCCACTATTGCCACTTTCTTCTAGCAAGATACTTCCTATTTCCCTCTCTTGACCCTCATTGCATCATTTTTGCTTTGATGTGTTCCTTTACTCAAGTCCTTAGAAGAAAAGCAGCACTAAGTTTGGCCCAATCTCATTATATACAGGCCAATACCAAATTATGGCCTATTCGACGTTGGTTGTTGGGAAATTAACATTATTTTTATTTTATTATTTTGTACTAAAACAGGAGGATACATAAAGGGTATTATAGTCATTTTTAACCTTTTATTTTGCTTTAAGTTTATCTTGTCTATTTTCGCACCAAACACTAGATTGGAAAACAATATTTATTGTGTTGTCTTGTACTGTCTTGTCTACTTCAATTGTGTTATAGAATAGGAAGTGAGACACGTAAATATTCCCATTTCAATTATTATAGCGGAATTGTAGGAATTCTTATTTCTTTAGGAAACTTCGTGGTGTGTGTGTGTGTGTGTATATATATATATATATATATATATATATATATATGTAAATTAAATCATGAAGATATACAAGAGATTTTTCCTTCAAAACTTACATGGTATTAGAGCCATCTACATGAATTAAGTTCTTTTCTTCCCTTTGTTTTCTTGGTCTATTTTCCAAAAGCTAATGTCAGTTCCTAAGTCTTCTGTTTAGGGTGACTCCATGCTCATACCGCCCACCCAGGAAGAACCCCTAACTGCCAGTGGGTCTGCCTAGAAAGTTTGGTTATTAGACGACTGACAAGTGAGGCCCACGCGCTATTTTTTTTTTCTTCAGGCTCTGTCTCATGGGTTGGTGAGTGTAGGCGTGTAAGCTGCTCTCCGGTGACCTTCCACCGCCGTTTCTCCTCCTTCGGTGTCACCTTGGTGAGCTTGTTGTAGCCTTGTGAGCTGATTTGAGTTTTAGTTCTTCTCTCTTGGTTGCTTCCTTTAGTTTGTTTCTTGGGTCTCTGACTAGAAAATGATTTCTCTTACAACTAGAACTGCTGGCATCCTTTTTGGTTATTTGAGGACTCTTTTGGACTTTGGGTATTTATTTGCGACTGTGAGCATCTTTTTTGGATAATTGAGTACTTTTGATAGTACTTTTTGGCCGAACTTTGGTGCTTCGGAGTGTTTTTTTTTTTTTTTTTTTTTTTTTTTTTTTTTTATGACTTGAGAAACTTGGTTGCAGCTAATATTTTGGGTGACTGGTCTTATAAATGAGTCTTTCTCAACATAATATCAGAAAGTGATTTCTACTACAACTGGGACTGTCGGCATCCTTTTTGGTTATTTGAGGACTCTTTTGGACTTTGGGTATTTATTTGGGATTGAAAACCTTTTTTTTTGGGATATTTGAGGATTCTTTTGGACTTTAGGTAACCTGTTTAAGTACTTTTGGTACTATTTTGTCGAGCTTTGGTGCTTTGGAGTGTTTTTTGTGACTTGAGAAACTTGGTTTTGGCTGATATTTTGGGTGACCTGTTCTTATAAATTGGTCTTTCTCAACATCATAACATGGCTCTTAAGGAATTTTTAGTAGCATAATCATCCAAAAAACTATTTTTGCATCTGCAAAAGAATTTGCTCAATTTCTCAATATAAGGCATCACTAAAGCATACCAATTCCTCCGTCACTGCTATCGCCGAGTCTGGTAAATTCACTTCATGCCTTGTGTCCGATTCTAAATGGGTCATTGATTATCATGCAACAGAGCATATGGTAGGTAACTTTAACCTTTTATGTACCTTTCAGTCTCATACAACCTCTTTCATTGTTACTTGAGCTGATGGGTCTATGCCTCGTGTCATGGGTTTCGGAATTGCAAACCCGACATCATCCATCTCGTTGTCATTTGTTTTTTGTTTGCCTAACTTCTCTTTTAATTTATTGTGCATTAGTAAACTTACTTGAGCCTTAAATTGTTGTGTCTTATTCTTTCCTAACCATTTTCTATTTCAAAATCTTTTGACGAAACAGGTTTGTAGAAAGAGATGATTCTCCTCAATTTCAATTAATCTGTACATGGGTATATATATATATACAATTGATTCCTATAATTGTGTTCTACTAATTAGGAAGAAATCCTAAATAAGAAATCCTAAATAGGAATACAGAATACATAATATATAGAGAAATAATATAGTGATTGACTTTCCATAACACTCCCCCTCAAGTTGGAGCATAGATGTTAATCATGCCCAACTTGTTACAAATGTAGTCAATCCTAACCCATTAAGAGTTTTTGTGAAAATATCTCCTAATTGCTCTCCAGTTTTGATGTGTCATGTTGAGATGATCTATTGTTGAATCTTTTCACGAACAAAGTGACAATCAATTTCAATATGTTTGGTCCGCTCATGAAACATCGGATTAGAAGCAATATGAAGAGCAGCTTGATTATCACACCACAATTTTGCAGGCAGGGAGGTCTTAAAACCTGTCTCATCTAGTAATTGAAGTATCCACATTACCTCACATACTGATTGTGCCATGGCTCTGTATTCGGATTCAGCACTAGATCGAGAAACTACACTCTACTTCTTGCTTCTCCAAGACACCAAATTTCCTCCAACAAAACGCAATATCCAGTAGTTGACTTCCTGTCAACCTTAGATCCAGCACAGTCGGCATTTGAAAAACATTCAACATTTAAATACCCATGATAACCATATAACAAACCTTTTTCTGGAGCGCCCTTTAGATAACACAAGATTTGTCCTAAGGCTTTCCAATGAGCAATAGCTGGGGAAGACATAAACTGACTTACCACACTAATGGCATAAGTAATGTTAGGACCAGTGACTGTAAGGTAGTTCAATTTTCCTACCAATCTCCTGTATCTCTCTGGATCTTCAAACAACTCACTATCCCCTGCTAACAGTTGTAAATTTGAAGTCATTGGTGCACTACAAGGCTTAGCACCTAATTTTCCTGTCTGTCTCTGTCAATAAATCGAGGACATTTTCTTTGTGACAAGAAAATACCCTTCTTACTTCTCATAATTTCAATATCCAAGAAATACTTTAACAATCCCAAGTCTTTGGTCCGAAACTTGGTTTGGAGGAAGGTTTTAAGAGATGCAATACCTGCAGGGTCACTCCCAGTGATGACAATGTCATCCACATAGACTATCAGGAGAATTAGACCAGCCTCAGATTGCCTGTAAAATACTGAGTGATTACACTTACTCTTTTGCATACCAAATTCTTGTACTGGTTCACTGAATCTCCCAAACCAGGCCCTAGGACTTTGTTTCAAGCCGTAAAGCGACTTCCGAAACCTATAAACTTTACCCAACTCCCCTTGAGCAACAAACCCAGGTGGTTGCTCCATATACACCTCCTCCTGATGATTACCATGAAGGAAAGCATTCTTGATATCCAATTGGTGCAGGGGCCAATCATATATAGCTGCTAAAGAGATAAACAAGCGAATAGAGGTAAGTTTAGTTGCAGGAGAAAAAGTGTCAGAGTAATCAACCCCATATGTATGAGAATATCCTTTTGCTACAAGGCGTGCTTTTAACCTAGCTACAGAACCATCAGGATTTACCTTTACTGTAAATACCCATTTGCAACCAATAGTTTTCTTACCAGTGGGCAAGGGCAAAGGCAATAGTTCCCATATACCATTAGCATCTAAAGCCTCCATTTTCTCTTTCATAGCAGCACACCAGCCAGGATGAGACAGTGTTTCACCAACAGTATTAGGGATAAGAACAGAGTCTAAAGAAGTAACAAAACACCAAGAACAAGAAGACAGTTGATTATAAGAAACAAAAGAAGAGATAGGGTAAGTACATGAACGTTTACCTTTACGAAGAGCAATGGGTAAGTCTAGATCAGAATCATGATCAATATGAGGTACAGGATCTCCCAACGAATTAGCTGGTGGAGGATCCGAGTCAGGAATCTCCAATCTCCTGGAATAAACATGAACAACGGGAGGTCGAGTAGGTCTAGAGACAGAAGGAATAGGCTGTGGGAGAGGACTAGACATTGGTTGGACAGTATATATTAAGAGATTATCCTCCTTTCCCTCACTCTCATACACAGATGATTGAGGAAAAAATGGAGTGGACTAAAAAAAAGTGACATTTGCATAATAAGATAACGATTAAGAGTAGGAGAGAAACAGCGGTACCCTTTTTGCAGCCGGGAGTACCCAAGGAAGATACATTTGAGAGACTTTGGATTCAATTTAGTAACCCGTGGACGAACATCACGCACAAAACAGGTACAACAAAAAATACGGGGTTCAACAGGGAATAAAGATTTTGTAGGAAACAAAGCAGTATAAGAAATATCCCCATTAAGGACAGAAGACGGCATACGATTGATAAAAAAACATGCCGTAGAAATTGCATCTGCCCAAAAGTGTTTAGGAACTTTCATCTGGAAAAGAAGAGCACGAGTTACCTCAAGAAGATGTCGATTTTTTCTTTCGGTCACGCTATTTTAGGATGGGGTATTCACACAGGAAGACTTATAAAAAATGCCATTTTGTGTCATATAAGACTGAAATTGTACTAAAAAGTATTTTTTTTCATTGTCACTTATTAATATGCGCACAGAAATATTAAATTGAGTTTTGATTTTTTTACAAAAGGCACAAAAAATAGAAAACAACTCAAAACGATTCTTCATTAAATATAATCAGGTAACACGATAGTAATCATCAACAAAAGTAACAAAATAACGAAATCCAGTTTTAGAAGTAACAGAACAAGGACCCCAAACATCAGAATGAACTAACTCAAAAGGGGATGAAGCCCGTTTATTGACTCTAGACATAGAAGGCAAACGGTGATGTTTTGCAAACTGACACGACTCACATTCTAGTACTGATAAAGACTGAAACTGAGGACACAGTTTCTTCATGGTAGACAAAGAAGGATGACCTAATCTACAATGAGCTTCAAGAGGTGTTAAGGTACCGGAGCAAACAAGCGACCGCGGTACATGATTTTTCAGAATGTAGAGACCACCTGACTCACGTCCTCTACCGATAATCTGCTTCGTCATAAGATCCTGAAACAAACACTGGTCAGGAAAAAAGGAAACAGAACAATTTAAGGTACGAGTAAGTTTATTAACAGAAAGTCGATTAAAAGAGAATTTTGGTAGACACAAATCAGATGACAAAGAAATTGACGAAGTAAGATTCGCAGTTCCAGAACCCATGACACAAGAAGTAGAACTATCAGCTAAAGTAACAGTTGAGGAAGTGAGATTAGACTGAAAAGCAGATAGAAGACTAGAATTGCCTGTCATGTGATCTGTCGCACCAGAATCAATAACCCATTTGGATGAAAAAGACACAAGGCATGTAGTGGATTTACCTGACTCAGTGATCGCAGTGACAGGGGAATCGGTAGGCTTTAGAGATGCATGATATTGGGAAAACTGTGCAAAATCCTCTGCAGATACCACAATAGTTTTCTCAGAGGAAGATATTGTAGAATCATCTGCTACCATATTTGCAATCTGTGATCGCTGATTTTTTCTCTGAAGTTGCGGACAATTATATTTTGTATGGCCAGGCTCCTGGCAATAATAACAAATGACTTCTCTTGAGTCCTAATTAGAACTAGCCTCTCCATTATGCTGATGACTTCTGATGCCTGTAATTCCTCCTCTACTTCCTTTTCTATTACCCTGTTGTCCATTTGGATTACGGCTAATAAGAGCACTATTGGCAGGTTGTGAAGATTGGGTACTCTCTGTACGAAGGACAGTGTGAACGTTTCATGCAAAGAGGAAATCTCAGAACTGGAGAGAATTTGAGAGTTAGTAGTCTCATACTCTAAAGGAAGGCCTGCAAGAAAACTCATAACAGCCAGTTGCTCCCGTTGGGCTTGCTAAACTTTCACATAAAGACTAAAAGGCAACAATACATTAAGTTCCTCATATACCCGTTTAAAATCCATAAAATAAGCGTGAGAGACTTATCCTCTTTCTCAGCACTGTAGAATGCCTTACAAGTATCATAAATACGGGAGATATTCCCTTTATCAGAATACAGAAAATCTAAGTAATCCATCAATTCATTAATAAATTCACAGTGATTAGTTAAACTAATTATCTCACTATGAATCGAGTTTTGAAGCTACAAAAATAACCGAGCATCCTCTCTTAGCCAAGTTTGTCGTGTATCATCCGTAGGTGGATTTTTAGTAAGGTGACCATCCTTATCAATGCTACGAAAATAGACCCTAACAGTTTTACTCCACTCCAGGTAATTCGAACTATTAAGTTTGTGTTCCGTGATCTTAGTCATCACCGGAATCACATCAGAAATAACATTCTTATTGTCTGCCATTTGTTGAGACAAAGAAAACTAACCGAAAAGCTAATCCAAAGTGCTTACAGCAGCAAAATAATCCAAAATCACAAATCAAACAAATACAGAAATAGGATCTGAGAATCAAACCTCAGAAGTCCTTTAATGGTGTACTGGATCAGGCAACAATACACAGTGGTGGAATGAGGGGGGTTGAGGCGACGCCGGCAATGTTGATCGGAGTCGAAATGGCCTGTCGGCAGCCAAGTTCTCTCCTGAGCTGGGTGGTGAGAACAAATAGTCACACTAGATAGATGACCTGCTCTGATACCATGTAGAAAGAGATGATTCTTCTTAATTTCAATTAATTTGTACATGGGTATATATATACAATTGATTCCTATAATTGTGTTCTACTAATTAGGAAAAAATCCTAAATAAGAAATCCTAAATAAGAAATCCTAAATTTGAATACAGAATATACAGAGAAATAATATAGTGATTGATTTTCCATAACAAGGTTATTGGTAGAGATTATGAGTCTAGAGGTCTTTATGTCCTTGACTAATAGGTACCAAGTTCTCTTGTATGCTATACTACTTCAACTCCATTTGAGGTTCATTGTCGTTTGGGACATACGACATTGTCTGTTTTAGAAAATTATGCCCTCAGTATTAATCTTTGTCGGTTTTAGAGTGTGAATCATGTCAGTTTGCTAAGCATTATTATTTGCCTTTTATGCCTAGAGTCAATAAACGAGCTTCGTTCCCCTTTGAATTGGTTCATTTTGATGTCCGGTGTCCTTGTTTTGTTAGTTCTAAAATTGGATTCCGATATTTTATTACTTATATTGATGATTACTTTCATGTTACATTGTTATATTTAATGAATAATTGTTATGAGTTATTTTCTATCTTTTGTACCTTTATAATGAAATTAAAACTCAATTCAATATTTCTGTACGTATGTTGAGAAGTGATAATGCCAAAGATATTCATCAGAAAGCTTGTAGTCTTATATGTTAAAAAATGACATTCTTCATAAATCCTCCTGTGTTGATACACTATCTTAAAATGGTGTTGTTGAAAGTAAAAAAATAAGCATCTGCTTGAGACAGCTAAAGCTCCTTTCCCAAATGAAGGTTCCTAAATAGTTTTGGACTATTGCAATTTTCATGGCATGTTTATATCATCTTCTATCTTTGATGGGGACATTCTTCTATCTTTTTCCCGTTGAACCTCATCTTGTTGGTTGTGCTTGTTTTGCGTGTGATGTTCATCCATAGACTACTAAATTGGATTTGAAGTTTCTGAAGTATGTCTTTCTTGGGTATTTTCGGCTCCAAAAGGGTTACAAGTGTTTCTCTCTAACTCTCAATCGTTATCTTGTATCTATAGATGCTACTTTTTTTTGAGTCTACTCTTTTTCTATCCTAGCAATAGTTCAACCTCCTATTGTTCATGTTGATTTGAAATAACAGATTGGAGAGAAAAATCTGTATATTCTTATGCATCAATGACTTTGTACATATGCCTATTTATATACAAGATTTCTAGCTTTACAAGGAAACCTAATTTAATGGAAACTAATACAAATTGGAAATAAGATATACACAAGGAGAAAGAAATAATAATTCCTTTAATATAGGGATTGAGATTCTAACACTCACCCTCAAGTTGGTTCATGTATATTACACATATTCAACTTGGAAACTAGATGAGTCTTTTGGTGAACATATCGGCTAACTGATCTTTATAACTCAACGATCCGTCTACAATTTTCTCCTTAGTCAATTTCTATATGTTTGGTTCGATCATGCTGTATTGGATTATGGACAATACTGATAGCAGATTTGTTATCACAAAACAAGTATAAACTATTTGTTTCTGATAGTTTTAGTTCTTTCATTAACTTTTGTAACCACAACAATTCACAGACACCTTGAGCCATGGCTCTATATTCAGCCTTTGCATTGGATCTAGCAGTCACACTTTGTTTCTTACTTCTCTTAGTGATCAGGTTACCACCAATAAAAGTACAATAACCCGTTGTTAACGTTTTATCATCAAGAGATCTAGCCCAATCTGCGTTTATAAAGGCTTTTATTTGAAGATGTCCATGCTTTGAGAAAAGAAGTCCTCTCCGAGGGGTAAATTTGAAATATCTTAGAATGTGAATAACAACTTCTAAATGATATTCATCAGGATCATGCATATATTGACTCACTAGACTTACCGTAAAGGCTATATCTGGTCTAGCGTGTGAAAGATAGATCAATTTGTCAACTAATCTTTGATATCTCCCTAAATCCACCGACTCTCTAACTCCAGCTTGCAATCCATGATTTTCCTCAATGGGAGACTCTACTTGTTTACAGCCCAGTATATATGTTTCTCCAAAAGATTCAATTTGTACTTCCTCTGAGAAAAAAAAGCCCCTTATTTGGTCTGACAACCTCTATTCCAAGAAAGTACCTTAGTTTTCCTAAGTTCTTAATCTCAAACTCCTGTGCTAGGCGTTACTTAGATTTGCAATTTCTTCCTCATCATCTCCTATCACTACTATATCATCCATATAAACAATAAGTAATACGATCTTACCTTTATAATTTATAAATAAAGTGTGATCAACATTACTTTGACAGAAGCCAAAGGAGATTACAGCCTTGCTGAATTTGGCAAACTATGTCCTAGGAGACTACTTTAGGCCATACAAAGCCTTTTTCAATTTGCAGACCTTCCCTTTGGTTTTTTCATCTTCAAATCTTAGGGGTATTTCCATACAGTTCTTCTTCTAAGTCTCCATGCAAAAAGCATTCTTGACATCGAACTGTTATAAATTCCAAGCAAGATTTACTGCAAAGGACAATAAAATCCTGTTGGTGTTTATTTTAATAGGGGAAAATTCTCCTGATAATCTACCTCATATGTTTGTGTGAATCCCTTTGCTATTAATCTGGCTTTATATCTCTCAATTGAGCCATCTTCTTTGTGCTTTATAGTGAACACTTACTTGCATTCAACTGATTTTTTTTTTCCCACCAGGGAGAGTAACAAGATTCCATATCCCATTCTTTGCCAAAGCCTTTATCTCCTCAATCATAGTAGTCTTCCATTTTGAATCAAGATATGCTTTCTTCCAATCCTGTGGAGTAGAAATAGAAGAAATAGATAACACGGGCTCTATAGGATGGGGATAATAAGTCACAAGGCACAAAATTAGAAATAGGGTGCTTGGTGCAAGCTTTGACTCCTTTTCTTAAGGCAATAGGGACATCAAGATCGGAATTAGAATTAGCAATATAAGGAGGCTCATTACATACGTTAGGATGTCCAGTGACTGAATCCAGGAATTCCAATTGATCAGGAGTATCATGCTCAATGGCCTCAATTATTCTGTTCTGACGAGTGTAGGTTCTCAAATGCAACCTATTTAATCTCTCTCTAGCCTGAGGTGATCCATTTTGAACCTGTTGAGGCGATTCATCTTGAACATCATTACTCTCACCTTGAAGAATTGGAAGGAAAGGAGGAACAAACACTTCTTTCCTCTTATTCTCCCCCCCTGAAGAGGTGTCTGAAAAAATGATTCAAATTTCTTAAAAGTGACATTCATGCTTACATAATACTTTCTCGAAGGTGGATGAAAACATCATATCCTTTCTGAGTACTAGAATATCTAACAAAAACATATTGAAGAGCTTGAGGTTCTAATTTCCCAACATTAGTCTTATGAACAAAGCATACACAACCAAACACTTTAGGTGGAACAGTATAAGAGTTTTTCCCTGCAAAACTTCCAAAGGACTTTTAAAATCTACGGTTCTAAGAGGCATTTTATTAGTCAAATAGGCTGCAGACAAAATAGCATCTCCCTAGTAAGGTGTAGGAACGTTCATTGTAAACATAAGAGCTTGAGCTACATCAAGTAAATGCCTATTTTTCTTTTCAGACACCCCATTTTGTGTACTAGTATTAGTACAGCTGGTTTGGTGTAAAATATCATGTGATTCGAATAAGTCTGAAATAGTCTATACATATATTTTATACCATTATTAGTTCTTAGAATTTTTACTTGAGCATGAAATTGAGTACAGATCATTTTATGAAATTGTTGAAAACAATAAAAAAATCTCTCTTTGTTCTCATTAGGTAAACCCAAGTTAATCTAGTGCAACAATTAATGAAGGTAACAAACTATCTATATCCAGATAAAGACATAGTTTAGGTAGGTCCCCATGCATCAGATGAATAGTCATGAAAGGAATTAAGGCTTTATTATTTATTGCAGAATAAGGTTGTCTTTTGTGTTTGGCTAGTTCACAAGCATCACAAACTAAACTTTCTTACTTGCATTTCTTAAACAAAATGGGATATAACATCTCTAAAGTTTGAAAAGAAAAATGTCCTAATCTCTTGTGCTACTGAAAAATCTCTTGGTTAGCTCTCATTGATTCTCCTAACAAAACTTGGTTTGTACTAGGAGTTGAGAAACTACCACAGTCATTTAGTAGATATAGGCCATCTTGCAGTCTACCACTGCCAATCATTCTCCTTGTGTTCAATTCCTGAAATATGCAATGAGTGGGAAAGAATGAGATTTTATAGTTAAGTGCTTTTATAATAGAGCTAACAAATAAGAGATTCATAGGAAAGGTAGGCATATGTAAAACTGGGGTAAGATTCAAAGTGAGATTTTATTTAACAGAACTTGTTCCTAAAATACTGGTTAGGGATTCATCCGCTATGCGGACTTTTTCTTTTCTTGAACAATATGAATAGGTTCATGTAGAAAGAGATGATTCTCATTTTTTTCAATTAATCTGTACATGGGTATTTATATACAATTGATTCCTATAATTGTGTTATACTAATTAGGAAGAAATCCTAAATAGGAATACAGAATACAGAATATACACAGAAATAATATAATGATTGACTTTCCATAACACTCCCCCTCAAGTTGGAGCATAGATGTTAATCATGCCCAACTTGTTACAAATGTAGTCAATCCTAGCTCCATTTAGAGCTTTTGTGAAAATATCTCCTAACTGCTCTCCAGTTTTGATATGTCCTGTTGAGATGATCTATTGTTGAATCTTTTCACGAACAAAGTGACAATCAATCTCAATATGTTTGGTCCGCTCATGAAATACCGGATTAGAAGCAATATGGAGAGCAGCTTGATTATCACACCACAATTTCGCAGGTTGGGGGGTCTTAAAACCTGTCTCATCTAGTAATTGAAATATTCCCATTACCTCACATACTGATTGTGCCATGGCTCAGATTCGATTCAGCACTAGATCGAGAAACTACACTCGCTTCTTGCTTTTCCAAGACACCAAATTTCCTCCAACAAAAACGCAATATCCAAAGAGTTGACCTCCTATCAACCTTAGATCCAGATCGGCATCTCAAAAAAATCAACATTCAAATGCCCATGATTACCATATAACAAACCTCTTCCCGAGCTCCTTGGATAGCACAAGATTTGTCCCAAGGCTTCCCAATGAGCAACAGTTGGGGAAGACATAAACTGACTTACCACACTAATGACATAAGCAATGTCAGGACGAGTGACAGTAAGGTAGTTCAATTTTCCTACCAATCTCCTGTATCTCTCTGGATCTTCAAACAACTCACTATCCCCTGCTAACAGTTGTAAATTTGGAGTCATTGGTGCACTACAAGGCTTAGCACCTAATTTTCCTGTCTCTGTCAATAGATCAAGGACATATTTTCTTTGAGACAAGAAAATACCCTTCTTACTTCTCATAACTTCAATACCCAAAAAATACTTTAATAATCCCAAGTCTTTGGTCTGAAACTGGGTTTGGAGGAAGGTTTTAAGAGATGAAATACCTGCAGAGTCACTCCCAGTGATGATAATGTCATCCACATAGACTACCAGGAGAATTAGACCACCTCGATTGCTTATAAAATCTCGAGTGATCACACTTACTCTTTTGCATACCAAATTCTGCATCGCTTCATCGAATCTCCTAAACCAAGCCCTAGGACTTTGTTTCAAGCCATAAAGAGACTTCCGAAGCCTACAAACTTTACCCAACTCCCCCTGAGCAACAAACCCAGGTGGTTGCTCCATATACACCTCCTCCTGAAGATCACCATGAAGGAAGGCATTCTTGATATCCAATTGGTGTAGAGGCCAATCATATGTAGCTGCTAAAGAGATAAACAAGCGAACAGAAGTAAGTTTAGCTACAGGAGAAAAAGTGTCAGAGTAATCAACCCCATATGTCTGAGCATATCCTTTTGCTACAAGGCGTGCTTTTAATCTAGCCACGTAACCATCAGATTTACTCATCAGAATACCCATTTGCAACCAATAGCTTTCTTACCGTGGGCAAAGGCAACAGCTTCCCATGTACCATTAGCATCTAAAGCCTCCATTTCCTCTTTCATAGCAAAGACACCACCAGATGAGACAAAGGCCTCACCAACAGTATTAGGGATGTGAATAGAGTCTAAAGAAGTAACAAAACACCGAGAACAAGAAGACAATTGATTATAAGAAACAAAAGAAGAGATAGGGTAAGTACATGAACGTTTACCTTTACGAAGAGCATTGGGTAAGTCTAGATCGTAATCATGATCGCATGAGGTGCAGGATCTCCCAACGAAGTAGCCGGGTGGAGGATCCGAGTCAGAATCTCTAATCTCTGGAATAAACATGAACAACGGAGGCCGAGTAGGTCTAGAGACAGAAGAAATAGGCTGTGAGAGAGGACTAGACATTGGTTGGACAGTATATATTAAGATATCATCTTCCTCCCCCTGACTCTCATACACAGATGATTGAGAAAAAAATGGAGTGGACTCAAAAAATGTGACATCTGCAGAAACAAGATAACGATTAAGAGTAGGAGAGAAACAACGGTACCCTTTTTGGATCCGGGAGTACCCAAGGAAGACACATTTGAGAGACTTTGGATCCAATTTAGTAACCTGCGGATGAACATCACGTACAAAACAAGTACAACAAAAAATACGGGGTTCAACGGGAAACAAAGATTTTGTAGGGAACAAAGCAGTATAAGGAATATCCCCATTAAGGATGAAGGCATACGATTGATCAAAAATATGCCAGAGAAAGCGCATCCGCCCAAAATTGTTTAGGAACTTTCATCTGAAAAGAAGAGCACGAGTTACCTCAAGAAGATGCCGATTTTTTCTTTCGGCCACGCCATTTTGGGATGGGGTATCCACACAGGAAGACTGATGAAGAATGCCATTTTGTGTCATATAAGACTGAAATTGTGCTGAAAAATATTCTTTAGCATTGTCACTTCTTAATATGCGCACAGAAATATTAAATTGAGTTTTGATTTCATTACAAAAGGCACAAAAGATAGAAAACAACTCAGAACGATTCTTCATTAAATATAACCAGTTAACACGAGAGTAATCATCAACAAAAGTAACAAAATAACGAAATCCAGTTTTAGAAGTAACAGAACAAGGACCCCAAACATCAGAATGAACTAACTCAAAAGGGGATGAAGCCCGTTTATTGACTCTAGACACAGAAGGCAAACGATGATGTTTTGCAACCGACACGACTCACATTCTAGTAATCGATAAAGATCAAATCGAGGACACAACTTCTTCATGGTAGACAAAGAAGGATGACCCAATCTACAATGAGCTTCAAGAGGTGTTACAGATCGAGCAAACAAGCGACCGCGGTACATGATTTTCCAGAATGTAGAGACCACCTGACTCACGTCCTCTACCAATAATCTGCTTCGTCGTAAGATCCTGAAACAAACACTGATCAGGAAAAAAGGAAATAGAACAATTTAAGGTACGAGTAAGTTTACTAATGTAAAGTAGATTAAAAGAGAAATTTGGTAGACACAAAGCAGATGACAAAGAAATTGATGAAGTCGGATTCAGCCTGCAACCCATGATACATGAAGTAGAACCATCGCCTAAAGTAATGAGAGGAAGTGGGATTAGATCAAAAGCGGATAGAAGACTAGAATTACTGTCATGTGATCTGTTGCACCGTAATCAATAACCCATTTGGATGAGGAAGACACAAGGCATGTAGTGGATTTACGACTCGTGATCGCAGTGATAGGGAACCGGTAGGCTTTAGAAATGCTCGACATCGGGAAAACTGTGCAAAATCCTCTGCAGATACTAAAACAGCTTTTCGGAGGAAGATACCGTAGAATCCTCTCACGCCATATTTGCCATCCGTGATCGCTGATTTTTCCTCTGAAGTTGCGCACAATTATATTTTGTATGGCTGTGCTCATGACAATAATAACAAATGACTCCTCTTGAGTCTGATTAGAACTAGCCTCCATTATGCCGACATTACTGTTCGTAATTCCTCCTCTACTTCCTCTTCTATTACCACGTTGTCCATTTGGATTACGGCTAATAAGAGCACTAGTGGCAGTGTGAAGATTGGGTACTCTGCACGTTGAAGGACCCGTGAATGTTTCATGCAAAGAGGAAATCTCGAATCGAAAGAATCGAGATTTAGCACTCTCATACTCGAAGGAAGGCCTGCAAGAAAACTCATAACACCGCTTGCTCCGTTGGGCTCTTTGAACTTTCACATCAGAACTAAAAGGCAACAATACATTAAGTTCCTCATATACCCGTTTAAAATCCATAAAATAAGCCGTGAGAGACTTATTCTCTTTCTCAGCACGGTAGAATGCCTTACAAACATCATAAATACGGGAGATATTCCCTTTACCAGAATCTGTAAAATCTAAGTAATCCATCAATTCTTTAACAAATTCACAGTGATTAATTAAACTAATTACCTCACTGTGAATCGAGTTCCGAAGCTGCAAAAACAACCGAGCGTCCTCCCTTAGCCAAGTTTGTTGTGTATCATCAGTAGGTGGATCTTTAGTAAGGTGATCATCCTTATCAATGCTACGCAAATAGACCCTAACAGTCTTACTCCACTCCAGGTAATTTGAACCATTAAGTTTGTGTTCTGTGATCTTAGTCATCATCGGAATCACATCAGAAATAACATTCTTATTGTCTGCCATTTGTTGAGACTAAGAAACTAACCAACGCTAATCCAAAGTCTTGTGACAACAAAATAATCCAAAATCACAAATCAAGTAAATACCGAAATAGGATCTGAGAGCCAAACCTCAGAAGTCCTTTAATGGTGTACTGGATCAGGCAACAGCACACAGTGGTGGAATGAGGGGATTGAGGCGACGCTGGCAATGTTGATCGGAATCGAAACGGCCGGTTGGCGGCCAAGGTCTCTCCTGAGCTGGGTGGTGAGAACAAATAGTCACCCTAGATGGCCTGCTCTGATACCATGTAGAAAGAGATGTAGAAAGAGATGATTCTCGTTGATTTCAATTAATCTGTACATGGGTATTTATATACAATTGATTCCTATAATTGTGTTATACTAATTAGGAAGAAATCCTAAATAAGAAATCCTAAATAGGAATACAGAATACAGAATATACACAGAAATAATATAATGATTGACTTTCCATAACAAGAACATTTCTGGCTGTTGGAAATCACAGGTTTGAGCTCTTCTCCTCTTCTTCTTCTTTTTCTACTTCTTCTTTTCTTTGGTTGGTGCTGAATGCTAGCTGTTGGCTTTTAAGCCCTAACATTTTTCCCTTGCGCTGGGGATCAATGGGAAGCGCCCTTTTGCGCCTCGTGCCTGCCTTGGTGCGCCTCAGTGAGGTGTCGCGTCTCTCCTTCTATTGGGTGCTGAGGCGCACCTCCTGCGTGCCTTTGATAACCGTGTATAATATTTGAGTAAATTTCCTTCCCTTGAGTTAGCTTTTTGGGTGTGGTTCTTCTAAATTCGTATCAATAGTATCAGAGCTAACTACTATGACTCTCAGTTGCAATTGTGCAGCACAAGCGGTGACACCGAAATAGCAGTGTTCGCCCAAGACCATTTTCTCTACATGGTATCAGAGCCTGCTCTACTTCAATATTGGGCCACTCGCAGATGTGTATTATCCCATATTAGTGGATGAGGGTAATGTGTCCCTTATACAGCATTGGATACTCCTGCTCCCTTGAGCTAGTTTTTGGAGTGGAGTTAGGTCCGGTTCATTTTCTTAACATGATACCAGAGCCCTACTTAAATGTTGGGCCACCTCATATGTGTGTTTTCCTACATTGGTGGGGCGAAATATTTGAACTATATATAAGACTTTTGTAAACTTCCTTCCCTTGAGAATTTTTTATATGAATTCAGGATAATCTTACCCCATAAGCTAGCTCATGGGAAGATGTTGGGCTACTTGTAAATGTATTTGCCAGCAAACTTTATGATTCATATGTTCATGCCTAGACGTGAGGGAGGAGGGGGAGTGTTGTCCCACATTAGTTTGAAATAAGGTATTTCTGCTATATATAAGATTTGGATAAACCTCCTCCCCTTGAGCTAGTTTTTGGAAGTGAGTTAGGCCTGATCCATTTTCTTAAGAACCACTTATGTACCATGTTCAGGAAAGGCAAGAGTCCGCATAGCGGATGGGTCTCTAGCCAATATTTGAAGAATAGGTTCAGTTGAATGCGCTACTACTTTGGATCCCACCTCAGTTTTGCATGTGCCTAGCTTTCTCATTAATATGATGTCTGTTAGCTCTGTTACAAAAGCTTTTAACTGTAAAATCTCATTTTTCCCTACTCATTGTATTTTTCTGGAGTTGAAACAGAGAAAACGATTAGCAGTGGTGGACTGCAAGATGGTCTATATTTGTTGGATGATTGTGGTGGTTTTTCAAATCCTAATACCAGTCAAGCCTTTTTAGGACAACCTGTGAGTGCTGACCAAGAGATCCTCCATTGGCATAAGAGATTAGGACGTCCTTTTTTTTCAACTCTAGAGAGGTTAAGTCCCATTTTATTTAAAAAATGCAAGTTAGAACTTTTAATTTGTGATGCTTGTGTTGTGAGCTAGATAAAAACATAAGACAGTCTTATCCTTCAATAAATAATAAAGTTTTGATTCCCATCATAACTATTCATTATGATGTATGAGGACCTACTCAAACTGTGTTCTTATTTGGATATTGATGGTTTTTTTTAACTTTCGTTGATTGTTGCATTAGGTTGACTTGGGTTTACCTAATGAAAACAAAGAGTGAGGTCTTTTCTTGTTTCCAATAATTTCATCAAATGATTCGTGCCCAATTTGATGCTCAGGTTAAATACTAAGAACTATTACTAGAGATCAGCAGCATGTTTTTCACGGGTTAATCAAGTGGTTGAATCTTCCTGTAGAAGGTGCAACTTGAGAAGACTATTCTCTTATTGTGAACCAGTTTACAAAAGCTGAACTTTCTTGGGTACAAGAAATTCCTAATGGGGGAGGTATTGTTACAAACCAGAGGAGAAGGCTGAGGCAGAATAGGGGCTAGTTATATGGGTTGTAATTGACAGGAGAATGGTTGTCAAGTAGCTGTCAATTAGTTATAAATTCAGCTGTAGCTTATTGTAGAGGCATTCTGATGTTTTCTCAAGAAATAACAATTCTCTCCCTTTTCTGATTCTATTTCTCTCTCATCCCTAACTTCTATTTCTCTCTCCCTACTTCTCCTTCTTTCTTCCTAAATTCTTCTAATTCTTCTCTGGTAGTACTTCAATCCTAAAATCGGTAAGATGAGAGTGTAAGTGTGAAAGGAATAAAGGAATTGGAGGGAAAGGGAGTCAGGTAGGCAGTTATTCTGTTAGGAGCTACTCGACAGTAGCTGCAGGTAGTTACAAAGCAGTTACTGAGCTGACAGTACTGCTATATAATGCAGAGAGAGAGAGTTTTTGTAAATCCATCCAGATTCTTTTCAAGAAATAATATTTTTCCTCTCATTCTCTATTCTCTGATCTTTCTCAATTGTTTCTGCATCTTCTAACTTCCTTCAATTCTTCTCAATTCTCTTTAATTGCTCTATTATGGTTCCAAAAGCCTAGCAAATTATTAAAATAACATGTGAAAGGCCGCATCACTATTTCTCCTAAGAGTTTGATGGAACAGGATGTGAGGGTTTTGTGAGATCAAAGTAGAAATTCAATGTGTTTTAAGTGACAAATTAAAGTTTAAGGACCTTAATTTTATCCATGATAAGTTGAGAGACAATGGGTGAAATTTACCCTAACTAATGAGCCTGATCTTTCTTGTTGGTAACCAAGTTAACAGTTTTGGCATATGTCAAATTCACCAATTCTTGCTCATTTTGAGTTGTTTCTAGGTCCAATTTGAAACCTCCTGTGGCCAAAGGAAACAGAAGAGAAAGCAGAAAGCGTGCATATATTGAAGATGATGAGTTGGATCCTATGGACCCAAGCTCTTATTCAGATGCTCCCCGTGGTGGTTGGTATGTGTTATCTAATGTTATATTTTGGCTTAATTTCATCAACGGTCACTAAACTTATCCGAGTTTCATTGTGGTTATAGCATTTCAATTTGTATCAGTAAAATCATTTTACAATGTTGTTTCAATAAAATCACTATTGCCAAATGTCTATAGAGAGTTTAGTTGATTTTTTATGTGCTAATTAAGAAATCATGAAGCCTTTCTTTAATTTTAGAATCAGACTAAATTTTTTTTTATTTTATTATTAACTAGAAGATTTTATTTAATTTCTGCCAAAATTTATCAATAGTGACTTTATTGAAACAAAATTAAAGCTGAGTGACTCTTCCTAAAACAAATTGAAGTTTAGTCACCGTACTAAAATCAATGATGAGTTAAATGATGATCGGTAAAATCAAGCCTACATGTTTTAGTCAAAGTCTTTTGGTAAAAATGGTAGTTTCTAGTTCCTTCTCCCAATTTCTCAACAAACCAAATAGTTCATACTAGATTTGATACAAAACAACCATGAGAGTAGTTTTGAGTAATAATTATTAATTTCATCTAGTGCTGATTCTACAGGGTTGTTGGCCTGAAAGGAGTGCAGCCACGAGCAGCCGACACTACTGCTACAGTGAGTTATCTGTGCAAAATGCAAAACCCTCTGCTTTGTTATATCTTTGCTCCTCCTCCCTCCCCACCCTCTACTATTTTTGGGTGTTTAATGAAATGGGCCTTTTTTTTATGCATAGAAAATCAACATCAATTTAGGTGAAGGAAATGGCTAGTTACCAGATTGAAGTGGGATTTTTAACACAAAAGAAGCAACTGTCACATGAAAATTTGCTCTGCAATTAATGATTATAATGTCCCATTTTTCCTCACTTTGGGATGAATACAAAGTGGATACTACCATTGCAATGAGACAAATTTTCTAGGTTATCCATCTTGACATATGTGATAAACATACTTCTTGTTACGATCCCACGTTGCTAAAGAACAACCTTAGTGAGAGGTTAATAAGTCTCTAAGCATTCTCCTTTTGCAAGCCGGTTTTCAAGGTTGAGTTCTACTTAGGTGGTCTATCCTCACGTGACGCAATCTCAGCGACTCGTGGTACTTGTTATGGAAAGTCAATCATTATATTATTTCTGTGTATATTTTGTATTCTGTATTCCTATTTAGGATTTCTTATTTAGGATTTCTTCCTAATTAGTATAACACAATTATAGGAATCAATTGTATATAAATACCCATGTACAGATTAATTGAAATGAATGAGAATCATCTCTTTTTACATCTCTTTCTACATGGTATCAGAGCAGGCCATCTAGGGTGACTATTTGTTCTCACCACCCAGCTCAGGAGAGACCTTGGCCGCCGACCGGCCGTTTCGATTCCGATCAACATTGCCAGCGTCGCCTCAATCCCCTCATTCCACCACTGTGTCTTTGTTGCACGATCCGATTACACCATTAAAGGACTTCGAGGTTTGGCTCTCGGATCCTATTTGGTATTTACTTGATTTGTGATTTTGGATTATTTTGTTCTTTATCGGCACTTTGGATTAGCGTTTGGTTAGTTTCTTTGTCTCAACAAATGGCGAGAATAAGAATGTTATTTACGATGTGATTCCGATGATGACTAAGATCACGGAACACAAACTTAATGATTCAAATTACAGGTGGAGTAAGGCTGTAGGGTCTATTTGCGTAGCATTGATAAGGATGATCACCTTACTAAAGATCCACCTCGATGATACACAACAAACTTGGCTAAGGGAGGACGCTCGGTTGTTTTTGCGGCTTGAACTCGATTCACGGTGAGGTAATTAGTTTAATTAATCACCGTGAATTTGTTAAAGAATTGATGGATTACTTAGATTTTTGTATTACGGTAAAGGAATATCTCCGTATTTATGATGTTTGTAAAGCATTCTACCGTCTTGAGAAAGAGAATAAGTCTCTCACGGCTTATTTTATGGATTTTAAGCGGGTATATGAGGAACTTAATGTATTGTTGCCTTTTAGTTACGATGTGAAAGTTCAATGAGCCCAACGGGAGCAATCGGCTGTTATGAGTTTTCTTGCGAGCCTTCCTTGAGTATGAGAGTGCTAAATCTCAGATTCTTTCCAGTTCTGAGATTTCCTCTTTGCATGAAACATTCACACGGGTCCTACGTACATATAGTACCCAATCTATACAGCCTGCCAGTAGTGCTCTTATTAGCCGTAATCCAAATGGACAACAGGGTAATAGAAGAGGAAGTAGAGGAGGAATTACAGCAATGAGTAATCAGCGTAATGGAGAGGCTAGTTCTAATCGGGACTCAAGAGGAGTCATTTGTTATTATTGTCATGAGCACAGCCATACAAAATATAATTGTCCGCAACTTCGGAGGAAAAATCAGCGATCACAGATGGCAAATATGGCGTGAGAGGATTCTCTGGTATCTTCCTCTGAGAAAAGCTGCTTTGGTATCTGCAGAGGATTTTGCACAGTTTTCCCGATGTCGAGCATCTCTAAAGCCTACGGTTCCCTATCATCGCGATCACGAGTCGTAAATCCACTACATGCCTTGTGTCTTCCTCATCCAAATGGGTTATTGATTACGGTGCAGCAGATCACATGACAGTAATTCTAGTCTTCTATCCGCTTTTCGTCTAATCCCACTTCCTCTCTGTTACTTTAGCCGATGGTTCTACTTCTTGTGTCATGGGTTAGGCTATGGCCCGACCGTCAATTTCTTTGTCATCTGCTTTGTGTCTACCAAATTTCTCTTTTAATCTACTTTACGTTAGTAAACTTACTCGTACCTTAAATTGTTCTATTTCCTTTTTTCGATCGGTGTTTGTTTGAGGATCTTACGACGGCAGATTATTGGTAGAGGACGTGAGTCGTGGTCTCTACATTCGGAAAATCATGTACGCGGTCGCTTGTTTGCTCGAGCATCGTAACACCTCTTGAAGCTCATTGTAGATTGGGTCATCCTTCTTTGTCTACCATGAAGAAGTTGTGTCCTCGATTTGATCTTTATCGATACTAGAATGTGAGTCGTGTCGGTTTGCAAAACATCATCGTTTGCCTTACGTGTCTAGAGTCAATAAGCGGGCTTCATCCCCTTTTGAGTTAGTTCATTACGATGTTTGGGGTCCTTGTTCATTACTTCTAAAAGCTGGATTTCGTTATTTTGTTACTTTTGTTGATGATTACTCTCGTGTTACTGGTTATATTTAATGAAGAATCGTTACGAGTTGTTTTCTATCTTTTGTGCCTTTTGTAATGAAATCAAAACTCAATTTAATATTTCATGCGCATATTAAGAAGTGACAATGCTAAAGAATATTTTTCAAAGACAATTTCAGTCTTACATGACACAAAATGGCATTCTTCATCGATCTTCTGTGTGGATACCCCATCCCAAAATGGCGTGGCGAAAGAAAAATCGGCATCTTCTTGAGGTAACTCGTGCTCTCCTTTTCATATGAAAGTTCCTAAACACTTTTGGGCGGATGCAGTTTCTCGACATGTTTTTGATCAATCGTATGCCGTCTTACATCCTTAATGGGGATATTCCTTATACCGCTTTGTTCCCTACAAAATCTTTGTTTCTGTTGAACCCGTATTTTTGGTTGTACTTGTTTTGTACGTGATGTTCGTCATGAGTTACTAAATTGGATCCAAAGTCTCTCAAATGTGTCTTCCTTGGGTACTCCGATTCAAAAAGGTACATTGTTTCTCTCCTACTCTTAATCGTTATCTTGTTTCGCAGATGTCACATTTTTGAGTCCACTCCATTTTTTCTCAATCATCCGTGTATGAGAGTCGGGGGAGGAGGATGATATCTTAATATATCTTGCCCAATCAATGTCTAGTCCTCTCTCACACTGCTGTTTCTTACGTCTCTAGACCTACTCGGCCTCCCGTTGTTCATGTTTATTCGGAAGATTGAGATTCCGACTCAGATCCTCCACCGGCTACTTCGTTGGGAGATCCTGTACCTCATCGATCATGATTACGATCTAGATTTACCCATTGCTCTTCGTAAAGGTAAACGTTCATGTACTTACCCTATCTCTTCTTTTGTTTCTTATAATCAATTGTCTTCTTGTTCTCGGTGTTTTGTTACTTCTTTAGACTCTGTTCCTATCCCTAATCTGTTGGTGAGGCCTTTGTCTCATCTGGTGGTGTCTTGCTATGAAAGAAGAAATGGAGGCTTTAGATGCTAATGGTACATGGGAACTGTTGCCTTTGCCCACTGGTAAGAAAGCTATTGGTTGCAAATGGGTATTTACATTAAAGGTAAATCCTGATGGTTCTGTGGCTAGGTTAAAAGCACGCCTTGTAGCAAAGGATATGCTCGGACATATGGGGTTGATTACTCGACACTTTTTCTCCGTAGCTAAACTTACTACATTCGCTTGTTTATCTCTTTAGCAGCTACATATGATTGGCCACTGCACCAATTGGATATCAAGAATGCTTTCCTTCATGGTGATCTTCAGGAGGAGGTGTATATGGAGCAACCACCTGGGTTTGTTGCTCAGGGGGAGTTGGGTAAAGTTTGTAGGCTTCGGAAGTCTCTTTATGGCTTGAAACAAAGTCCTAGGGCCTGGTTTGGGAGATTCGGTGAAGCGATGAGAATTTGGTATGCAAAAGAGTAAGTGTGATCACTCGGTATTTTATAAGCAACTGAGGCTGGTCTAATTCTCACGGTAGTCTATGTGGATGACATTATCATCACCGGGAGTGACTCTGCAGTATTTCATCTTTTAAAACCTTCCTCCAAACTCGATTTGGACCAAAGACTTGGGATTATTAAAGTATTTTTGGGTATTGAAGTTATGAGAAGTAAGAAGGGTATTTTCTTGTCTCAAAGAAAATATGTCATCGATCTATTGATGACAGAAAATTAGGTGCTAAGCCTTGTAGTGCACCAATGTCTCCAAATTTACAAGCTGTAGCGGGGATAGTGAGTTGTTTGAAGATCCGGAGAGATACAGGAGATTGGTAGGAAAATTGAACTATCTTCTTGTCACTCGTCCCGATATTGCTTATGCCGTTAGTGTGGTAAGTCGGTTTATGTCTTCCCCAAGCTGTTGCTCATTGGGAAGCCTTGGGACAAATCTTGTGCTATCTGAAGGGAGCTCCAGGAAGAGGTTTGTTATATGGTAATCATGGGCATTTGAATGTTGAATGTTTTTCAGATGCCGACTGGGCTGGATCTAAGGTTGATAGGAGGTCAACTCTTTGGATATTGCGTTTTTGTTGGAGGAAATTTGGTGTCTTGGAAAAGCAAGAAGCGAGTGTAGTTTCTCGATCTAGTGCTGAATCCGAATCTGAGCCATGGCTGTCGGTATGTGAGGTAATGTGGATATTTCAATTACTAGATGAGACAGGTTTTAAGACCCCCCAACCTGCGAAATTGTGGTGTGATAATCAAGCTGCTCTCCATATTGCTTCTAATCCGGTATTTCATGAGCGGACCAAACATATTGAGATTGATTGTCACTTTGTTCGTGAAAAGATTCAACAACAGATCATCTCAACAGGACATATCAAAACTGGAGAGCAGTTAGGAGATATTTTCACAAAAGCTCTGAATGGAGCTAGGATTGACTACATTTGTAACAAGTTGGGCATGATTAACATCTATGCTCCAACTTGAGGGGGAGTGTTATGGAAAGTCAATCATTATATTATTTCTGTGTATATTTTGTATTCTGTATTCCTATTTATGATTTCTTATTTAGGATTTCTTCCTAATTAGTATAACACAATTATAGGAATCAATTGTATATAAATACCCATGTACAGATTAATTGAAATGAATGAGAATCATCTCTTTTTACATCTCTTTCTACAGTACTCAATAGTTCTTATCAATTGGTATCAGAACCAATTGCATTTTGTGAGACCTGACGTTCGGAGTGGTGGCCTAGGCCTACTGTGTAAGGACAGGTGACCGATGTACGGTTTTAGCTATGACCAACATGGTTGTGACTAACGAGGATGTTGGTTCTCCAATTGTGCGGTATTGTTACGATCCTATGTTGCTAAGGAACAACATTGGTGAGTGGTTAATAAGTCCCTAAACACCCTCCCGTTTCAAGCCGATTTTTAAGGTGAGTTCTACTTAGGTGGTCTATCATGACGTAGTGCAACCTTAGCGACTCTTAGTGCTCAATAGTTCACATCACTTGTACTCTTGTGAACCTGGAAATACAATACCTGAAACCTGCCCCTCGAAATTGATTGGACTTGATTTCACGTTTGGTCAATTGATCTTGTCACTAATTTTAGCAGGTCACTAAAAACTTCAATTGGCAAGTTTAATTTTCTTTCAATTAAATTTTACCTAGATATTTGCCACATGGTCGAGTGAAATTAGTCAAATGTAGTGTTTCAATTAATAATAGGCTATTGTCTTTCTCACCAATTGAAGTTACTGTTGACTACATAGTTACCTAGAACAAAATACCCTTCGATATATGGTAAGGGGATGTGGTAGGTGGTACACAAATTAGATACAAGGTACGTAGAGGATAGGATTAGTTGGTATGCTAATTTAGATTGTTGTACGTGAATTACATTTGTTCTGTACTACTTGGTTTGTTGGCCTTCATATTGCATAAATTTTACACCTAGAACAATTTCCATAAACCAACATGTCTCTAATATAATTCCAGCAGCATAATAAACTTTAAAAAATTTTACGGTCTTTTAAACCATAAAGTTAAAAAAAGGCCAAACCTTTATGCTAATTGGTAATTATATCTACACTTTTTAATTTTGGCTGGAGAGGGACAAACCTTTAAGATTGGAAGCAATTGTATCCAAGCCTCTAAAGTTGTGGCATTTTTCATAATTAAAAATTAAATCAAAATAATTTCTAAATCTGATTTTTCTTGCCTGCATCATCATACATATAACCCCTCGTGCTTCCTCACCTTCTTAACCTCCCTTCTCTCTCGCTGTCTCCCTCTCTCTTTATAATAACATGCATGCTTGCTTAGTCATGGACTGATCTGAATAATTAATGCCTGTTTTATCTGTTTTCACCATGTAAGTTCATTATTTGTTTGATTGTCATGCTTCATATGCTATATGTTTCTTTTGGGGATTGTCAGGGTCCTCTGTTTCAACAACGGCCATACCCATCTCCAGGAGCTGTCTTGCGAAAGAACGCTGAAATTGCTTCGCAAGCCAAAAAATATGGTTCTCATTATGCACCTATCTCAAAGAAAGGGGATGGGAGTGATGGGCTTGGTGATGCAGACTGAGGTTCTGATTGAAATAGTGTGGATTTGTGAAAATGGATGGTGGTTTCAGGGCTGGAACTAACGGTGACATGAAAGTAGGAGGCCGGTGTAGCTGTGAGCGGAGGCTAATTGGTTTCAGGCATTTTGGGTTTTTCCGTCAACAAATGTCCATTTCATGGTTTTGCAAGAGAATGGTCGGACTAGCAGTGTAGCATGGAATGCCTGCGCCTGCTTTGCAGGAAATGAAACGGTTTCTCCAACACACTTGTGCATTCTGCAGTTTTGTATGGTTCATCATGTACTTTATACTCCCCTTTCTTCCTGTTCTTTTTATATATTTATTTTAAAATATGATTCATAATAACTCTTAGGATCCAAGATTATTATTATTATTATTATTATTATTATTATTTTAATTTCACTGTTAATTAACTGGCATTGGATAATAGAATAATTTTATTTTTTTAAGAAATAAATTTCTTGTCCCTTCGGTGTGATTTGATGGATTGTCATAATTAATGTACTTGTGCAAATTATTTATTATTATAGTTTAATAATGTAATTTAATATTATTTTTTAATATTTTATATTTTTAAAATCATATTATAAAATAATTATAATTTTATTTTAAATGTTAATAATAAATTTTTTAATAGCAAAACATGTATATATTTTGCACGGCCTATATTTATGGCCATAAAATTTCTTTAAGAGAATGAATTAAATTAAGCACATAATTAGAACTTCTACATTCGCTATGAGTTGGTAATTATATTAGAAACAAAATTTCTAATACCCTAGGGATTAGATATTTTTAGCCGGAAATTCATGCTTGCTAAAAGGTGGTATTTTCCCCATAGTCATGAGCAATGTTCGAGTGTTCTAATTATGGTTGTAGAGTGATATTTTATCGAGGTTTTTTTTTATTTCTTTATTTTTATGGAAATTCACGGCAAATGTATGAATTATGTTTTCTATTCGTGAATAACACGCAGGAGGTGCGCTATTTTTTTTTTCTTAGATCTGATTATATTATATTAAACAATTAGGCAAGCTATTTTTTCTTTGTAGATTCAGTTTTTATTTCCCAATTTGTACCCTTTATATAAGCTGAAACATTATCAAAGTTACTCTGTATGATCCCTAAAATTTTCATGGGAAAGTGATTTCAGTAAATTAATATGCAGCTATATTTTCTCTCTTGTTGACCTGAGAAGAAACTTGCTTTGTATAATCCCTAAAAATTGAATGGAAAAGTGTTTTTAGTAAATCAAAAAGCAACCATATTTTCTCTCTTTTTCAATGATTTCAAAAAATTAACATGTAATTGCACAATTTCCAATTTCAATGTTCTTTAACAACAATCACTAACCTAAATTAATATTGTAAAACATATTAAACAAGCATCAACATGATACAAGAGGGAGACGATGAGCGATACAGTGTGTTGGAAGAATAAGTAAACTGATGCGCAGTGGGTGATAAGTGATATGGAGTTATAGTAGTTTAGAGACGGTTATTTCTATGAGCTGTATAAAAGAGAATTGTAACTGTCTTGAGATGTGAATGAAACATTAGTGAATTGATTTGTCTTCTATTCTTTGAATTCTTCTTTGTTTCTCCCTTCTATTCTCATTCTCTAATTCAGTTCTTCTTTAATTCGTATCAACTGGTATCAGATTGACCATGGCTGAAGGGACACGGGCTTAAGAATTAAAGCATGAGGTGGTAACAATGATCATTGAATCCGAACAAAGGGAGGAAGCAATGTCGAGAGCTTACGTGGCAGAACTCAAAACGCTGCCGAGTGCTTTAAATGCACAGAACTAAGAGATGGCGAGGAGTTCAACTGAAGTAATACGTAATAAACCCTGGCGCCAATCCACCAAACTGGAATTTCCGAAGTTTAATGGTGAAGGGGTGGATGGTTGGTTGCTTAGGGTGGAGTATTTCTTTGAAGTTGGTGGAACTACAGATGCAAAAAGAGTCAAGGTTGTTGCATTGCATTTGGAGGGAAAAGCTATCTGTGGCATTAGTCATATGTCAAAGCAAAAGGGTTAGAAGCATATCAAGATTGCCAGGGTTATGTGAGGGCTTTAAATGCTAGGTTTGGTACTCGAGTGTATGATGATCCTTTGAGTTGAGGAATTTGAGACAAGAAGGGTCTTTGCAAGAGTATCTGGAGGCTTTTGACGAGCTTTATCCCAAAGCAGAAATTCGTGAGGATTAGGCCGTTAGTTTTTTCTTGTTCGGGTTAGTGGATGAACTCCAAATGCTCGTGACAATGTTCAAGCCACAGACTTTAGCAGAGGCTTATTTACTTGCTAGGCTACAGGACATTATAGTAGCTGCACTGCAAAGCAAGCTTAAAACCCAATTGAAAACATTACATTCCACTCAAAGTAATACGAATATTAATAAGAACTTGGGAAATTTGTTGTGTAAAATTTCGCAAGTGCGCGGATTATTAACAAATAATAAAGTGACAAGTAAGTATCATTCTGACCAGTACTGTGTTGAGTACTGAACTAAACAACAAATATAATTATCTAGACAATCAAATTCGAGAGAAATAGTAATGAAATCTAAATAAAATGAAATAAAATCTAAAGCAATTAACTAAACTTGAATATCAATTAATAAAAGCATTATTGAGTTAAGGAACTCAAATTGTATTTTAATTAATCCAAACTCCTACATTTGTGGTGATTAAATTAATTAAAATCCATTATGTCCTTTGGTTAATTATTAATTCCATATAGAATTACAGCCTATCTCTAGATCAAGAATCCTAAGTTCAAAATTCAATTATTCCAATATTAATAATCACCTATCAGTCATTCAATTAATATCTAAAATCAATACTTAGTGGAGCTTATCACATAGCATGCGTTAAGAATATAAGAGATTGAATCAAAGAATAAAATACCCAATATATTAAATAGAAACAAACTAAATCCATAACTAAATTGATGAAATAAAAAAGAAAAGATATGAGAAGAAATAGAATGAAAGAACCTAGATGGAGAATTGCATCCTTGGACTTTTGAAATTTCAGTTGAAAATCCCTTCTCGCATCTGGCAGATCCATTTCTCCTTTCGTTTCTCTCATAGGTGTTGTGCTCTCTTGAAAGTAAAAAAGTTGATTTCAATTGAAATACTGACTTCTTATATTTGTAGCTATTGAAAAATCCTTGTTTTAGAGTCCTAAAAGGCTTAGAAAACCTTCAGGAGTGGCTAGGAGTTGTGGGTGGTTGATTTTGTAATTTTGTGATTAACAACAGCACAGGGGCATGTAATCTTTTTAGTTTACACGGCCTTGCCCTGTGTAACTCTTTGAACAATTAATTTTCAAAGTTTTGACAACTCAAAACATGGCACGGGTTGTGTTTTTATAACACGGGTCGTGTAATTTTAAAAACCAAGAAACATGAGCCATGTGACTCATAACATGGGCCATGTTATCTTTTAGGGCCTCCAAACTTTACTTTTTACGTTCCAACACTTCTCCAATCACCTCCATTCCATCCCGAGTCGTCGATGCACACTTAATAATGGCTGAAAACCAAGGAATCAGATCGATTTAACACAGAATTTAAAAGAAAACTAAAAATACTTTACAATAAGCATGAAGGTAATAAAATACTAACAAAATGCAATGAAAGTAACAAAATAATAACAAAATGCAACAAATATAATTCCTAAATGCCTATATGATTTGAATGCATTAAATACACTCAAACTCAAACCTTTACTTATTCTCAACCAAAAAGAAACTAAATGCATATGAGACATATTTTCTTTTTGGTATAACAAGAATTGAAATTCTGAACTTTTTAAAGATAACCTCAAAAAGATCAACATATCAATAACTCGTCAAACTGCTAAGAAGTCAAACATCTATTATATGTACAAATACCTAGCAAAGCCCAAATTACCAACCCAAAACATATATACACACACACTAGTTATAGGAAATTGCTTTACTTAAATAAGCACATGTAAACGTAGCAATCTCTAATGCATCTATATGAATGTATTGAATTTAATTTCCTAAGTCCCATAGGCAGACCTCCTAACCCTATCTCCACTAATATAGCACACACTATCAAAAGATCAAAATGTTTTTTCATAATATTGTAATAGGGTTAAATGGTAGTAATGTGACAATCAAAGAAAAAGATAAAAGGTAATCAAAATATGAGAGCTATTAATCTATAAAAGATCAAAACACCCTAATTTTTCTTTCTTTTTATTTAATTTGTGGAGAGAAGAAATTTATAAATTCACTTTAATGCTAGCATATTTCTTGATAATTGAATAGGGACTTTAACTTTTTGGTTTCACCCCCAAACTCGTTCTTTGAACATTTGGCTGGATTATTTCTTTATAATTTATTTCGTACACTAGCACTTCTATTTTATTTCATTCTCTATTTTTCTTTTCTTTTTCTTTTTAACCTTTCACTTCAATAGACAACCTTTCTCATAAGGGTGAGACTAGTGTTTGGGCTTGGGGCTAATTAAATAATATGGGTGAAAAAAGGAAAAAATATAGGTAAAACATAGGCTCAAATTGGCTACAAGAGATGTATTTTAATTAAAGGTGGCTAAGGCTATAATAAAGCGAAATCAAAGAATACCTAAATCATCTCTTCATCAAGTGTATCCTAAGATTTTGCCTCGATAAGTTTAAAAGACCTATTCTAGGGCTGGTGAGACAATTAGAAAATCATATCCATGCACATATAATTACTTTAAGAACTCATAATTTCATTATAATGGAATGATGTACACATGCCCAGGAAAAATAATTTACACAAAGCTGAATATCAATTCTATTATGAACATTCTTTCCCTTATACTTTTCTAAGCAATCAACATATCAAACCTGTCAAAGTCATTTCAATCATCCATCAGAAAAATTCTCTCATCATATCAAAAGAGTCAAAATATTAGCAAAAATTTTATTGATAAAAATGCAAAAATTTTCTACCTAAAATGCAAAATCCAAAATGCGAATTTTATTGCACCCTAAACTCAAATTTAACATTGTCCTCAATGTCATCAAGATAGCACAATCAGTTTAAAAGCAATATCATAAATGCAATCAACAAGGAAAAGTTAATATGTCACGCCTTACTACTATGTAAGGTATAATATGATCCCGTAGTATACCTAATAAATTATCGAACTTTGCCTACCAATAACCCATTAAATATACTACAAGGGATTTTAAAATAATTTCATTTCATTTTTAAGTGAAAATGATGATAAAAAAAATTATTAAAGTGTTTGAGTTGGGTATATGCCATAAAATTTATTTAGAAATAATTTAGTATTTTTAAAATTTTATAGAAATTTTGCATGGTGATGGCTAAAACTATACAAAACCAGTTCTTCAAACCTGTTGAAAATCAATCTATAAAATATATTATACACAAATTGAATTCAAGCAAGCTCAAATAATTTCCTTTCATTCCACCAACATCAAGAAAATATACTTATCTCATATACAAATCAAAATAAATGTTCATATACAAATTTACAAACCAAAAGATATCAAAATATTATTATAATTTTATTTATACAACTGCTCATTTGTCTTTTATATACATATAGGCTAATTTACATCAAAATGAATCTATAAAGGGTATACCTAATATGTATACCCAAAGAAGATCTTTAACAGCTCCAAGCAGCTCACTCTGCTACTGTACCTTTCTCTTGACCAGCGACAGCATAAAGAAGCCATCGCTGAGTATTTCACTCAGTGGTGCACAGGTAATTTTTTAAAACACAATATAAGATATATTTTATCAAATCATAACAAGGAATTTGAAATATATTCAAATTTACCACAATTCATGAAACCAAAATCACAAATTTCAATAATTGTAAATCATTTATTTCAATCATATTTTATCCAAAATATTCACAATTTAAGGGTGTTGCCAACAATTCATACAGTTAGAGTTATGACACAAAATTTTCGATCAATGCCGTGTTGTACACCATGACAAAGTAATCTCACCCTAATAACCAAGGCTAAAGGGGGACACAAAGGCTAGCTAGCTATATGAGTACTTATATTAACCTTAACTGGTAAGCTAGAGAGGGAAACTCAACCCCACAAGTGGAGGAGATCACATAAAATATCATCTCACTAGGCAAGCTAATGAGAAACACAAATCACATTGCCATGTTAACTGTGATTTCAAAACAAATTCAAATAATTTCCATTCAAAGAATTGCATTGCAAATCAAATGAACACATTTTATTCATCAAATTCTCCTTATAGGATTGGCAACACACAATTTCTCAAAACACTTCCAAAGACATTCAAAACTGGCTCACCCCTTTACTACAATAAAATTGATAGCCAACATCTGTCTTTTCCATAATCATAAATTCACTCCACAATTCAAAGTTTTCAAAACAAAATACAAAATTCTCATTTGTAGCAAGAGAAAACATAATTGACACATTCAAAGTTCATTCAATTCAATTTCAAATTTTAAAATAAAAGAGTAGTATAGTTGTGCACAAACCTTCAATGAATCTATTTATTTATGTCTTAAGCCTTCCCTTCCTTGGAAGTCTCTTTGTCCACTGAAATCACACAATTACCAAGCTTTAATACTCATTCTAAGTTCCATTTATAGTTACCTAAACAAAATTCTAATGAATTCCCAAGTTCTAGTTGATTATGGACTCAAGGCTGATTTGAAACCTAATCTTAGAGCCCAAATTCAACCTAATTCCAATCATGATTTGGGAAGGATATCTTAATGAAAGTTATTCCTCTATGTCTTAGTTTTATTTTCCTTTTTGAATCATTCAATTTGGAGTTTTGGATCTCAAGTTATGACCAATTTACTATCCTAAAATTTCAGGTTTTCCATATTTGTACCTTAAACTTATATTCTATATCCGGGGATCCTAAGCTCATAATTTGGCCATGTTCCTTGAAACAATATTTTAGGCCTCTATCTTAGGTTTCCAAATTATTTTGAATCACTTCAATTAGAGTTTTTAGAGGAAGTTATGGCCTGATAACCATTCGAAGGTCACAGGAAAATTTGGCTAAGGTGTAGGAATTCTAGGTTTGGCATTCTTGATTTACCCTAACAATTCTCCTACCTTGCCCTAAAAAATGGGTTCTAGTCAAAACATGACGTTTTTAGTTCTATATCTTATGAGAATTTTGGCTTTGGAATTACTACATTTGCAGTTTTGTAGCCCAAGTTATGGCAATTTTGCAAAAACTGGTCGGATAGCTAATTGTTCAGGATTTCCAGGTTAGTCCAGAATCAGGGCAGATTTGCTGGACCAACTTTGTCTAGCAATTTGATCAGGTTAGGGTCATAATTAGGCTTCCTGATCTTTAGGTAAATTATTCTCCTGTGTCTCAAGTTTTCATAGGTTAAACAGTCACCTAAATTAGAGTTTCCCAGAGTGAGTTATGCCTAATTTACTAAGTACTGTTCATTTGGTCATTTCTGTCAGGTCCAGAATTACAATTCCGGATTCAAGGCTCATTTAGGGTAACTTATGGTAATTTCCTAAGTAGACTCTCTTCATGGAAATTCTAGCATTATGTCTTATCTTTCTTTTTCAATTGGTTTCACACCAATTGGAGTTAGGTAGCTCAACTTATGAGCATTTAAGTGTGCTAGACTCAAGTATCCAAAATTCCAAACTAAGGTTCATTTACACTCCCAATAATTTTCTTCACCAACCAACTTCATTTCACAATCAATACAGACCAAATGACCATAATTTAACATTAAAGACATCAATTGCACTTCATGGCACAAAACCTCCAATTTTCCAAAACCTTAATCTCCTATTTACCCAATTCATGCAATTCCATGCAACTTCAACATGCAACTCCCATGTACCCTTCCATACAAGCTTAAATTCATGCTTAATTTCATCAAACACATTAAAACCCTAAACCTACCAAAGCTGGCCGAATTTCATCCCTTCTTAACATGCATGATTTCCTCATTTCTTTATGTTATTTCTTCATAATTGATCTTAATTCAAGTAACTATACAACTAATTATGCTTGGAAGAAGCTTACCTCACTTGGCACTTTTTAAATCTTTCTTTTCCTTCAATATCTTCAACTCCCCTTGCTCACAATCTTCTAACTAATGTTAATTTTCAAGTTGCCAATTGATGAACTATAGGATTCATGGAAGAAATTCAAGGAAATCAAGAGCTTGGAGGAGCAACAATGGTGGAAGAAGAATGGTGGAAGTGGCCGGGTCAACTAGGATGAGAAGAAGAAGTTAGTTTGAATTAAATGATCTTTGTCTTCTTTTTTACATTTATCTAACATATATATATTAATTAAATTTTAATTGTGTCATGATAATGTCATTGTGAAGTCATAATTGCAAAATTTTAATTTCCTAATCCTTTTTTTTCTTTTCTTTCTTTCCATACACTTCTTCATATTTTTAATTCTTTTTCAATGTTTTAATCTCACTCAAATTAATGGATATTTAGGTCAAAAGTCAACACTTGAAGTGAATTGACCAAAATGCCCCTCATCGGGTTATAGTCCATCTTTTTTTATTATACCCGATGAGTCCTTAGGTTTTGATTCACTTATTGGTACTTATTTTCTTTTCAATTCTATGATTTTCACATTCCCAATAATTTCTCCATTAAACCTCAGTTAAGGATTCTATAGGGTCTTACACAAATTTAGGGTAGCAACTGAACTTATAATCGCTTCCCGTGTAGGTCGCTCATCGCTGAGACCTAGGCTCATTTAACCTATTTGTGCTTCATTACTCTTATTTTCATCCAACCTCATTTGATCTTTATTAGTTTAATTTATGGTTTCTCTTCGTGATTTAAGTTTGGTTCTAGACATCTTAGCTGTCTGAACAGGCATTAACTGTCGGAACAGTAGGATGTACTGAACTACTTATTATTTTAAGGTGTTACATAATAGATATAAAATACTCCATTTTGAAGTGTGCTTTCCCTTGAGATTTATGGGTTTGATCTCCATTGCTTCTTTCAAGTGTTGCTTTCCCTTGAGATTTATGGGCTTAATCTCCATCGCTTCTTTCAAGTGCTTCTTGCTTCTTGAACCTACAAAGTGAACAATCATGAAAACAAATTTGGAAGGTGATAAAACAAAAGAAATAAACAAATGTGAAAAATTAAAAGTAAAACTTGGGTTGCCTCCCAAAAAGTGCTAATTTAGGGTCATTAGTTTGTTTCTATTTGCTAGTTTACAATCCCGTAAGTGCATGAATCATTAACAAGGAATATAATAGTTAATAGAGTATCATTCCCATGAGAAATTTGTAAGTATCAAGTAAGACAACAACTTTGTCTATTTAAACTACCAAATATGATGAAAGAGATTTAATTAAACTAATTTAAACTAACTAAGGCTATTGAGAATAAAAGAAGGTAAAGTAGTAAACTTAAATTTAGAAAGCAATTCACGAAATCAATTTCAGAGCTAGGATTTCAAACTTCAACCTTATCATGGACTTAATATTACCTATTCAACAAATTGAGAATTGTTACTTTGATGGAAACTAATCCTAAGATATCATAAGTCCTCTCTCAAGGCTCCTAAGGTGTATTTTAATTAACTTGAATCCTACTTTCATGGCGATCAATCTTAATTAAAACTCTTTAAGCTCTTTGATTAATTATGGAACTCCATAAAGGATTTCAGCCTATCTCTAGGTTAGATTTTCAAGGTTCAAAATCTTAATTTTCAATGCTAATCTTCACCTTTCATTTCTTCAATTAGTATCTCATATCATAACTAGGTGGGTACCAACACTTAGCATGAATTAAGAATACAGAAGATTGAATTAAAGAACAAAACTTAAATTTATTAAATAACTTTAGTATAGATCCATAATAGAATTTGAGAGTGTTACTTCCCTAATCCTAGAATTAAACAAACTACTCACTCATGGTAAGTTTAACAAATATAATGAGATTAAAATTAAAAAAAAAAGCATAAAAAAATATGAAGAAATAGAACAAAAGAACCCAAAATAAGGGTCTACAGCCTTAGAATTTTGAAACTTCAGCTGATAATCTTTCTCCTTTAGCTTTGATGCAGGCTCTCTCCAAATTGCTTAGAAAACTAAAGTTGAAAGTAAAGTGAATTCTCTTCTGCTTGTTTTTGTCTTATAGTATTTATATCAGGTGCTTAAAGGTCTTATTGCAAAGTCCCAAAAGCCTTAGAAGTTTGTTTGGAATGAGTGCAGTGAAATCCAGGTCAAATTGGAAGTCTTGTCTGGTGCATTTTACACGACCCATGTGGCACTACACAGGTCAGGCCGTTTAAGTTTCTTAACCACTTTGTGTTTTTTATTTTATGGAGAATAGAAAGTTACACGAGGCATGACATGTTACGTTGGGTCAAATGCACGGCCCGTGTACTTGAGTTTTTCTAAGCACCTTCAGGTTCTCTTAGCCAGAAGGTTGCATGGGGTAGGCTTTGGCTTTACACGACCCGTATACTTTGTGCAACACTCTTTCCTAAATTTTCTGACTTCTCAACTTGTTCAATTGACTTCTATGCCTTGGCTCCTCATTAAATCACCTAAAAAGATAGAAAAAATACAAAATTAAGTAGAGACTATCAAAATTAAAAAAAATTAATAAAACTAAGTAAAATTCACGAAGTTAACTACCTAAATGCTATGAAATCCAATGCAAAAGTGCCTGAAAATACCTATATAATACAAGTGTATCAAATACTCCTAAACTCAAACTTTTGCTTGTCCTCAAGCAAAATAAAACTTTGAAAACTCATTAGGGTACTTGATTTTTTCTTAGAAACATAACCAAAAACATAACTTGCATATAATTGAACTCTCTACAACCTCATACCAATTTCCCTACTCTCAAGGCATAAAGACATCAATGTTTGCTTATTAGAATTCCATTCCCCTAATGGAGTTTCAACCAATCATTCCAATCACAAGGTCATTAATAAGTCACAAATAATTTATTTTACTAAAATAGATTTGAGAAACACTTACTAACCCAAATTGCCTCTATTATGGATGATTGTGATGAAGTGAGGTAATATATTTTCAATCCCATAGGCATACCTCAAATTTCTATCTCCTCTAACGTAGCATACACTTTTCAAAAGATCAAAAGGTCTTTAATAGGATTGTAATAGGGCTAGAGGGTAATGATTTGGCTACCAATGAAAAGGTTTTAGGGAATGCAAGTACTATCATGCAAGGGCTCCAAATACGCTAGGCTTATTACTTTTTTTTTTTTTAATTTTTGCATAGAAAAGAGGAGCATTCTTTTTCATGACTTGGTTGCCGATGAAAAGGTTTTAGGGAATGCAAGTACTATCATGCAAGGGCTCTAAATATGCTAGGCTTATTACTTTTTTTTTTTTTAAATTTTTGCATGGAAAAGAGGAGCATTCTTCTTCATGACTTGGTTTTAGTCTTAAGTATGCTTGCTTGATACTCATATTGGGACTTCTTTGATTGTTTACTTAACTTTATTCGGTATTTGTGTCCCCTTAGTGCTTACCCCTAAACTCATTGCTTTTGATGGGTTGGAAGGGTAATTCTTTGATGTTTTGACTACATACTTGCACTTCTTTTTGCATCCTCTTTCCATTTTCTTCTCCTTTTTTTTTATACACCTAGTGTACCCTTTTCCAATGCACTTTAGTTTCCTCATAGGTTTAGGATAAGTGTTGAAGCTAAGAGCTAGTGCAATATTATGGGTTATCAAAGAAATCATATAAGGGAATAAATATATGCTCAAGTTGGCTACAAGTAGTGAAAATTTGATTTAAGGTGGCTAAGGCTATAATGAGTTTACCAACAAAGAATGTCTGAATCATCTATTTATCAAGCATATGCTAAAATTTTGCCTTAATAGGTCTAAGAGATATGTTTTAAGGTTGGTGAGGCATATTTAAGCTTGTTCATATTTTAAAAAATTTTCTCATAGTTTTACAAGTCTAATATGACAAACTCATGGTTATGAATAGTTTTAATCAGTTTGACTTCACTTAGAAATTTTTATTTTTCACGAACAATGGCCTTTCTGCCTGTCTAGTTACATCCATTCCACTCTTCAAGAGAGATCAATTATTAGCTCATTAAGGTTTTTAGTTATAGTTTTAAGATAAAAATTTTTGGAAAAGGTTCAAAAATTACAAAAATTTTCTGGATTTTGTTACATAAGTATGATAAAGGTATAAGAAAGCAATGCAATTATTAACTATAAATGCAAAATAACTAAGATGAAATGCAATGCATAAGTGAACCCCAAACTTAAACTTGACATTATCCTCAATGGCAACATAATATGCAAGCTATATAGAGATATAATAAGATAATAAACACATGATATTAGTAAAGCATATCTGAATTAAGGTAAAGCATATGGACATTAAACCAAAGTTTTTACAAAATAAACCAAATGGATTAGGTAGAAACTAAGACTAAGGCATAAGCTTGTACAATGGTCTCAAAATCTATCCTGGCTTACTATCCTAAGTCTAAAAGGTCTTTCATGGTGAAGAAGGTGCCATCTCATCTTGTCGCTCCAAGATCATATCTAATTTGTTGTGAGCCTCATGGAGATTTTCTTCTAAGGCTTTTATCCTGTCGAATAGTGTAGTCTCCAGTGTCTTCATCTTATTACTGATCATTGTCTCTATCTTTTGTAGATAGGTAAGGACTGTGTCCGCTAGTGATGGTGTGTATGGAGGGACTCTGTCTAGTGATCCTTAGAGCAAGGGTCTAATTATTCTTATTGCTCCTGAGGCTGCTCCTGGGTTTGCTCCTGGGCATGAGATGGCTCTCTTTACTTGATGTGGGCCTCCTAGGGGATAACATTCCCTTATGCATCTAACAAGTAACATGTATCCCCTGCCCTTCTACATAGCCCCATTGATATGCATATAGTTTGGTCTATATGGGTGGTGCTTGTAATGGCACATATCCTTACCTACGCTAGCACAAATTCGAAGTGTAGAGCAAGTGCTGTAATAAGCCCTTCTACCACTATGCCGAGTGGCCTGGTGAGAAATCCAACTAAGGTGTTGGCAAAGGAAGTACCCAGTATTGCATTGCTTTCCATTTACCATGCACTAAAGGAAAAACAACTCACTGGCGTTCACCATGCCTAGACTATCACCACGGCCTATGATGGTGTGGGGTTGTTAGCTTGTGAAGATACCTCAATGCGCGATCCATCAACCCTAAAGTGTGACACCCCTCACTCGACTACAGTGTAGCCGAGCAAGGTGCGCTACATTCGGTGCCGGAGCACCCTATCTTATCTTACTTTATTCCTTTAATCATTTTCAAGTTATTATCTCTTAATATCAATCATTTTTCGGCAGAGAAACTAACGGAGTTTCCCCTATTTTATTATCGTTTGGCGTATCTCAATATTCACCTGTTTGAAAATTTCAATAATATTTTCCATACAATAATTCATCCATACTCATATCATCATTTCAAAAATCATTATGTAATTCAAATCCATACTCATTTGTACAAATTCATTCATGCTTATTACATATATCAAAATTTTCAATTTCATTAGTTTGCATAATTTGCAAACTAATTGCATAAATTCATAATTTACATTAGGTGCATATTACATATAATTTCCTAATTTTCATTACAACATAATAAATAATTATAATGCACAAATTACATAATATGACTAATGTGAGCCCTATCCACATGCATTGCTGAGGAGGTGACAACCTTGAATACTTCAGATAGTTCTGCAGATCAGAACTCCAAAATCTCTGTTTAATATTTGTTGGGCTTTATCTTCAATACATACGTGAGGAAAAAAATCCATCATGCTAAGCATTGCTGCTTAGTGGTGCAATAATATAACAAGAAATAATGTATACAAATAAAGAAAGAATGGATCATAATTTGGATACTCTGGAATTTAATCTAATTTCATATAATACTTCTAGTATTAACTATCTTTTATTCTAATTTATTCCTCTTCAGAAGCGCTCAATTCTTTCATTGTAACAGCCCGATCCTTCTCCAGTTAGTATTGTCCGCTTTGGCCCATGGGCCTCACGGACAATACTAACTGGAGAAGGATCGGGCTGTTACAATTTGGTATCAGAGCTGGACTCCCTCTAGTACGGTGTGTGGTGCGAGGACGCACCAGGCGGAAGCTGGTGGGCTTGTCACGACCCAGGGATGGGGTTGGGACGTGCTGGAAACTTCGTGTCCCACATCGGAAACGGGAAGAAAAGATTTGGGCCATATATGTGGGAGTCTTCCTCACCTGGTCAGCACGCTTTTGGGAATGAAACCTCCCAAGGGACAAATCCGTAAGGCCCATGGGCCAAAGCGGACAATACTAACTGGAGAAGGATCGGGCTGTTACATTCATAATAATTAAATTTTAATATCGTTCCAATTCATTTCAATTCTTTCTGCTAAATAACTAATCTAATTTATTTTAAATATTCTTACTCATTTATTTAATTGCTAATATTTCCAGTTGCTAATATTCTTAACTTATTTCAATAAATTTCACTGCCCAAGTAACCTATGACAGGCTGACTAAACTGGATAACGGGTCGTTGGCACTGGACACTGCGGTGCCTCGGGTCATCATACCATGGGACGCGGAATGTCAACCACGTATGCAGTCAGAATAGCTAAAAAGCCATGATAAAACATAATCGAGCATAAAAGCCATGAGTGCGGGCATATAGCCATGAGTGCGGGCATAAAGCCATAAATATAGGCATAAAGCCTTTCACAGTACTGTTAAACAATACCCTATTGGCATGTCAATCTATCCAATCTGACACACGTGTCTAGGCAATACATGGGCACATAGTACCATTAATATTAATATGTCTTCTTATTTCATTATTTCATTATAAGTTCCAATTATAATTTATAACGTTTTAATTTTGTTCTTAGCAGAAGTATAAATTTCTAAATCACAATTCTATATAGTTTATGCATTCATTATAATTTATACATTCCTTACATCATTCATTTTGATCTCAATTCACAACAATGGTATTCATGTACCATTGTACTCAAAACATTCTTTTTGTTTCTCATATGCCATTAATTATGCAAAGTATAAATTTTTAGCTACCAAAGAGACATATAAGCCTTAACTATCTATATTTTTTCATGATTTAGGTGCATTATCATTCATATTTCAAGTAGTCCATGAATGTTTCATGGATTTCAAATTTAGCTAAGTTTCCTTAAATCCTAGTGTCACTCAATTCCAAAAATTTAAATCAACTATTTATATTATCTATATATTAACCATTACAATAGCTTTCTCATTTATTATGCCCTTTCCTATATTATTGACTGCAATAGTTCTTATAGTTTGTCTTTCTACTTCACATATTTTAGTGGTTACTATTCATTTGACCATCTCCATTCAAAAGTTAACTTTTTGATTTATAATAAATTTGTGGAGCCTAAGTTCACCAAGATACCACATTTTACATTTTATTTTTGTTGGCATTGATTGCCAAACTCAATTCCTAGCCTCCTAGGTTTTATTTCAAATTTTCAGAATTTGAGGACCAAATTCACTGTTCCATTGGACCTTGCTACAGTAAAAATTTGACAAATCTTTCTTCATGAAAGTTGTTCCTTATTGTGTCTAGTTAGATTTCACTTCTTGAATCACCCCATTTGGAGTTTTCTAGCTCAAGTTATGGCTATTTCACCATAATTGGTCGAATTGCCTTTACCCAGAATTTCTGGGCAATTTTAATTCTATCAGATTTGGTAGTTCAAATTTGGCTAGCAATTTTATTTAGTTAAGTCCAGAATTTGAGTTTGTGTTCTACATGAAAGTTGTTCTAAATTGCCTCAGCTTTCCATTGATATAATTTCAGGTCAATTGGATCTTTCTACACTGAGTTATGACCAAATGAATGAACACTGTTTATTTGGTTATTTTGCCTAGGCAGAATTGATGCTACCCGAATTTGGTCAATTTTTAGGGCATCCTAAGTTTAGTTTCTGGGCAGGGTTCCTTCATCAAAGTTGTGCCATTATGTGTCTAGTTTCATGTTCGATTGGCCTTGCACTAATTGAACCTACACAACTCAAGTTAAAGCTGCCCAACCTTGCTAGACTCACATCCAGATCTATAGGTCACTCAAGGCAGCACCTCCAACCTCAATTCCCATGGCATAATTCACTTCATTTCCTACTGAAACACAACCAAATGGTCACTAATTGACCATTAGAACTTCCTTTCACCACTACATGAGCAAAATCATAAATTTCTTGCCCAAACCCTAACCCTAAATTTTCAATTTTCCTACTAATGCATAACACATAGACTTCAACCTCTAATCCATACACACTCCTCAAACACCATCTGTAACATCCTCACTTTAGCTAGTCCGTACAGTCTACTGTTCCGGTGATCGGTGTCGGTCCGGACAGCTAGAATGTATGGAAAAATATTTAAAATAAAGTGAGGGACTATAATTAACTCAAATATTAATAAGAAAAATTTAGGAAAAATTTTAGAAATCAAATACACTAAGGTTAAACGAGCCGAAACACCAGGGATGGGTAACCCGAAAGGGAAGTGACGGTGAAGGCCGTTAGTGGCCCTAGACCAGGGGAAAAAAATTATAAAATAATTTTTGAGACTCCAGAGAAGGGTTATTGAGGTTCTTATTGCATTAGAATGCCAAGAAAATACTTAGAAAAATTTTTCTATCGGTACACACAATTTTGGCTCGGTAAGCCAAACGGAGGGCATTTTGGTCATTTCGTTTTCAGAGATAATTTTTGACCAACTTGTCCATTTATGTAAATGAGTTATATGACATAAAATATGAATAAATGTTGTTAAAAATTTAATTGAAATTAAATAGACAAGAAATGGTGAGAAATTGAAAGAAAATGGAATAATGACATCATCATGATGTCATTAAAATTCTCTCCACCAATCCAAGGTTGACACATGGCCTAAACTAATTTAAAAGAGACTTAATGGGCTGGAAAATGAAGAAACAAAATCAGAAAGCTTCTCCCACCTTCCTTGCCGTCAACCACCTCTTCCATAGCTAAGCATACTCAAGCTTTTCAAAGCTTGATTCACCAATTTCTACCCAACAAAATCATAACCTAGCAACACAAAAAAGTGTTCTTACCTCTTGGCAAGTGTTTTGGGAGCAAAAAGAAAAAGGAAATCAAGACTTTGAGAAAGGAGGAAAATCACTCCATTAGAGGTTAGTGACTAAAACCTTAAATTTTAATTCAATTTCATGTTTAAACACTATATTAGTGATTAAATGACAAAGAAACTTGAGGAAAGACATTGGTATGCCATCCCTTATTTTTGGCAGCCATGGTTAGGGTTTGATGGTATTGATTTTAATGAAGTTAAAGGGGGTATTAGGGCTGCCCACAATATGTATTTGTTAAGTAGATTGATGAAATAAAGTGAAAATGCATGTTTGATAATGTTGAGTTAGGGTTTGGAGTGGGGAAATGAGACCTTGATCTTGTGATGAGGGAAGTAGGTTTTAATGGTCAATTAGTGGCCATTTGGTTGGGTTTGAATCAGAAATGAAGTGAATTGGGTTGTGGGATTTGAGGTTGGAGTGGCTGCCTTGTGTGACCTGCAGGTTTGGCTGTGAGTCCAGCCTGTTTGGACAGCCATAACTTGAATTGTAGAGGTTCAATTGGTGTTTGGCCAATTGGACATGAAACTAGACACATAATGGCACAACTTTGATGAAGAAACCATGCCCAGAAAACCAAAACAACTTGACCAAAAGCTTGCCCTAATCCGGGTGGCCTGCACTCTATCTGGGCAAAATGACTAAATGAACAATATTTGTTCATTTGGCCATAACTCAATGTAGAAAGGTCCAATTGACCTGAAATTTTACCAGCAACAAGGTGACATATAGACCAACAACTTTCATGAAGAAACCTGACCCAAATTATGATCATAACCTAGTCAAATTGCCAACCCAACTTGAACTACCAAATCTGGCAGAACCAGTTTTGCCCAGAAATTTGGAATCTGTCCAATCCGGCCAGTTATGGTATTTAGGCCATAACTTGAGTTACAAAACTCCAAATGGAGTGATTCAAAAAAAGAAACTCATCTAGACAAAATAAGGAACAACTTTCATGTTGATCACTTTTCCAAATTTCCACTGCAAAGATGACTAATGGAACAGTAAAGTCAAAGCATGAAAACTGAAAATTTTGTCTAATTACCATTAAGCTTAGAAATGGTATTGGCAACCAATACCAACAAGTTTTAAATGCAAAATGTGGTTTATTGATGATATTTAAACTAAATTACATATTGTCAATGCAAAAGTCAACAGTTTGGTTGACTAATGAAATGAATAGTGGTCATAAAAATTTCAATTTCAAAGAATTGCACAAATTAAAAGTGTTAAATGCCCTAGTAGGCCTAATGTGATTGGTTTGGATAGGTTGGCATGCCAATAGGGTTCTGTTAGCAGTACTGCATATGGCTTTATGCCATTCTGTATTTCATGGCTTCCCATGCCATTATGTAACATAATAGCTTTTGGCTAGGATATTGAGTTGTTATACTTGGGTTTAATCCCCGATAATTATTACAGCTTATTAGCTGTTCTGTTGCACACCGGGAGACACAACAATGTGACCGATGGTGTGATGGTCCGAGGTACTTAGTACCCAGTGCCAGTTTACCCGTTTATCCAGTCCAGTTGAGTAAATTAGGTTACTCGGGCAATGTTAATAAATCTTATCAAACTTAAATCGAATAACACTGCAATAAATATCAGAAACTAAGTCTACTCAGAAATGTAAATATACATTCTGCATATTTTATTTTATTTTATTTTATTTTATTTTATTTTATTTTATATTGTCACCACTAAGCAGAATTGCTTAGCGCGTCGCTTTTGCCACGCGCAGGTACTGGAGACGTAGCTGGGGAGTCCAGCAGACCGCATACTGGGTGAGCCATCATATCTGCACTCAGAGTTCAGAGTCACCTCACATTGCAGTGCATTTGGTAGGACATTAGGCCATCTGGGATATTTTGATATTTTGTATTTTGTAAACTTTTGTTATGTACATTATAAACTCATGTAATTATATTTTTGCTGTAATTATCTATGAACTGTGTTCAGAAATAAATATGAGTATTTTACATTGAATTTGGTGTGATATGAGATAAATGTAAATTTTGAGATATTGAATTGATTTGAGAAATGGATGAAAAATATTGGTGGTTGATTGAGAGTGAGATTAAAATATTATTGGAAGTGTTTTTAAACAGGTTCAGAAGAACTGTTTTCCAATTTATAGCCGGCACTCTGCCGGATTTTCTATAAAATTTGCGGAAAAATTTAGATTTATCAAAAATTGTAAATAAATGAATAAAAAGGGATTAATTGAAATTGAAACATGAATTGATGTTCCGACACACTGAGTGACATCACTTGCTCGGCTACACTGTAGACGGGTAAGGGGTGTCACATTTAGTGGTATCAGAGCATCGATTTAGGCGTTTCTGGGCCTAGATAGAGTACATGCCATTGCATTTCATTTGTAAATGTTGAGGTGACACTGATGCAGTCTGTTTGTCTTCTTATTTTGAATAGGACATGGATCCTGCTTCGCAAAGAGCAGTTGATGAAGAGGTGGAGAGTCATGCTCCACCAAGGGCTGAGTCTGGGGGCAGAGGAGAATCTGCTCCACCAGCAGCTGAGGCACCTGCTCAACCTCAGTTTGCTCTGTTCTAGCAAATGACTGAATTTTATCGACAAATGATGGGGGCAATTCCACCACCACAACCTCCACCAGCACCACAAAAATCTCATCTGGAGAAATTACGGAAACATGGGGCTGTAGACTTCTTTGGGAAGAGGGAGGATGATCCCATGGCTACGGAAAATTGGTTGGACAGAACCATCGTGAGTAATCAGCTAAACCGCACTTCGAGGTAACTGGTGGGTGCTGTGTCCCTACTTCAAGATGATGCGTATCAGTGGTGGGACACAGTAACCAGTGAGGTGCAACCGGAACGGATTACCTGGGAATTCTTCCTTGCAGAGTTCAGGAAGAAGTATATTAGCAAAGTATATTTAGAGGAGCGAAGAAGGGAATTTATCAGTCTGAGACAGAGACAGTTGTCAGTAGCTGAGTATGAGCGTGAATTTGTCAGACTGAGCCGGTATGGGAGGGAGATAGTCCCTACTGAGGCAGAGAGGTGCAGACGGTTTGAGGAAGGGCTCAATGACAACATCAAAGTCATGATCACAGCACTGGAGATTACGGATTTTTCTAAACTAGTGGATGCTGCATCAAAAGTGGAAAGGGTTAGAATCAATGAACAAAATAGAAGGGAAAGACAGCAGAAGAGAGGTCCGGGTCAGTCCAGTGCATTCTCTACTCCCAGCAAGAAGAGTAAGGGTCAGTCTCAGGGGCCCAGACCACAGTTTACACCTAGGAGAGGCCAGTCCACACCATCAATGGGCAGCTCTCCAGGGACGGTGTTTAGGGGACCAGCCCCTGCATCTTCTGCCTGTCAGTACTGTCAGAAGTGGCATAAGGGGGAATGTTGGCGAGTGACTGGTGCATGCTTACGGTGTGGATCAACAGAACATCAGATCAAGAATTGTCCGAAGAGGACTACTACAGTTGCTCCAACACAAACTAACAGACCTGCTCCTGCACCACAAAGAGGTAGGAAGCCTGGTAAACCTGAGGTAGCTGGTCCATCACTAAGGCCTGCATCCGAGTCAGCTGAGAGGCCAGACACTAGAATGCCAGCTAGGGCTTATGCCATCAGAGCTCAGGAGGAGCAAGATGCCCCGGATGTCATCAGGGGTACGTTTTCCCTCTACAACACTTCTGTACATGCATTGGTGGATCAAGGATCCACTCATTCCTACATTTGCATCAAACTACCCATAAAGAGGGGAGTTTCAGTAGAGGAAAGTGATCAAGACATTCTGGTCACAAATCCACTAGGCCACAGTGTGGTAGTGAATAAGGTGTATAAAGGTTGCCAGTTGAGGATTCAGGGGTATGAATTCTCAGCAGACCTAATTGAATTGCCCTTCCACGAGTTTGACGTGATTTTGGGAATGGACTGGTTGTCACGTCATCAGGCAATAGTTGATTGCAAATTGAAGAGGATTTCTCTGAAAACTTCTGAGGGTAATGAGATCACTGTTGTGGGTGAAAGGACAGATTTCCTGTCCAATGTTATCTCAGCCACAGTTGCAAGAAGAATGATGAGAAAAGGCTGTGAAGCTTACCTAGCACACGTGGTTGATACTAGGCAAGCTAAGCCAAACTTGTGTGATATACCCACAGTAAGAGACTTCCCAGATGTGTTTCCTGAGGAGTTGCCTGGTTTACCACCAGAAAGGGAAGTCGAGTTTGCTATTGAGGTAATGCCGGGTACAACACCCATTCTATTGCTCCTTATAGGATGGCACCTACTGAATTGGGGGAGTTGAAAATTCAGTTGCAAGAGTTGCTTGATAAGGGGTTCATACGCCCCAGTGTGTCACCATGGGGAGCTCCGGTGCTATTTGTGAAGAAGAAGGATGGAACCTTGAGATTGTGTATTGATTACCGGCAGTTGAATAAAGTAACTGTGAAGAATAAATATCCATTGCCCAGAATTGACGATCTGTTTGATCAGTTAAAGGGAGCCGGTGTATTTTCGAAAATTGATCTTAGATCAGGGTATCATCAGTTGAGGGTAAAGGATGCAGATGTGTCAAAAACTGCATTCAGAACCCGGTATGGGCACTATGAATTTCTAGTGATGCCGTTTGGGTTAACAAATGCACCAGCAGCATTTATGGACCTTATGAACCGTATCTTCCATCCATACTTAGATCGGTTTGTAGTGGTCTTTATTGATGATATTCTGGTGTATTCCAAGACCAGGGAAGAACATGATGAATATTTGAGGATTGTTCTGCAAACCCTGCGAGATAAGAAGCTGTATGCTAAGTTGTCCAAGTGTGATTTTTGGATGAGTGAGATCTCTTTTCTTGGACACATAGTGTCAGCTGAGGGGATTAGAGTAGATCCCAAAAAGATAGAAGCAGTGATGGAATGGAAGCCTCCTAGAAATACAACTGAGGTCAGAAGTTTCTTGGGGCTAGTTGGATACTACAGACGATTTGTGAAGGGGTTCTCTCTCATAGCTGCTCCAATGACCAAGTTGTTGCATAAGAATGTGAAATTTGGCTGGAACGACAAGTGCCAGGCCAGTTTTGAGAGGTTGAAGGCTATGTTGACAGAAGCACCAGTGTTAACACAGCCAGTGTCGGGGAAAGACTTTGTGGTCTATAGTGATGCCTTGCATAATGGGCTAGGGTGTGTATTGATGCAAGAGGGGAAAGTGGTTGCCTATGCTTCCAGGCAATTAAGGCCACATGAACAGAACTACCCTACTCATGACCTGGAATTAGCAGCAATCATCTTCGTACTGAAGATATGGAGGCATTATCTATATGGTGAAAAATGCTACATTTATACAGACCACAAGAGTCTAAAATATTTGCCAACCCAGAAGGAACTCAACCTTAGACAAAGACGATGGATTGAATTCCTGAAGGACTATGATTGTGTGATAGATTATCATCCTGGGAAGGCAAATGTAGTGGCTAATGCTTTGAGCAGGAAGTCCATCACAGCTTTAAGATCACTAAATGCCTGTCTGTCCTTAGCTCAAGACGGAGCTATTTTGGCTGAGTTGCAAGTGAGGCCAACCCTACTACAACAAATACAAGATGGGCAGAGGGCAGATGAAAAACTAATGGCCATTGTGGGTAAAATTTCTGAGGGGAAGGAAACTGAATATGAGGTGAAAGCTGATGGGTGTCTATACTACAGAGGAAGAGTGTGTGTACTAGATGATGGGGAACTGAAGACTAATATTCTGAATGAAGCACACACTAGTGTTTATGCTATGCACCCGAGGAGCACAAAAATGTATAATGATTTGAAGCCTCATTATTGGTGGCCTGGTATGAAGAGGGATATAGCTGACTATGTGACTAAATGCTTGACATGTCAGCAAGTTAAGGCAGAACATCAAGTTCCATCGGGTTTGTTACAGCCTATAAACATACCTGAATGGAAATGGGACCGAGTCACTATGGATTTTGTTAGTGGTCTACCCCTCACCCAAAGAAAGCATGATGCAGTATGGGTAATAGTGGATAGATTGACGAAGTCAGCACATTTTCTACCAGTTAGGACTGACTACTCACTGGAGAAGCTAGCAGAATTGTATATCAGTGAGATAGTTAGACTGCATGGAATCCCACTTTCTATCACATCTGACTGAGACCCAAGGTTTACATCAAGATTCTGGAAGAAGTTGCATGAATCCTTGGATACACAACTCCATTTTAGCACAGCTTTCCATCCTCAGACGGATGGGCAATAAGAAAGAGTAATCCAGGTAAACAACTGAAACCAATTGAACTAATGCAAATATTGAACTGAAATGATAATAATAACATGAAATATATGTCAGGTCCTTGAGGATATGCTGAGGAGTTGTGTCATTGAGTTTGAGGGAAGTTGGGATAGATATCTTCCACTGGCAGAATTTGCATACAACAATAGCTATCAAGCTAGCATCCAAATGGCCTCGTATGAAGCACTGTATGGGAGGAAATGTAGAACTCCAGTGTGCTGGACTGAATTGGGCAAAGATAAGCTGGTAGGGCCAGACCTGGTGAAACAGACTGAGGAACAAGTGAAAATAATCAAAGCTAACCTGAAGATTGCCTTCGATAGACAGAAGTCTTATGCCGATCTGAAGAGAAAAGAGATAGAGTATACCGTTGGTGATAAAGTGTTTCTCAAAGTCTCACCATGGAAGAAAATATTGAGGTTCGGAAGAAAAGGTAAGTTGAGCCCTAGGTTTATTGGCCCATATGAAGTCATTGAACGTGTGGGACCAGTAGCCTCTGAGCTAGCTTTACCACCAGAGCTGGATAAGATCCACAATGTGTTCCACGTGTCTATGCTAAGACGATACCGCTCAGATCCTTCACATGTCATCTCCATGGAAGAAATTGAAGTACAACCGGATTTGACATATAAAGAGGAACCCATACGAATCCTGGCTCGGGAAGTAAAAGAGTTGAGGCATAAGCAGATTCCACTGGTGAAAGTGCTTTGGAAGCACCACAACACCGAGGAGGCAACTTGGGAAAGTGAAGAGATGATGAGGCAACAGTTCCCTCAACTGTTTGCATCAGGTAAATTTCGAGGACGAAATTTTTATTAGAGGGGAAGAGTTGTAACATCCTCACTTTAGCTAGTCCGTACAGTCTACTGTTCCGGTGATCGGTGTCGGTCCGGACAGCTAGAATGTATGGAAAAATATTTAAACTAAAGTGAGGGACTATAATTAACTCAAATATTATTAAAAAAATTTAGGAAAAATTTTAGAAATCAAATACACTAAGGTTAAACGAGCCGAAACACCAGGGATGGGTAACCCGAAAGGGAAGTGACGGTGAAGGCCGTTAGCGGCCCTAGACTAGGGGAAAAAAATTATAAAATAATTTTTGAGACTCCAGAGAAGGGTTATTGAGGTTCTTATGGCATTAGAATGCCAAGAAAATACTTAGAAAAATTTTTCTATCGATACACACAATTTTGGCTCGGTAAGCCAAACGGAGGGCATTTTGGTCATTTCGTTTTCAGAGATAATTTTTGACCAACTTGTCCATTTATGTAAATGAATTATATGACATAAAATATGAATAAATGTTGTTAAAAATTTAATTGAAATTAAATAGACAAGAAATGGTGAGAAATTGAAAGAAAATGGAATAATGACATCATCATGATGTCATTAAAATTCTCTCCACCAATCCAAGGTTGACACATGGCCTAAACTAATTTAAAAGAGACTTAATGGGCTGGAAAATGAAGAAACAAAATCAGAAAGCTTCTCCCACCTTCCTTGCCGTCAACCACCTCTTCCATAGCTAAGCATACTCAAGCTTTTCAAAGCTTGATTCACCAATTTCTACCCAACAAAATCATAACCTAGCAACACAAAAAAGTGTTCTTACCTCTTGGCAAGTGTTTTGGGAGCAAAAAGAAAAAGGAAATCAAGACTTTGAGAAAGGAGGAAAATCACTCCATTAGAGGTTAGTGACTAAAACCTTAAATTTTAATTCAATTTCATGTTTAAACACTATATTAGTGATTAAATGACAAAGAAACTTGAGGAAAGACATTGGTATGCCATCCCTTATTTTTGGCAGCCATGGTTAGGGTTTGATGGTATTGAATTTAATGAAGTTAAAAGGGTATTAGGGCTGCCCACAATATGTATTTGTTAAGTAGATTGATGAAATAAAGTGAAAATGCATGTTTGATAATGTTGAGTTAGGGTTTGGAGTGGGGAAATGAGACCTTGATCTTGTGATGAGGGAAGTAGGTTTTAATGGTCAATTAGTGGCCATTTGGTTGGGTTTGAATCAGAAATGAAGTGAATTGGGTTGTGGGATTTGAGGTTGGAGTGGCTACCTTGTGTGACCTGCAGGTTTGGCTGTGAGTCCAGCCTGTTTGGATAGCCATAACTTGAATTGTAGAGGTTCAATTGATGTTTGGCCAATTGGAAATGAAACTAGACACATAATGGCACAACTTTGATGAAGAAACCATGCCCAGAAAACCAAAACAACTTGACCAAAAGCTTGCCCTAATCCGGGTGACCTGCACTCTGTCTGGGCAAAATGACTAAATGAACAGTGTTTGTTCATTTGGCCATAACTCAATGTAGAAAGGTCTAATTGACCTGAAATTTTACCAGCAACAAGGTGACATATAGACCAACAACTTTCATGAAGAAACCTGACCCAAATTATGATCATAATCTAGTCAAATTTCCAATCCAACTTGAACTACCAAATCTGGCAGAACCAGTTTTGCCCAGAAATTTGGAATCTGTCCAATCCGGCCAGTTATGGTATTTAGGCCATAACTTGAGCTACAAAACTCCAAATGGAGTGATTCAAAAAAAGAAACTCATCTAGACAAAATAAGGAACAACTTTCATGTTGATCACTTTTCCAAATTTCCACTGCAAAGATGACTAATGGAACAGTAAAGTCAAAGCATGAAAACTGAAAATTTTGTCTAATTACCATTAAGCTTAGAAATGGTATTGGCAACCAATACCAACAAGTTTTAAATGCAAAATGTGGTTTATTGATGATATTTAAACTAAATTACATATTGTCAATGCAAAAGTCAACAGTTTGGTTGACTAATGAAATGAATAGTGGTCATAAAAATTTCAATTTCAAAAAATTACACAAATTAAAAGTGTTAAATGCCCTAGTAGGCCTAATGTGATTGGTTTGGATAGGTTGGCATGCCAATAGGGTTCTGTTAGCAGTACTGCATATGGCTTTATGCCATTCTGTATTTCATGGCTTCCCATGCCATTATGTAACATAATAGCTTTTGGCTAGGATGTTGAGTTGTTATACTTGGGTTTAATCCCCGATAATTATTACAGCTTATTAGGTACATTACATTTGCCTGGAGACACAACAATGTGACCGATGGTGTGATGGTCCGAGGTACTTAGTACCCAGTGCCAGTTTACCCGTTTATCCAGTCTAGTTGAGTAAATTAGGTTACTCGGGCAATGTTAATAAATCTTATCAAACTTAAATCGAATAACACTGCAATAAATATCAGAAACTATGTGACACCCCTTACCCGTGTACAGTATACCCGAGTAAGTAATGCCACAAGGTGTATCGGCACACTCTAATATTCCTCAATTAATTTATATCATGCTTTTGCATATAATTTATGAAATACAATTTATTTAAGCCATTTATCAAAAGTATTATTCATTTAAGGTTCCGAAAATTTTAAAGAAAATCCGGCGGAATACCGGCTAAAAATGGAGAAAACCGTTCTTCGGAACCTGTGAAAACACTTCCAAATAATTTTCAAACAAACCCAACTTCAATTCATCAACAGAGTCTCAATGTCAAAAACTCAACAATATTTCTCAATTTCAGTTCTCAATAGCCTTTTCATTTCTCAAACATCCATTTCTCAGGGTTCTCATATATATAAATAACAATTAAAAGCTCAAATTACTTCCATACATAACCATAAATCTTTATTATTTACATGAACCTCAAAATACATTACATAATCCCAAATACATATGAGAAAATAAAAATTTAATTACAAAATGAAAAAATGACACCTAGTGCCCTACCAATGCACTGCAGGTAGTGAGGTGACACGGACACTGTGTAGATCTGCAGGATGAACTCACCCAGTCTGTGGTCTACTGGGCTCACGATCGGGATCTCCAGTACCTACGCGTGGCAAAAGCAACGCGCTAAGCAATAATGCTTAGTGGTGCAATAATATAATAAAAGAAAATAGCAAGAAAACGAATATATAGTGAATGTGTATGATTCATTTGTTTAGTATGGTTATGTATACATTAATTCAGTAACTTTGTTCACTTTCATTCATTTGGTTGCCCAAGTAACCTACACTAGACGACTGGACTGAATAACGGGTAAACTGGCACTGGGTATCAAGTACCTCGGGCCGTCACACCATCGGTCACATATGCATCTCCCGGTGTGCAACAGAACAGCTAACAAGCTGTAAATATATCAGGCACAAGGCCAAAGCTCAATACAAAGTCAGAATGGCTAAAAGCCATAAAATCACAGAATGGCATATTGCCATGTGCAGTACTGCTAACTGAACCCTATTGGCATGCCAAACTATCCAAACCAATCATGTTAGGTATACTAGGGCATTTGAAACTTTTAAATTCTTCAATTTGTGAATTTCAAATTTTTAGTGTCACTATTCATCTTATTGGTCAATAAAAATATTGACTTTTAGAATAAAAATATGTACATTGACTTTGGCACTCCCTACATACCACATTTGGCATTCCAAACTTGTTGGCATTAAGCATTTATACCATTTCAAAGTTTAAACCAACACAAGCAGAATTTTCAGTTTTGGTGAGTCAACTTCACTGTTCCATTGGACACTGTTACTGTGGAAATTTGAAGAAATGTAAAACATGAAAGTTGTTCCTTTTTTTTTGTCTAGTTGAATTTCCTTTTTTGAATCACTCCATTTGGAGTTTTGTAGCTCCAGATATGGCTCAAAAACCACAGCTGGCCGGATTGCCAATCTGCAGAATTGACCATATCTACAGTAACAGGAACAATAACTAGAGTCACTTGGTTGGATGGGTTCTGGCAATAATTTGGGGTAGGTTCCTTCATGAAAGTTGTTTGTCTATGTCTTAACTTGTTGCTGTAAAAATTTCAGGTCAATTGACCAAATCTACAGTGAGTTATGGCCAAATGAACAGTTACTGTTCATTTGGTCAATTCTGCAGAATTAGTTTCAGGGTATCCGGATTGGGGCCAAGTTTTGGTCCTCTTGCTTTGGTCTTTTGGGCATGGTTTCTTCAGCAAAAATGTGTCATTATAAGCCTAGTTTCATGTCCAATTGGCCAAACACCAATTGGACTAACACAGCCAAAGTTATGGCTGTGTAATTAAAGTTATGGTTGTGTAATTGACTGAAATCTCACCATTCTTTGCTGTCCCTAGGGCAGATTACACCTTCACTTTACCATACTATTTTTCAGTTCTAATTATGGTCAACTTACCTAAAATGGTCACTAATTGACCATTAAAATGTGCTCTAACAATTTCCCAAGCCAAGCTAATTTTTCACTCTTCAAAACCCTAGTTCCATTATAGGTTTTCACAACACCTTAATTACTAGCTCCTTCAATAATCACATACACACATGGTTTAAACTTGATCTATAGCCCACTTTAAGTCCATCAAAACAATCAAAATAATTCCTTCACAAGGGCTGCCAAAAATTCATAGTATGTGTACACATAATTCTTGTTCATTTTAGTTACAATTCTTACTCAATTCAAGTTGCAAATCATGAAAATAAGGAGTTTTAAGTATCTAATGCACTAACCTTGATTAGGGCAGATTTTTCCTCACTCAAAACTTCACTTTCCTTCACTTTCTAGGCTGCCAAACACTTCCCTAAGAGGTGTGGTTAAGTTTTAATGAAGGGGTTTAGGGTTTAGTGGTGGAAACAAGGGAGAAATTGAGCTTGATTGAAAAAAAAAAATCAATGGAGGGAGGGAGATGGATTTCGGCTGCACTTGAGGAGAGAAGGATGGCTGCTGGTTCTTTGATGAATTTAGTCTTCAATTTGTCTCTTTATTAGTTAGTCAAATAAGGGCTTAATTGTGATTGGTTGGTAATTATAAATGACATCACCATGATGTCATAAATAGCCCTTTTTCCTCAATTTCTTTTCTTTCTTCCACTACTCATTTTCAATTTAATTTCTAGTAATGTTTATTCATATTTTATGTTATATTAATTATTTATTCAACTGGACAAGTCGGCCAAAAATCACCTCTGAAGGCGAAATGACCAAAATGCCCTCCGTTTGGCTTAACGGGTCAAAATTGTCTGTACCGATTGAAAAATTTTTCTAGGTATTTTCTTGGCATTCTAATGCCATGGGAACCTCAATAACCCTTCTCTGGAGTCCCAAAAATTATTTTATAATTTTTCTCCCGGGTCTAGGGCTCCTCGTTGCGAGAACCGCAACTTCCCTCTGGTTACCCATCGCTTGGGCACCGGCTCGTTTAACTTGGTTGTATTTTATTTCTAAAATTTTTACTAAAATTTTCTTATTAATATTTGAGTTAATTATGGTCCCTCACTTAAGTTTAATTATTTTTCCGGACGTTCTAGCTGTCCGGACCGACACCGGTCACCGGAACAGTAGAATGTACGGAATGATTACCGGGAGGGTGTTACAAACTAAGTCTACTCAGAAATGTAAATATACATTCTTCATATTATATTATATTTTATTTTATTTTATTTTATTTTATTTTATATTGTCACCACTAAGCAGAATTGCTTAGCGCGTCACTTTTGCCACGTGCAGGTACTGGAGACGTAGCTGGGGAGTCTAGCAGACCGCATACTGGGTGAGCCATCATATCTGCACTCAGAGTTCAGAGTCACCTCATATTGCAGTGCATTTGGTAGGACATTAGGCCATCTGGGATATTTTGATATTTTGATATTTTGTATTTTGTAAACTTTTGTTATGTACATTATAAACTCATGTAATTATATTTTTGCTGTAATTATCTATGAACTGTGTTCAGAAATAAATATGAGTATTTTACATTGAATTTGGTGTGATATGAGATAAATGTAAATTTTGAGATATTGAATTGATTTGAGAAATGGATGAAAAATATTGGTGGTTGATTGAGAGTGAGATTAAAATATTATTGGAAGTGTTTTTAAACAGGTTCAGAAGAACTGTTTTCCAATTTATAGCCGGCACTCTGCCGGATTTTCTATAAAATTTGCAGAAAAATTTAGATTTATAAAAAATTGTAAATAAATGAATAAAAAGGGATTAATTGAAATTGAAACATGAATTGATGTTCCGACACACTGAGTGACATCACTTGCTCGGCTACACTGTAGATGGGTAAGGGGTGTCACACCATCATCAAACCAATTTAGTTCAGTTTAAATCATCAAAATCATCACTCACTTAAAGCTGCCAAAATTCATGGTTTGTTATACATACATATTTTCTTTTATTCTTCAACAAATTGAACTCAATTTAGCTTTCTAAACAAAAGATAGGAAGAAAGGAAAGAAGTATATGCACTAACCTTGTTTGATGGAATTTCTAAGCGTCTAAAACTCTTTCTTTTCTCTTCCTTATTGCTGCCTTAAGCTTGCTCTAGTTGCAAGGATGAATTTTAGTGAAGCAAGCTAGTGGTTTTATGGTGAAATAGAGAGGGAAATGGAGTTTTGGTTGAGAATCAATGGAGGGAGAGAGAAGTGAGGTTTCGGCAAGAAGAAGAAAATAAGATGAAATCTGATTTTTTTTTTCTTTCATTTCTTCCCATTTAACTCATTTTAAGTGAGTTATAGCCATGTATTACAATGTGATTGGGGAGGAGTGCTTTGAGGTCAAAATTGTAATTTTAATTCATTTTCTTTTCTTTTCTTTTCTACTCAATTTTAATTTAATTTGTAGCAATATTTATTCATATTTTATGTCATAATAATTATTTACTTAACTGGACAAGTCGGTCAAAAATCATCTCCGAAGACGAAATGACCAAAATGCCCTCTGTTTGGCTTATCGAGCCAAAATCGTCTGTACCGATCTAAAAATTTTTCTAAACATTTTCTTGGTATTCTAATGCCATAGAAACCTCAATGACTCTTCTCTGGAGTCCTAAAATAATTTCATGAATTTTTCCCTGGGTTTAGGGCTTCTAGCTAAAAAAATTGTAACTTCCCACTAAGTTACCCATCGCTAGGGCACCGGCTCATTTAACTTGGTTGTATTTTATTTTTAAAATTTTTTCTAAATTATTATTATTATTATTTGAGTTTTTTATGACTCCTCACTCTAGTCTAAATATTTTTCTAGACGTTCTAGCTATCCAGACTGACACTAGTCACCGGAACAGTAGAATATACGGAATTGCTACAGTGAGGGGTGTTACATAAAGATTTGGAGCGACTAGAGTTATACACCTCTGTGTTAGGAGTAGTGGTCCTCCAAAATGTAACACTATCGTGTTCTATCCTATTTTGAGGGATCTCCTGCAAGCCTTCGCTGTTAAATCCAAACACAACATTGAATTCATCTATGTTTATTACTTGATCCATGCCCATAAGTCTAAATTCTATCCTTCCTTCATCTCCCCTATTTGTAGCCCATAGGGTTGCTTGGAAACTACTCAAAAACTCCAACATTACATCTCTATATGTTAGGTAGTGCAATTGGATGAATCTCTTCCACCCAACATTATCCAGATAGTGATCCACTTCTTCCCTTATTCCAAATTGTTCTAGTAACTCTGTGTCTAGGTATTTGGTGGATATAATTCTACAATTGTTTAACCTGGTACAGATATCATGGTGGGTACCATTCTCGAAGGGCCAAGCCAAAGTGAAGTCGGGTTGTTGTGCCTGTGGCTATGGTTATGGTTGGGGTTAAGGCACTTGTTATGGTGGTGTGTTTTTTTGGTGTGCTTGCCTCGTTCTTAACTACAGAGTGGTGATGGTGAGTCATTTCTTACATGGGTGGAGGAGATACATCTAGTGACTCTTTTCTTTGGAGCCATTGTTTTGAGGAATAAAAAATGGTTTAGAGTTTGGATAGGAGAAATCTTAAGGGGGAGAGACTTTTTGAGAGATTCTTGAAGAGAGAAAGGTTTTCTGTTATAGAATGATGTTTGGGAAGGTTTAAATAGGAGATGAAAGGGCGGGTGTGTCATTTCACATGATTTTTAACACCCTTTTAAATTCATTCTACAAAGAATGACACGGGGTTGTGTTCCACTACATGAGTTGCCTCGTGTAATTTTTTAGTCCCTTTTTTTTAAAGTTTACTGAATTACATAGCTCATGTAACGATACGCGGGGGTGACCCATGTAACTTACTGGACCTCTCTTTCTTTTTTTATTTTGGCCTCTCAACTTACACGGCTCGTGTATCAATACATGGGGTGCCCTATGTAAGTTTCTGTTTGGCCTATTTTCCTATTTTGTTCCATTTCCATGTTATAAGGGGCATACATTCATGCACGGGGCACCCTATGTAACATTCTGGAGTGCTAAATTTGTGTGTTTTGTGCTCAATGGGTTACATGGTGCATGCTTTAAAGCACGAGGTCCCCTGTGTAACCTTCTGGACCTAAAATTTCAGCACTTCATATGCATAATTTTTCTTACTCTCTTCAAATTTTCATGCTAACTTGTTTTTAAATATATGTGTGAAATGCATAACAAAGATTAACAATAGAGGTACTTTCCTGGTTTTGAAATTTTCCCATCTTGTACGGTTTTGACTCTTTTCTCTCAATCTGTTCCTTCCTCTTTATTTCTTACTTTTGTCTACAATGTCTAAGGTTAGAGTTTAGGATGCCTATAAAACTTAAATGTAAAAAAAGGCAAAAACAAAATAAACTTAAAGAAAAATTCAAAAGTCTTTGGTTGCCTCCCAAGGAGTACTTATTTATGGTCTTTAGCTTGACTGTACTTCTTAGCTCAATGCTAGGCAGGAGGGTTGCTGAAGGAGTGTGTTGCTCCTTTCTCAATTAGTTCTCCAAAGCAAGGTGGCTTCAGTCTTTGACCGTTGACTTGGAAGGCTTTTGATGTTTCACTCCACACTTTTACTGCTCCATGTGGGAAGACTTGTAGAACCTTAAAGGGGCCGGACCATCTAGATCTTAGCTTTCCTGGGAATAGCTTCAATCTGAAGTTGAAAAGCAAGACAAGGTCTCTTTTTTTAATTTCTCTCCTTGTGATGTACTTGTCATGCCAGCTTTTTGTCCTTTCCTTGAAGATTCTTGCATTCTCATAGGCATCTTGCCTAATTTTTTCCAGTTTATTGAGTTGTAAAAGCCTATTTTCTCTAGCAGTTTTTAAGTCAAAACTGAGGGTCTAGATTGCCCAATAGGCTTTGTATTCAAGTTCAATAGGGAGGTGGCATGACTTTCCATATACCAAGCAAAAGGGAATGGCTCTAATAGGTGTTTTAAAGGCAGTATGGTAGGCCTATAGTGCGTCATCTAATTTCAGGGATGAGTCCTTCCTTGAATAATTTACTGTCTTCTTGAGTATCCTCTTTAACTCTCTATTTGAGATTTCCAATTGTCCACTTATTTGAGGGTGGTATGGTGTTACAATTTTGTGAGTCACTCCTTATTTTCTGAGTAAGGCTTCAAACTGATTGTTACAGAAGTGACTTTCCCCATCACTAAAGATGTACTTTTTGAGGAACTTGATAACTACCCTTGCATCGTTTGTTGGTGGGGCTATTACTTCTACCTGTCGCAAGGGATTTTGCGGTCGCCTGAACGAACCCTCACCGAAGTGGGAAAGAGTGAGGAGTCGCCACCTTAGTTTTGAAGGAAACTAAAGAAAACCATTTGGGAAGATAAATTAAAAATGAAACCACTTCAAAACAGAGATTCTAGGTTCGGGGTCCGTAAACGGGTGGGGAAGGTGTTAGGCACCCCACCTCGTCCCTTAATAAGGGTAAGTAGATTTAATTTTGCGTTCTTTATAAATTAGTTAGGAGGGCTTGAATGGGAATGTTAATCCTTTTGGCTAAAGGAACATTTGATTTCTCACTGAATTTGGATCACCCAGATACACAAGTAAATGAGACAACCTTAGTGAGTTGGTGTCGCGAATCATCTTGGTTTTGGGATTATTTTACGTACAGGTTAAGGTTTGATGTGAGAATCGGATAAGAACTCTCCTCCGATCTCTTTTAACTTATTTATTAAAATTTTGGAGGGAGATCGGATAAGAACCCTCCTCGGATCTCCTCTAGACGTTTATTAAAATTTTGGTTGAGACCGGGTATATAAGAACTCTCCTCCGATCTCTTTTTAATGTTTATTAAAATTTTCGAGTTGAGACCGGATAAGAACTCTCCTCCGATCTCTTTTTAATGGTCATTTATTAAAACTTTGAGTGGAGACCGGATAAGAACCCTCCTCCGATCTCTATTTAATAGTTATTAAAATTTTGAGTTGAGACCGGATAAGAACTCTCCTCCGATCTCTTTTAGATTAACAGGAGCCTGAAAGGGACTTTTCCGATCTCCCGGATTTTAATTTCAGCTACATGACATAAGAGCCTAAAGCTAAGGATTCTGGCATTCAAAGATGCTGGGGATAAGGCTTCTCGATACCTTTTGGCTAGATGGGGAAAACTAGACTTGATTTACCGACCTTCCATGTATTCATTTTACCAATATCTATTAATGACCGATCTATTCTGTTTTGTTTATTTTGGTTTTATTCCACTTTATGACATCTTTGTCGAATTGCTGTTTACGTCAGCCTAATAGTTTGGCTATCTTCCTGACGCGTCATTCAGGTTCTCTCTTTTAAAAGAGATCCTTAAGTTGCAGTTACCTACGTCTTACCGGACCATTTACACGCTACTAGGAGCTAGAGAACTTGCATTCAGAAATGACGAAGATTAATAAAATGACGGACTAATCACTAAAGAGATAACTCGAGAGTAACATTCTTTTGGGTCCTTTTGCACAAAATGAACTTGGAGAAAATCACATACGTAAGAAGAACAAAGAAAGTGCGAAAAATAAATGTAAACACTTAGTAAAATATAAATATGAGCTCTTACCTGTGAGTAGACAAATATACTGAATTAGCTACTGGGTGTCATATAGAGATAAGACAGTGGACTGATTAGCCTGAGAGCTGATGTTCGTCGGGAAGTGAAGGGAGCTTAGCTAAAATATAATCAGATTAAGATAAAAGCCGAGTGGAATGAAGTTTAGCTTAGACAGTGGGAATGAAAACAGAGATGATAAAGGGCTGAAAGTGAGGGTGTGACCAGATAATGAACAAACTGGAAATGTAGAGTTCCAGTATTCAGAATCCTTTTCAAGAAACACTTCAGAAAACTAGTTTCAAAAGTTTTTCCTATCAACACTTCAAAGTAGCGGAATAACAAACTGAATGAAGTTTTCAGAGTTCTTCCGCTATAATAACAGCCTCTTTTTTTGTCCGTCCGTCTCCCCCTTTAACAGTTTTTTTCATGTAGGTATTTAAAGGAATCGGGCGCTCCCCGTGAAGGGTCAGGATTTATTTTGAGGGAGATGGAGGGTCAAGATTTCGAAGGACATGATCGGATGTCCAGGAATTAAAGAGAATCAAAATGAATGGCTGAGATCCCTCTTCAGAACGTTTGTCCTTTTCTTCTTTCAATCTGACGGTCCCAGATCTTCTTGTCCAGAACGATCTAAGGGCTAAGTGCGAAAGACGCTGGTATTGTCGTCTTCTCTATTGATCCAAGGGTTCTGGGTTTGTCCTTACAAGGGGATCAACGGTGGAGATTGGGATGTACAGGACTGTCATGACATACCCTGGCACCTGTCAGCATTGCGGGCGATTCTTAGGCATGCGGTGGAGATCTCGTCTGCAACGCTTTAACTACCTCGGCTCTGATTCTGACGACGGTTATTTGGGATTTGTCTTATTCTTTTTGCCTTCCGATCCCTCCTCTTTCTGATCTCTTTCACATGTTCTTTCCGATCTTTCATGCTGGTCTCCCATCTTCCGATCTATTATTCCGATCTTTCCCTTCCTTATTTCTCCAATTATTATCTTATTGATTATTTTCCGATCTCTGATATATTTGTCCGATCTGGTTCCTAACAAAATGACTCTTAACTGATCCTTTATTCAAAATATTCAACTTATTATGCTGATCTCCAATTAACCGATCTCGGAATGTTCGAGAGACGTGTCAGAACAGCTGGCGAATCCCGTTAACCGATGCACTGCATGGAACCTCGTGAGCATTAAATGCTCGGACTAGTATAAATAGGGATGGGGGGGTTAGCCATTTGCTCTCTCATTCCATTTTCAGTCTCTTGCTCACAACTTCGAAGTTCTCTCATTTTTCCCAAGTTCTTCCGACACCGATCAGACTCTAGTAAGGGCTTTGATCTTCTTTTTAGTTTAAGTTCTTTATTTCTTTTGAAAATGAGTGGTGTCGAAGGTCAGAGAGCGGCGAGCCCTCCTTCCATTCAGTTCTCATGGTCATCCGATGAAGAAGAGGTAGTGGGGCCAAACACGCAACCTGAACCTCCTAGGGTCTTCGTTCCAGCTCGGGGGTGGATCATACCATCAAGGCGTGCACCTGTTTCAGGGAGGGAGACTCTCCCTATAGACGAGCTACCGTCGGTTCTTCGAGAATCCAATCTGCAATCGTTTAGCCAAGAATACAACATTCGGCCTGATTCGTACGAGCTAATCAAGTGCCACGACGATCTTCGTGTCGATCACTCCTTTGAAGAGAATGACATGGTTATGGTGTACGAGGAACAGTTAAAGGCCGGTCTTCGGTTCCCTCTAGATGACTTCTATAAGGAGGTCCTAAAACTTCACCGAGCGTGCATTGCTCAAATTCACCCTAACTCGTGGCAGATCTTGGTAGCCTTCCGAGGTCTATGCCGAGCTAAGGGAATCAGACCTACGGCTAAGGTGTTCGCCGAGCCGCATGCACTAACTCGCGAAAGGATGACGAACATCGGTTCTTTCAGTGAAGCCTCATTGCGGCTCTTTTCCGACCGCCTCATCCCTTAAGAATTGGAAGAACCGCTTCTTCATTCCGAGGAGCAAAGATCCGAGCCGCTGAGGACTTCCTCCGTAGCCGGTGGTACTGTGGGCCTTTGCTTCCAAGCATATTACCTGAACCAGAGGAAAGCTTAATAGTGATGGATCTCAAGAGTCGCCGCCACTCAAAAGTATTCTTGTTTAGATGCGGTGTCGCCAAAGCGCACCATTGGACTATTCAACTGCTCACCGGCCAAGACCGCGAACTTCCGCTCTCTGACCTCGGCATTGGTATTTTCTATATCTCAGCTCTCAGGACCTTAGCGATCTCACTGACCTTTTCTTTGTGCAGGTATGGCGGGTGGTGAGGGTTCTAGGAAGCGGAAGAAGGACAAAGAGATCTTCCGGAAAATAAAGGAGATGAAACGTTCGGAAATGCTTCGAACACCTGGTCATGAATCTGGGGAAGTACAAGGGGACCCGCCTCAACCTTCGGGTCCGCCGACCACAGAAGCTGTCCGATCTCCTCTTAGATCGGAAGAGCAGCCTCCGGCTTTTTCAGTTGTTCCAAGCACGGAAAGGGGTCCTTCTCAATCTTCTGGGAGGACCTCTTCTCGTGGCGCTCAAAAGCTAATCGAGTCCCTGAAGAATAACCGGACTGTTCGGGAGAACCCCGGTTTTGCCCAAGTCTTGGGGTCTTCCATCTTCCTTCGGGAGGATCGGGACAGGCTATCCTCGAACAGCCTTGATGATATCTTGACTCAATCCATGAGCCTGAACGTGGAGTGCCTGGTGAATCAGACCATGGTTTGGGAAAAGGTTCAGCGTCTGGGTAAGGAGATCGGGAAGAAAAATCAGGAAGTGGCTTCCCTCCGATCCCAACTCTCATCCGCTCGGGATTATATATCTCAAGTTGAGGGACGGGCGAAGTACTATGAAGACAAGCTGGCCGAACAGTCTCATGTTCTGGCTGAAAGGAATCGGGTTCTCGGAGAAGTCCAGGCGCTACAGGCCAACAAAGCTGCTCAGGTCGCTCAACTCATCGAGGAGCTTAAGGTGAAAGACGAGGAGCTTAAGGAGAAAGATGAAGAGATGGTGACGGGAATAGCCGGAGCCTATGTGAATGCTCACAAGGACCTCTTGGTCGAACTCCAGAAGCGTTACCCAGAGGAGGACTTCTCTTGGATGCGGCTCCTGGGGGCGATGATGAGGACAGTGAGGAGGAAGCCGAGGGTGAGAGAGAGAGTGAGCAAAATGTAAATCAGGCTGGGGGTGACCCTCCAGCTGAATAGCTTGTACAAAAAAATGAAATGAAATGGAATGTCTCTTTTGTTCAATGAATGGATGTGATTGGAAAATCTCTGAATTGCCTAAGTATTTGATTGTATGAGCATAGCGAAACAAGAACTAAATGCAATTATTAATCTAAGTATAAGAGATCGGAAAGCACAATAAGCATGAGATCGGTGGGGAAGAAATGCTGAATGGGACATGATTAAAATTGAAAATTTAACTTGAACACTTAAGATCGGAATCCTCATTAAACCGAACCAAAACCTTAGCTCTTAAACTTTCGAAAGGGAGATCGGCAATAAAACTGGTAAGAAAAGATCTTGTGCCAGTTCATTTCGTTTATTAGGAATAGACTTGACGGGTCCTGAGTTTCGACAATGGGTTTGAGAGATCGGTGAGCGATAGACTGGTAAAGCTTTGACTGATGCGAGAACTTAACAATTTGATTTAATTCTTTGTGGGGAGAGATCGGAATTGTGACAGCCTATCAAAGAGGGATCGGAAATGTGATTAGCTGTCCGAAGGAGACTTAGTACCGGGGATCGGTTTCAAAGCTTTATTGATTTTGGGGATCGGCCAAAATATGGTGTCGACAGCTGCCCCTCTTTACATAATTTCTATCAAAGGAAAATTTCCGTGTAGGAATTATGTAAAGATTTAGACTCATGTTTTGGACGATTAGGCGTTCGAAGTTAGGGAACTATAGCACACCTAAGTTAATGACCTAGAAATTGGCAACAAAAGTTAAAATACCAGAAAATTAAAATCAACTTGGTTCAAGGAGCCAGAGGTTGATGACAGGAAATTTAAATTGCATGAAATTAAAATCAACTTAGATCAAGGAACCAGAGGTTGATAGCAGAAATGTAAATTGCAGGAATTTAAAAATCAACTTAGATCAAGGAACCAGAGGTTGATAGCAGAAATGTAAATTGCTGGAATTTAAAATCAACTTAGATCAAGGAACCAGAGGTTGATAGCAGAAATGTAAATTGCTGGAATTTAAAATCAACTTAGATCAAGGAACCAGAGGTTGATAGCAAAAATTTAAATGCAGGAAATTAAAATCAACTTAAATCAAGGAACCAGAGGTTGATGGCAGGAAATTTAAATTGCGTGAAATTAAAATCAACTTAAATCAAGGAACCAGATGTTGATAGCAAAAATTTAAATGCAGGAAATTAAAATCAACTTAGATCAAGGAACCAGAGGTTGATAGCAGAAATGTAAATTGCAGGAATTTAAAAATCAACTTAGATCAAGGAACCAGAGGTTGATAGCAGAAATTTAAATGCAGGAAATTAAAATCAACTTAGATCAAGGAACCAGAGGTTGATAGCAGAAATGTAAATTGCTGGAATTTAAAATCAACTTAGATCAAGGAACCAGAGGTTGATAGCAGAAATGTAAATTGCTGGAATTTAAAATCAACTTAGATCAAGGAACCAGAGGTTAATAGCAGAAATGTAAATTGCAGGAATTTAAAATCAACTTAGATCAAGGAACCAGAGGTTGATGACAGAAATTTAAATGCAGGAAATTAAAATCAACTTAGATCAAGGAACCAGAGGTTGATAGCAGGAAATTTAAATGCAGGAAATTAAAATCAACTTAGATCAAGGAACCAGAGGTTGATAACAGGAATTTAAATGCAGGAAATTAAAATCAACTTAGATCAAGGAACCAGAGGTTGATAGCAGAAATGTAAATTGCTGGAATTTAAAATCAACTTAGATCAAGGAACCAGAGGTTGATAGCAGAAATTTAAATGCAGGAAATTAAAATCAACTTAGATCAAGGAACCAGAGGTTGATAGCAGAAATGTAAATTGCTGGAATTTAAAATCAACTTAGATCAAGGAACCAGAGGTTGATAGCAGAAATGTAAATTGCTGGAATTTAAAATCAACTTAGATCAAGGAACCAGAGGTTGATAGCAGAAATTTAAATGCAGGAAATTAAAATCAACTTAGATCAAGGAACAGAGGTTGATGGTAGGAAATTTAAATTGCGTGAAATTAAAATCAACTTAGATCAAGGAACCAGAGGTTGATAGCAGGAAATTTAAATTGCAGGAAATTAAAATCAACTTAGATCAAGGAACCAGAGGTTGATAGCAGGAAATTAAAATCAACTTAGATCAAGGAACCAGAGGTTGATAACAGGAATTTAAATGCAGGAAATTAAAATCAACTTAGATCAAGGAACCAGAGGTTGATAGCAGAAATGTAAATTGCTGGAATTTAAAATCAACTTAGATCAAGGAACCAGAGGTTGATAGCAGAAATTTAAATGCAGGAAATTAAAATCAACTTAGATCAAGGAACCAGAGGTTGATAGCAGAAATGTAAATTGCTGGAATTTAAAATCAACTTAGATCAAGGAACCAGAGGTTGATAGCAGGAAATTTAAATTGCATGAAATTAAAATCAACTTACAAAGCAAGTCTAACCCTGACACAAGAAGTTCTTTCCCTGACGAAGTGTACTTAACAAGATACCGAAGGCCGATGATTAATGGAGGAGGAGTTGCAAGACTTGACCCATGATCCCATTCCTTCGGATGCCCCTTTTCTGTTCCCGACTTTCTCCTTATTTTACGGAAAGCGCCCTTGCGGGTTTTTACTTTCTTTTCGTCCATTCGACCAGAAGCGCCCTTTCGGGTTTTCACTCTTATTTTTTTTTTTTTTTTTTTTTTTTTTTTTTTTTTTGAAGGCCATTCCCTGCAAATCTCATAGTAAAGTACGTGAGGTTATCAATTTTCGAATTCAAATCTTATGGCAAAAATTTTAACTAATCAATAGCGCATTAAACAAAGAGAAAGGATAGTATTTAAAAAGTGAGTAAATAGGAAAACAAAAGCAGAAGGAATAAAGTATAATTTTATTATGGCTTTAGGAAAAATAGGGATAGACTTTCAAAGGAAAAGGAAGGGTACAAGGATAGATCTCACATATTCCTTATAGTTGGTTTTGAAGTCTTTTAACTGCCATTATTTCAAGTTCTCTGAAGCCTCATGCGACGCTTTCCTCTCCATCCTCGGTTTCATATCCCCTTCCTTATTTCTCCATTTTGGTTCTTGGGCGCCCTTTGGGTTTTCACCCCAAGTGTTTTTTTTTTTTTTTTTTTTTTTGGGACGCCCTTTGGGTTTTCATCCTTCACTCATTTTATGCATAGTACCTCTTGATGGTGTCGGCATTCACAGTCTCGGAATTCTTCACCGTCCATGTGGGTCAAGATCAAGGCTCCTCCAGAAAATGCCTTTTTAACCACATAGGGTCCCTCATAGGTTGGTGACCATTTGCCCCGGGGATCGTTTTGGTTCGGCAGCACTTTCTTCAGTACTAGGTCCCCGGGTCGGAATTCGCGTGGGCGGACACCTTTATAAAATGCCCTAGCCATTCTCCTCTGGTATAATTGCCCATGACATGCTGCTGTTAATCTTTTCTCGTCCAGCAGGTTTAACTGATCCAACCTTGACTGGATCCATTCTGATTCATCAATTCCTGATTCCTTCAGAATCCTTAAAGAAGGAATTTCGACCTCAATAGGTAATACTGCTTCCATCCCGTAGACCAGTGAGTATGGAGTTGCCCCGGTTGAGGTCCTCACGGAAGTCCGGTATGCGTGAAGAGCGTAGGGGAGCATATCATGCCAATCCCTATATGTGACCGTCATTTTCCGAATTATCCTCTTGAGGTTTTTGTTTGCGGCTTCCACCGCTCCATTCATCTGGGGACGGTATGGGGAGGAGTTGAGATGTCGGATTCTGTATTGATCACACAGTTTCTGAACCTTCGGACCATTCAAGTTCTTGGCATTATCAGTGACAATTTCATTCGGGAGGCCATGCCGGCAGATGATGTTGCTTTTGAAGAATTTAAGAAACGTGTTTTGCGTGATGTGAGCATACGACGTTGCTTCGACCCATTTGGAGAAATAGTCGATGGCCACTAGGATAAATCTATGTCCATTGGATGCCTTGGGATTGATGGGACCAATCACATCGATGCCCCACATTGCGAAAGGCCATGGTGAGACGAGGTTGAATAACTTGTGAGGTGGCACATTTATCGGATCGGCATAGATCTGACACTTATGGCACTTCCGGAAATACTCGATGCTATCCTTCTCCATTGTGGTCCAAAAATACCCACGTCGCATGATTTGCTTGGCCATCATGTGTCCATTGGCGTGGGTTGCACAATTTCCCTCATGAGTCTCAAAAAGGATTCTCTTTGCCTCTTTTGCATCTACACATTTCAATAATTCGCCATTGGAGCTCCTCTTGTATAGGGTTTCTCCACTGGGGAAGTATCCCAATGCTAATCTCCGAATCATCTTCTTTTCATTTTTGCTTGCCCCTGAGGGGAATTCTCTGGTTCTACAGTAGACCAGGATGTCATGATACCAAGGCTTTCCATCGGGCTCTTCTTCAATCATGAAGCAGTAGGCTGGTTCATCCCTTGCTTTAACCCTCAATGCTTGAGTTGTCTGCCCTTCTTCCATTTGAGCCATAACGGCTAGAGTAGCTAAAGCATCAGCAAATTGATTCTTGTCTCTGCTAAGATGGGTGAAAGAGATTTCTTCGAATTCCTTGATTAGCTCCAGTAGGTACTTCTGATATGGGATCAGCTTGAGGTCTTTGGTTTGCCATTCTCCCTTGACTTGATAAATTATCAGAGCCGAGTCTCCGTACACCTCCAACTTTCTGATTTTCATCTCAATAGCAGCTTGTAGACCCATTACACAAGCTTCATATTCTGCGACATTGTTAGTACAGTCAAATCTCAACTTGACAGCTATCGGGAAGTGTTTTCCATCCGGGGATACTAGTACAGCTCCGATTCCATTCCCGGATAAATTGACTGCTCCATCAAAATAAATTTCCCATACATCGGTTGGCCCCTTTTCTTCGCAGTCTACTTCATTAATATGCTTATCAGGGAACTCAAAATCCAGAGCTTCATAATCCTGGATAGGGTTTTCCGCTAGGAGGTCAGCAATCACGCTACCTTTCACCGCTTTCCGGGTCATGTAGACTATATCATATTGCGAGAGTATAACCTACCACTTGGCTATCCTTCCTGGCACGAATGGGCTCTCAAATACATATCTGATAGGATCCATCCTGGAGATGAGCCATGTCTTGTGATTCAACATGTAGTGCTTGAGGCGATTTGCTGTCTAGGCTAATGCACAGCAAGTCTTTTCTAAGAAAGAGTACCTTGATTCACAATCATTGAACTTCTTGCTCAAGTAATAAATGGCCCTCTCTTTTCGGCCGGTATCATCATGTTGTCCCAAAACACATCCCATCTAGTTCTCTTTGAGCGCCATATACTGAGGATCAAAGGCACCGCCACAGTGGAACCAATCGGTGGATTTGACAGAATCGCTTGATTTTCTCAAAAGCCTCTTGACAAACTAAATCCCATTGAGTAGAGTTGTTCTTAGAGTAATCGAAAATAGGCTCACTTTGGCGGTGAGATTAGAAATAAACCTCGAAATGTAGTTCACTTTCCTAAAATCGCACCTCCCTTTCTCGCTTTTGGGGACGGCATTTCTTGAATAGCTCGACTTTGTCCGGATCTACTTCTATCCCTTTCTCGCTACTATGAATCCCAACAACTTCCCGATCTAGCTCGAATATGCATTTAGCAGGTGGTTCACCTTCAAGTGGTATTTCTGAGCCTTTCGAATACCCTCCTCATCACCTGAACGTGGCTCTCTTCTCCCCTGGATTTGATGATCATATCATCCACGTATACCTCCACTTCTTTATGCATCATATCATGGAATAATGTGACCATTGCGCGCTGGTAAGTAGCCCCGGCATTCTTCAACCCGAAGGGCATGACCCGATAGCAAAATACTCCCCATTGAGTGATGAAAGCAGTTTTATCCTTGTCTTCTTCGGCCCATTGGGATCTGATTGTACCGATGCCCCATCAATACACGAACACCGCCCAATCCCGCAAAGATTGTCAACTAACACATCAATGTGGGGAGAGGGAAATCGACTTTCAAGCTAGCTTTCTTAAGAGCCATGTAGTCAACGCACACGCTGACTCTCCCGTCCTTCTTCATTACCGGGACGACGTTAGCCACCCATTGGGGATATTTGACCACTTCGAATAACCGTGCGTTATACTGTTTCTTGACTTCATCCCGAACCTTGAGCAGTGTGTCGGGATTCATTCTCCTTAGTTTCTGCTTCACCGGAATCGTTCCTGGAATTAAGGGAATTTTGTGCGTTACTATCTGAGGGTCCAAACCCACCATATCATCATAGCTCCAGAAAATACATCGAGGAATTCTTAAGCTGCATCGATCATATCTCCGATTCTTCACTCTCCACTACCTTAAGTTCCCTTTACTTCTTCCGTGCCCAAGTTTGTTGTGTGCGCCTCTGCCTCCACAAGGCACGAGGAGGGCTCATCCTTTTCACTGTCTTCTTGTGTAAGGTCTTCCTCAGAATCACTTGAAGTAATGGCAGTTATGGGGATTTCAAAATTAACCAGAGGGATTTCTGAGTCTATTGGATTATTAGGTGTTAATTGATGAATGGTCCTGAATAAATAAAGAATAGAACGTGTTATAAGGATGGAATTAAAAAGGAAAGAAAGAGAGTATTGGATTTAAAATGCGCTATCAATTCATTAATATTAATGCCATAAGAAAAGGTCCATTTACAGTATTACACTTGTCACCATGGACAAAATGATCAAGTGTTGATAACCAAAGGTACTTTACTCGAGATTGAGTACAGGGATATCCTCTGTTGTCCAGTTGTCCAACTCCTGCCCCTCAGCCATTGGCGATACTAGGGCCTCATACAAGGAGTCCAGTTGGATGACATCTATGGATGGATCATCGGGTGATTCTTCTGTATTTGCCGGATGTTGAATGACCGGTTTAGTGAAGATCTCCGTAATTCTCGGGACTATTTTCATCTTTCCCATCTCCTGGTCAAACCTCTGATCCCGAAGTATTTTCCTCATCCAGAACCGCCCATCCACGAGGGCATCCTCCTCATATCCCAAACCACAACGGCCTATCTTCTGAATAGCCGGTATGGGTGATACCCGTTCCTCGACATCACTTTGGCCACCATAGCCATAGCCCCCTCCTTCCCGGTATCTTGCAGTTCAAGGGCCTGGAAAGAACTCTCCAATGACTCCTCGGCCGCTTCCACATAAGGAAATGATTGCGGTTTGGTGACTAATATGGCCTCTTCACCCCTTACAGTGACGATTTTGCCGTCCTTAATGTATTTTATTCTCTGGTGCAAAGTCGAAGGAACAGCATTCGCAGAATGGATCCATGGCCTTCCCAACAGCATAGTGTAAGCCGGCTCAATGTTCATCACCTGAAACGTGACGTTGAAAGTACATGCACCGACTTGGATTGGCAAGTCAATGTCTCCCAGCACCTCTCTCCTGGTACCGTCAAAGGCTCTTACCACCATAGCACTCTGACGTATATATGATTGGTCGACCGGCAGCCTGGCTAAGGTAGCGCTAGGCAGTACATTGAGGGCTGATCCGTTATCGATGAGAACCTTGGCCACTATACAACCCTTACACTTCACAGTTACATGTAGAGCTTTATTGTGCCCTAAGCCTGCGGGGTCTACCTCCTCTTCGTAAAAGGCTACAAAGCCGATGCCCGGATTTGTTCTACTATCTTCTCAAACCGCCTGAGTAATGTCGGGGTTTACAAAGGCTTGATCCAGGATTCTTTGTAAGGCTTGTCGGTGGACTTCCGAGCTCAGGATCAGTGATAACAGTGAAATCCGGGCGGGTGTTTTTCTCAACTGCTCCACCACATCATACTCGCTCTGTTTCATTATTTGGAGCAGCAGTTCTTCCTCTTCCTTGTGCTCAACAGGCTCTACTTCCCCTGCTTTCTCAACCTCCTCTTCTGTATTTCTTGATGACTCTCCCATTTTTACTTTCCCTTTCCTCCTCTCTCTTTCTTCGCTCTCAGAACACTCCCACTTCGAGTTATAAACTCGACTTCTTGCTCAGGTGGAGAGGGCTTTGTTGTGATAACGGGCTGAGAACTGGTCTGGGGAGTAATGTCGCTGGCAGGTCCAGCATAAGTCATCCTGAAGTGCTCATGAGGAGCGAAACATGGTTTTGGTGGTGCCGGAGGTGAGACAAGACTAGGAGCCGATGTACTGCTTGACGCTCCCTGAGTGAAAACTTGGAAATTATAATTCCATGGGACAGCGTGAGTATTGGTGACGGGGAGCTGAGGCGGAGTTCGGATAACCGTTACTGGCGGTGAGGCTACCGGGGGTAAGAAGGTGATTCTGGGTTTGGAGGTAGAAGCAGTTTGGCTGAACCTAGTGGTGTTCACTCCCTCTTCTGTCTTTGACTTCGTCCGCATCTCGTAACCTTGAGAGACAATAAGTTCCGGACCTCTTGCCTGAATCCCTCACAGTCTCGCAGCTCATGGTCAGCTGCCCCTCCATGGTAAGGACACCCCGTACTCTCTTCGAATCCCGCTACCTGAGGGCAAAGGTAGCCTTCCCTCATTGCTACAGCAAAAATCTCCTTAAAGTAGGGAACCAGCTTGTTCACTTCCGGCGTTGATCTTTCTTCCTCAGACTCAATCATATTTACACCACTGCCCACATTGTGGTTAGGCAGTGGGTTTGAGGTAACATTGGGGAGGGATCCATTTCCCTCGATCTTCAACCACCCATTTCGGATTAAAGCGTGCACTCTCCCTCTGAGTGCCCCGCAGTTATCAGTTGAATGCCCTTGTGCCCCTCCATGGTACTCACAACGGGCAGTGGCATCATACCACCTGGGATATGGTGGCTGGATTGGGTCCAAGGGGACTGGTACGATTTGGTTTATACCGATAAGGTATCGGTATATTTCACTAAGAGGGAGGGGAAGAGGTGGATCAGGGTTCCTTGGAGGTCTTGGGTTGCTTTGTGGTGGTCATGGTTGAGCAGGAGGAGGAGGTGGTCTTGGTTGGAAATTTGTAGGTGGGGGATATTGTGGGCGTGGTTGCGGATAATTAGGAAACGGAGGTGGAATGTTTGCGATGGTTTGGCCAGGAGAGGAAGGATACGGCCGGTAGTTGTTTTGGGGGAATGGGGAATAATTGTTTTGACGGGTGACAGAATGTACCTCACCCTCCTTTTTCTTGCCAAAGCTGGCAGTCTTCTTGGCAGGGTTCTCAGCCAACTCCTGCAACCGTCCCATTCTTAGATTGGCCTCTATTCTTTTACCGGCCTGTATGATGTCAGAGAAGCTGTTAGAAGTGTTCCCAATCATCAAGTTGAAGTAGGGAGCCTTCAAAGTCTCGATAAATAGAGAGCACAGCTCATTGTCAGTCACCGGAGGGTGGACTTCTGCCGCCTTTTCTCTCCATCTTTGGGCATACTCCTTGAAGCTTTCCCGGTCTTTCTGCACCAGATTCTGAAGATCCCTCCTTGTGGGGGCGACATCACAGTTAAATTTGTACTGCTTCAAAAAGGCCTCGGCTAAATCCTTCCAGGAGCGTAGTCTGCTCCTATCTAACTGAACGCACCACCTTAGGGCTGCTCCAGAGAGGCTCTCATGGAAGAAGTGGATTAACAATCTGTCATCATCTGTCATAGAGGACATCTTGGCAATATAGGTGGCCAAATGAATTCGAGGGTCCGAATTCCCAGTATACTTGTCAAAATCGAGGACCTTGAATTTAGGAGGTACCACCACATCGGGAACCAATCTAAGTGATGCCACATCCACAGAGCCATACATATTCAGCCCTTCAATTGCTCTCAATCTTTCCTCTAGAGCAGTTTAGCCGCTTTCTTTTGACTTATTTTCCCTCCCATCGCTCGGGATATTCCCCCAGTTGGGAGATGAGGGGTGAAGTGAATTGGAGGGATTGAATTTGAAGGGTAAGGGTCGGTGTTTGGAATGGTTGGGTAATGAGAGTAAGGTAGGTCATTATTTGTGGTAACCGGATTGACAGTGATTGTCGGGTCCGAGATGGGAGACTGAAAGGTAAAAGAAGTTGAAGCTTGATGAGGATCATTTGTCGTAGGAGGCGGAGGAGGTAATGGTGGGCTAGGCTCTAAAGTAGGTTTATTCTGAGACATTTCCTTCATTAGTCTCATAATTTCAGAAAGCTGATCTTTCAACTCGGAGACCGCCTCGTAGGTTCTGCATTTTGTTCCCGATTTTCCATTATCTTCCTTGTTCGAGATCTTGTTAAGTACACTCGCTTAGGTTGAACCGTGTGCTTGGTCAGACTTGCGTTGTTTGAAGCAATATTGATTTCCTGTGGTGTAAAAAAAAGAAAATTTTAAATGAACTTTGAATTTTGCAAAGAAACTAAAAGTCCTGGTCTGGACGAAGGATACAGTGGCATTTGAGAGCCAGGTTGAAATCTGTAAAAGGACAATCGCATCAACTTTATCATGGCATCGTCCGATAGTCTGACTGTGAATGACGGGATTGAATGCGCATTTATGATACCTGTCCATATAGCGCATTCAATCACATAACCCTAGCGAGGGAGTTCCTACGGGAGTCATATTATTCATTCACAAATTTACTAATTAATGGTCCAAAAATCATTTCATTAACTGAATAATTTGTACACCATATTCTTTACATCGGCCTAGGCTCTGGGAGGTTCTTTATAATGAGATGACATTTTCTGAGATACTCATATAACCTTTCTTCTTGCTTGGCAGGATCGAATGCTTTCGTGAGCGCACTTGATTCGTGTAATAGTTCTTGTTTTCCCCGTATATCGCTTTTTCCAGTGGTCAACGTTCTCTTTCATCCTTGATAGAGAGCAAATTTGTTTTTCTTTCTCTTTCCTTTCTTTAGCACACTCTTTCAAGATATCGTTGTGAGTAGTGCTTGTTCTTTAATTCAAGCTTCTTCTTTTGTTTTCTTGCTTATACTCTTCAATGAGTATTTCTTGGTATTTCATCTTTTCCAAGCTTACTATTCTGCACTTTCATTTCTTTGGCCTCAGCTTGAAGAGAGTCTTTTTCCTTTTCCCACTGCACCTCTTGCTTTTCGAACTCCATCCTTTCGGCTCTTGCCTCTTCCTTGAGTCTTCTCATCCTTCTCTTAAGTTTCTGCTGTTGGTCCTCCAATTGTTTCATTCGTTCTTGCAACTGTGAGTTCTCGGTATTTGCCTTTTGTAGCGAGTCAACCAGGCGATTATCAGCTTCCTCTAATAGGGCGTTTTGGCGAGGGTTGCTATCCTTGAATTCTACAGTAGAGTGTTCTCGGTCCCTGTCAGCTCTCCATTTAAGATAATCGCCCGAGGCACTTGGGCCTTTGGGTGATCTCTCCATCAGAGTGATGTTTTCCCAAGACTTGCGAGCCATTTTCAACCCTTCTTCTTCCTTGAGCTCATGGTAGAAGCGACCTTGGTGGTATTCTTTGATGTTGATCACGGACTGTGTTGAGCCAAACTGCCTCATTACCAATGCCGGAGTGTAACTTGTATACCCGGTTATTCCAATTAGGGACACCGCCTGATTACCCCCTGTACCGATCAGAACGGGTTGGTCTGACGTCCACAGCTTCCTCCAACAGTAATTATGGCCATTGAAACTCAAAATCCGTTCCCACCACTGCTGTTCATTCTTCAGACTGATTACTAACCGGGTCATTCTCTCGATGGGAGGCTGGTCAAGGTACCAAGTCAATCCCTTTGTCTCCACGGGACACACGTGATTGATAATCCGCAGGTATAACAATTGAGAACAACACTTAATGGACCCTTTGCCCTCTTCTCGCAAAGGTGTAAGGGTCAATAGGGTCTCGCAAGAATTGCCGCATCGGATTGATCCCCGCCTTTCTACCGCCCAAAATACCTCCACCGCTACCGCAAGTGATGATTCCCAATGGCCCCGGAATGTATGCACCATAGATTCCCAAGGCGAGTGCTCAAGCTTGATCCCACTGTTTCTCTTGGATGTAATGATCTAACCGCTTCTCGAGGTACGTCCAATACCATCCATGCGTGTTCCCTTTGACTGTTTCTTTTGACTTCGCCTCCTCTGAAGGGATGCCCAACAAATGTGTTAATCGTTTCCAGGTCTGCCTATGCTCAAGGTGTAGGTAGATCCGGTTCTGCAATGAGTATGGAATCCCTAGTAATGCCTGATATTCTTCCATAGTGGGAACCGTATCAATGTCATTGAAAGAGAATACCCCGTACTTAGGATTCCAAACCGACAACATGGCTTTTAATGCCGGGATTTGGACCTTGACTCGCATTAAGATTGCAATCCTTCCGTACTTCTCTTCAAATCGTACCTTGACCTGATCGGGAAGCGACCTCCATCTATCAGACAGACCCTCGAGGTTGTTCATTCTGACCTCTATCTTATCCAGATCTAGTGAAGGTAGTAAGCTAGCATGTGCCTCGGAAACATCATTTTGCGAGGGTACCGGACTATGAGCTGATTTGGACAAAAGTTTAGCATTCTGAACCTTTTCTGCCGACTGACTTGAGGATGCCATGATAAAAATGATGCCTATCCTTTTACAGACTCTTGGTTTGGTAACGCCTGCGGGAAAATACGTTAGCAAGATAAATTGGGGTAATTTTGAATCATACTGTTGACAGGGTGACACGTAGACATTTATCAAAGTAGGAAAATGTGTAGGTGTTCTAGTAGGATTCAAGATTACCCTCAAAAAAATGAACAAAAGGAAATTAAAGCAGAATAGGGTAAGAGTAAGTATGCCCCTTTTGTCCTATAGTAGGGAGACTCCTAATACCGGGTGAGCGCTACCTATCTGGATAGTTCTATCTTATAAGGTAGTTTACTACGGCTTTCAGCTATTGTGATAGTTTAGCTCAGGATCTAATTTTCTAAAAGCCACAGGTTCCCAAATTGCCCTCATCAGAACAAGAGAGCCCCATTCTACCCCCATGATATTGTCGGGAAAATTCCACGGGTATCACGGTAAATAGAACGAGTTTCAATTTGAGCAGAAGCCTTCACGGATACTAACGGGGTAAAACCCACGGGTACCGCTACATGACCCCCTCCTACTTTCCTAAAAGGGTAAGAAAGCCCGGGTTAGGACCATAGTGTGTGAGGACATTGTGTGAGTGTTCAGTGTGTGAAGGGACACCTTTACCTCTTCCCAATTCAGGGGGATTTTATTTTTCCATTTTTCCCTTTTTCCCTTTTTTTTGAAATGAAGAGCACTGTAGGAAATAGAACAGGCAAAACAAACAAAATAGTTAGCAGCAATAATAATTAATGTATAAAACATCGCCGAATGAGCCCATCTAACTATAATTTGATCTAACAAAATTAAATCTACTTTTGGACCACTAGACCGGGGTTAAAATTAAGTCCCCAGTGGAGTCGCCAAGCTGTCGCAAGGGATTTTGCGGTCGCCTGAACGAACCCTCACCGAAGTGGGAAAGAGTGAGGAGTCGCCACCTTAGTTTTGAGGGAAACTAAAGAAAACCATTTGGGAAGATAAATTAAAAATGAAACCACTTCAAAACAGAGATTCTAGGTTCGGGGTCCGTAAACGGGTGGGGAAGGTGTTAGGCACCCCACCTCGTCCCTTAATAAGGGTAAGTAGATTTAATTTTGCGTTCTTTATAAATTACTTAGGAGGGCTTGAATGGGAATGTTAATCCTTTTGGCTAAAGGAACATTTGATTTCTCACTGAATTTGGATCACCCAGATACACAAGTAAATGAGACAACCTTAGTGAGTTGGTGTCGCGAATCATCTTGGTTTTGGGATTATTTTACGTACAGGTTAAGGTTTGATGTGAGAATCGGATAAGAACTCTCCTCCAATCTCTTTTAACTTATTTATTAAAATTTTAGAGGGAGATCGGATAAGAACCCTCCTCGGATCTCCTCTAGACGTTTATTAAAATTTTGGTTGAGACCGGGTAAGAACTCTCCTCCGATCTCTTTTTAATGTTTATTAAAATTTTCGAGTTGAGACCGGATAAGAACTCTCCTCCGATCTCTTTTAATGGTCACTTATTAAAACTTTGAGTGGAGACCGGATAAGAACCCTCCTCCGATCTCTATTTAATAGTTATTAAAATTGAGTTGAGACCGGATAAGAACTCTCCTCCGATCTCTTTTAGATTAACAGAGCACGAAAGGGACTTTTCCGATCTCCTGATTTTAATTTCAGCTACATGACATAAGAGCCTAAAGCTAAGGATTACGCATTCAAAGATCTTGGGGATAAGGCTTCTCGATAACTTTTGGATAGATTGTGAAAACTACACTTGATTTACCGACCTTACATTTATTCATTTTACCAATATCTATTAATGACCGATATATTCTGTTTTGTTTATTTTGGATTTATTCCACTTTATGACATCTTTGTCTAATTGTCGCTTACGCCACCTAATAGTTTGGCTATCTTCCGACACGTCATTCAGTTCTCTCTTTAAAAGAGATCCTTAAGTTGCGATTACCTACGCCTTAGGACCATTTACACGCTACTAGGAGCTAGAGAACTTGCATTCAGAAATGACGAAGATTAATAAAATGACGGACTAATCACTAAAGAGATAACTCGAGAGTAACATTCTTTTGGGTCCTTTTGCATAAAATGAACTTGGAGAAAATCACATACGTAAGAATAACAAATAAAGTTCGAAAAATAAATGTAAAAACTAATTAAAACAAAGAATATGAGCTCTTACCGTGAGGAGCCAAATCCATCAAATAGCTATGGGGTGGCAAATAGAGATAAGACAGTGGACTGATTAGCCTGAGAGCTGATGTTCGTCGGGAAGTGAAGGGAGCTTAGCTAAAATATAATCAGATTAGGATAAAAGCCGAGTGGAATGAAGTTTAGCTTAGACAAAGGGGAATGAAAACAGAGATGATAAAGGGTGAAAGTGAGGGTGTGACCAGATAATGAACAAACTGAAATGTAGAGTTCCGATTCGTAATCCTTTTCAAGAAACACTTCAGAAAACTAGTTTCAAAAGTTTTTCCTATCAACACTTCAAAGTAGAGGAATAACAAACTGAATGAAGTTTTCAGAGTTCTTCCGCTATAATAACAGCCTCTTTTTTTGTCCGTTCGTCTCCCCCTTTAACAGTTTTTTTCATGCAGGTATTTATAGGAATCGGGCGCTCCCCGTGAAGGGTCAGGATTTATTTTGAGGGAGATGGAGGGTCAAGATTTCGAAGGACATGATCGGATGTCCAGGAATTAAAGATAATCAAAATGAATGGCTGAGATCCCTCTTCAGAACGTTTGTCCTTTTCTTCTTTCAATCTGACGGTCCCAGATCTTCTTGTCCGGAACGATCTAAGGGCTAAGAGCGAAAGACGCTGGTATTGTCGTCTTCTCTCTTGATCCAAGGGTTCCGGGTTTGTCCTTACAAGGGGGATCAACGGTGGAGATTGGGATGTACAGGACTGTCATGACATACCCTGGCACCTGTCAGCATTGCGGGCGATTCTTAGGCATGCGGTGGAGATCTCGTCTGCAACGCTTTAACTACCTCGGCTCACGATTCGGCGGTTATTTGGGATTTGTCTTATTCTTTTTGCCTTCCGATCCCTCCTCTTTCTGATCTCTTTCACATGTTCTTTCCGATCTTTCATGCTGGTCTCCCATCTTCCGATCTATTATTCCGATCTTTCCCTTCCTTATTTCTCCAATTATTATCTTATTGATTATTTTTCGATCTCTGATATATTTGTCCGATCTGGTTCCTAACAAAATGACTCTTAACTGATCCTTTATTCAAAATATTCAACTTATTATGCCGATCTCCAATTAACCGATCTCGGAATGTTCGAGAGACGTGTCAGAATAGCTGGCGAATCCCGTTAACCGATGCACTGCATGGAACCTCGTGAGCATTAAATGCTCGGACTAGTATAAATAGGGATGGGGGGGGGGGTTAGCCATTTGCTCTCTCATTCCATTTTCAGTCTCTTGCTCACAACTTCGAAGTTCTCTCATTTTTCCCAAGTTCTTAGGCCCGATCGGACTCGGTAAGGGCTTTGATCTTCTTTTTAGTTTAAGTTCTTTATTTCTTTTGAAAATGAGTGGTGTCGAAGGTCAGAGAGCGGCGAGCCCTCCTTCCATTCAGTTCTCATGGTCGTCCGATGAAGAAGAGGTAGTCGGGCCAAGCACGCAACCTGAACCTCCTAGGGTCTCCGTTCCAGCTCGGGGGTGGATCATACCATCAAGGCGTGCACCTGTTTCAGGGAGGGAGACTCTCCCTATAGACGAGCTACCGTCGGTTCTTCGAGAATCCGATCTGCAATCGTTTAGCCAAGAATACAACATTCGGCCTGATTCGTACGAGCTAATCAAGTGCCACGACGATCTTCGTGTCGATCACTCCTTTGAAGAGAATGACATGGTTATGGTGTACGAGGAACGATTAAAGGCGGTCTTTGGTTCCCTCTAGATGACTTCTATAAGGAGGTCCTAAAACTTCACCGAGCGTGCATTGCTCAAATTCACCCTAACTCGTGGCGGATCTTGGTAGCCTTCCGAGGTCTATGCCGAGCTAAGGGAATCAGACCTACGGCTAAGGTGTTCACCGAGCTGCATGACTAACTCGCGAAAGGATGACGAACATTTGGTTCTTTGGTGAAGCCTCATTGCGGGCTCTTTTCCGATCTGCCCTCATCCCTTAAGAATTGGAAGAACCATTTCTTCATTCTGAGGAGCAAAGATCCGAGCTGCTTTGAGGACTTCCCCCGTAGCTGGTGGTACCAGGGGCCTTTGCTTCCGAAGCATATTACCCTGAACCAGGAGGAAAGCTTAATAGTGATGGATCTGAAGAGTCAGGCCGCCACTCAAAAGTATTCTTGTTTGGATGCGGTGACTGCCGAGCTGCACCATTGGACTATTCAACTGCTCACCGGCCAAGACCGCGAACTTCCGCTCTCTGACCTCGGCATTGGTATTTTCTATATCTCAGCTCTCAGGACCTTAGCGATCTCACTGACCTTTTCTTTGTGCAGGTATGGCGGGTGGTGAGGGTTCTAGGAAGCGGAAGAAGGACAAAGAGATCTTTCGGAAAATAAAGGAGATGAAACGTTCGGAAATGCTTCGAACACCTGGTCATGAATCTGGGGAAGTACAAGGGGACCCGCCTCAACCTTCGGATCTGCCGACCGCTGAAGCTGTCCGATCTCCTCCTAGATTGGAAGAGCAGCCTCCGGCTCTTCCAGTTGTTCCAAGCACGGAAAGGGGTCCTTCTCAATCTTCTGGGAGGACCTCTTCTCGTGGCGCTCAAAAGCTAATCGAGTCCCTGAAGAATAACCGGACTGTTCGGGAGAACCCCGGTTTTGCCCAAGTCTTGGGGTCTTCCATCTTCCTTCGGGAGGATCGGGACAGGCTATCCTCGAACAGCCTTGATGATATCTTGACTCAATCCATGAGCCTGAACGTGGAGTGCCTGGTGAATCAGACCATGGTTTGGGAAAAGGTTCAGCGTCTGGGTAAGGAGATCGGGAAGAAAAATCAGGAAGTGGCTTCCCTCCGATCCCAACTCTCATCCGCTCGGGATTATATATCTCAAGTTGAGGGACGGGCGAAGTACTATGAAGACAAGCTGGCCGAACAGTCTCATGTTCTGGCTGAAAGGAATCGGGTTCTCGGAGAAGTCCAGGCGCTACAGGCCAACGAAGCTGCTCAGGTCGCTCAACTCATCGAGGAGCTTAAGGAGAAAGACGAGGAGCTTAAGGAGAAAGATGAAGAGATGGTGACGGGAATAGCCGGAGCCTATGTGAATGCTCACAAGGATCTCTTGGTTGAACTCCAGAAGCGTTACCCAGAGGAGGACTTCTCTTGGATGCGGCTCCTGGGGGCGATGATGAGGACAGTGAGGAGGAAGCCGAGGGTGAGAGAGAGAGTGAGCAAAATGTAAATCAGGCTGGGGGTGACCCTCCAGCTGAATAGCTTGTACAAAAAAATGAAATGAAATGGAATGTCTCTTTTGTTCAATGAATGGATGTGATTGGAAAATCTCTGAATTGCCTAAGTATTTGATTGTATGAGCATAGCGAAACAAGAACTAAATGCAATTATTAATCTAAGTATAAGAGATTGGAAAGCACAATAAGCATGAGATCGGTGGGGAAGAAATGCTGAATGGGACTTGATTAAAATTGAAAATTTAACTTGAACACTTAAGATCGGAATCCTCATTAAACCGAACCAAAACCTTAGCTCTTAAACTTTCGAAAGGGAGATCGGCAATAAAACTGGTAAGAAAAGATCTCGTGCCAGTTCATTTCGTTTATTAGGAATATACTTGACGGGTCCTGAGTTTCGACAATGGGTTTGAGAGATCGGTGAGCGATAGACTGGTAAAGCTTTGATTGATGCGAGAACTTAACAATTTGATTTAATTCTTTGCGAGGAGAGATCAGAATTGTGACAGCCTATCAAAGAGGGATCGGAAATGTGATTAGCTGTCCGATGGAGACTTAGTACCGGGGATCGGTTTCAAAGTTTTATTGATTTTGGGGATCGGCCAAAATATGGTGTCGACACTACCTATTTAGATACATAATCCACACCAAAAAAGGATATACTTGTTACCAAATAAGGATGGGAATGGACCCATAAAGTCTATATCCCAAACATCAAATAGTTCAATCTCAAGTATTCCATGGAGTGGCATCTCATTCCTTCTTGAAATATTCCCTAATCTTTGGCATTGATTACATGCTAACACAAAATTTCTTACATCTTTAAATGAGTTTGGCCAATAAAAACATGATTGTAATATTTTTACTAGTGTTTTAGAGGTGCTGAAATGTCCTCCGTAAGGTGATGAATGGCAATGCTATAGCACACTATCTACTTCCTCCTTTGGTATGCATCTTTTGATAAGTCCATCATAACATTTGTTGTATAGCAGAGGTTCCTCTCAAGTATAGTCCCTTATGAGCTTTTTTTTCTACTGATAGGACATATTTGGTGGCAAAACTCAATACACAAGATAATTAACTATATCCACATGCCATGGGGGTTGAGAGATGGATAAGAGGTGCTCATCTGGAAAAAAAACCAAAAGTGGGCAGGTTCTCGGTAAGATCTCCTTTATTTTCCTACTTTACCCTAGAAATGTGGTTTGCTACCACATTCTCGATCTCTTTTTTATCTTTAATTTCCATGTCAAACTCGTGTAGAAGAAGAATCCACTGGATCAACCTTGGTTCCTTTTTATTTAAGAGGTACCAGATAGTAGCATGGTATGTGTATACAATGACTTTGCATCCAACTAGTAAGGATCTAAATTTGTCAATTATAAATACTACTACTAGCAGTTTCTTTTCTATAGCTTCATAATTGATCTATGCATCATCAAGTGCTTTACTTGCATCTCACATCACCTCAAACTATAGCTCCCAATTTGGTGGTTGCATTATGGGGGTAGAAATCAAGGCTTCTTTAATCTTGCAAAAAGAGTCAAGGCAATTATCATCAAAATCAAAGGGAATATCTTGATTTAATAAATTTGGTCTGCACTCTCTTTTGACTGATGCCGATAGTGGCATCTTCTCTATTATCTCAATCTTTGTCTTGTCCACTTCGATTCCTCATTCTGATAACAGGTGACCAAGTACTATGCCGTCTCTTACCATAAAGTGGCATTTTTTCGAGGTGAGGACTAGATTTAATTCCTCACATCTTTGTAGCACTTTAGACATTAAACACTCATCAAAAGTAGTCCCATAAATAGAGAAATCATCCATAAAAACCTCCATAATATTTTCAATGAAATCAGAAAAAATAGCCATCATACATGTTTGAAAAGTGGCTAGGGCATTATAAAGACCGAAAGGCATTCTCTTATAGGCAAAAGTGCCATAGGGACAAGTGAAGGTGGTATTTTCTTGGTCTTCTGGGTAAATTGGGATTTAGAAAAATCCCGAATACTTATCCAAGTAACAAAAATGGAAATGTTTGGCTAGCCTCTTAAGTATTTGGTCAATAAAGGGAAGAGGAAAGTAGTCTTTTTAGGTGGCACTATTTAGTTTCCTATAATTAATGCACATGTGCTAACCAGTGACTGTCCTAGTAGGAATTAGCTCATTATTTTAATTATTAGCAATAGTTGTTCCACCCTTTTTAGGCACTATATGAACTAGACTAAACCATTTACTACATCTAATAGTTTCAAAATTTATTTCTTTACTACCTCCTTCATGTTAGGGTATAGTATCCTCTGATGTTTTATGGTGGGTTTGTTATTCTCTTCCATAGGTATTCTTTGCATGCAAATAAAAGGGCTAATTCCTTCAAGGTCTTCTATGGTATACCCTATAATTAGTATGGGTTCTTAGTTCCCTTAGAAGTTTTTCCTCTCCCAATTCAGTTAGGCTAGCACTTATTATAATAGGATAATTAGAATTAGAGTCTAAAAATGTATACTTGAGAGTAAAAGGGTGGCGTTTTAGTTCTACCTACTTTTTAACCTCTTTTGGTTTAGCCATGGGTTGTGTTTCCTTTAACTCCTCCACTTGAAGTACTTGAGCTAGGGGTAGAGGTGAGCTAGCTTCAAATGATTGTGCATAGATTGTTATTTCCTTGTTATCATTGTCTATGGTGTCATTGTGCACAACACATGCTTCAAAAGGATCTTTAGGATATCTCTTGCAGAATTTCTCTTCTACTAGTTTGTCTATAGTGTCACTTATTTGTATCTAGATTGTGTTTTATAGCTCAAAATACGTTGAACTTTCTTTTTCTCCTACTTTAAGAGCTAACCGCCCATTTTTAACGTCTATGATAGCCTCGAAGGTTGCCAAGAAAGGTCTTTCCAATATGATGAAAATCTAAACATCTTCCTTGATGAGCACTCCTAGGATGCCAAGAAACACAACATCTAAAGATTGGAATCAAGATCTTTAATCATCCAAACAAGGCAGAATTTCAGAAGCATATTGATCATAAAAAAAAGAATAGCAAGGGGTTCATATTGCTAGAATCCAAGTTCTTTCAAGAAACATGGAAGAAACATAGAAGAAACTCAAGCTCCAGCAATCTAGTTCTCTCCCTAATGCTCATACTAAAACTAGAAAAATGAAAGCTGAAAAATACAATACGAATATCTTGGGTAATATATAGTATCTCTAAAATCCTAAATGTAACACCCCTATTTGCATAGCTTGGTATATGTTACTATTCTGGTGACCAGCGTCGGTCCGGATAATTAAGAGGATTAGAACTATGTTTAAGACACCTAGAAAAATCCTGAATAAAAATAAATAGTGAGTGCTAGAAGTTTAAGTATAAAGAAAAAGGACAGAACATAAAAGGTTAAATGAGCCGGGAGTCACAGCGATGGGTGACCTTCCCGAGAAGTGACTGCGAGGTTAGTCATAACCCAAATTTTGAAACGGAAAATGTGATGCCGCGGTCCTAAGGACTATTGCGAACCTAGTGGAAAAGAGAAAATCACAGAAAAGAGCTGATAAGTAGGTCAAATAATTAGGTCAGGACTCCGGAAGAAATACTGGATTATTTGCAAACCGGATCAATCCGACGAGGGGCAAATTGGTCAATTCACCTCTAGAGGTGACTCTTGATCTAACTGTCCAATAAAATTGAAGAAACAAAAAATTTTGGAATTAAAGAACTAATGGAAAAATAAATGAAAATAGAAAAAGAGAAAAGAAAAGTTATTATGTCATCATGATGAGCTCATATGTGACATCATGAATAATTTTAATTTTCCTACATAAATTGACCAAGTCATAAGCATTATGAAAGACATAAAAATACATAAAATAATTGAAAAGAAAAAAAAATCCTTCTTCTTCTTCCTCAAGAGTGGCCGAAACCCATCCTCTCTCTTCCTCCATGTGCACCTCCATTAAAGCTTGGGGGACCAAAGGAAATTTCAGCCAGCTTGTGTGAGGGTTTGAATTGATTGAATTTGGTGCAATTGAAGGGTTGTTTTGGTTGAATTATGTATGTAGAGTGTGGATATATGTTTTGAATGTATTAGATTTGAACTTTATGTAATTAGGGTTCTTGAGCATGTGAAAAATTGGGAAAAAATTTGAGAATTAGTCAATTGATGTAATTGTCCTTACTTGAGTTGAGAAATGGTCAATTGAGACCATTTGTGGTGTGTGTGAATTGATAGAACCAAGTTATAATTCGGATTGGTTAGTGTTCAAATTCTGGCAGCTTGACCTAGGTCCATTTCAGGGACCAAAACTGAAAATTTACCAATCCAATTGGTGTGAGGCCAATTGGGAATGAAACTAGACACAAATTGGACCATTTTTCATTTAGTAATCATGCCCAAAAAATGACCATAACTTAGTAAACAATTAGGTCAAACTCGGGTGTAGTGCACTGCCACTGCACAAAAATGACCAAATAAACAGTATTTGTTCATTTGGCCATAACTTGGGTTATACAGAACCAAATGACCTGATTTTTGTGGCATTGGAAAGGTATGACGTACAACTATAACTTTCATGGAGAACACCAACCCAAATTCTGTCCATAACCTAGTCATTTTGCCACCCAAATTTAGTGATCCAAAACTGCCAGAACCAAATTAGGTGCCCAGAAATCTGGGTTAAACCAATCCGGCCAGCCATGTTCAAATGGCCATATCTTGGGCTACAAAACTCCAAATGGAGTGATTCAAAAAAGGAAGTAAAGTTAAGACAATAAGGAATAAGTTTTATGAATAATACTTTGCCAAATTCTCACAGCAACATGACGAATGGAACAGTACAAAATAGGACGTTAAATTTGGAAATTTGGAAATTGTATCTAAGAGACCTAAAATTTGAAGAAACAATCAAAACTAATAAATTTGGCACCCAAAATGTGGTATGTGGGTATAATTGGATTTCCCATACTTATTAATCATAAGAAAGTCAACATATTGACATGAATAGTAACCCTGAAATGAAAATTTCTAAGAACGTTAGTTTAAGCATATTAGGGCTAGAATTAAGTATATATATGAATTAATTATTGGATTTATTGTGAGATAAGATACTGAAACACTATAAATTGCGTGTTTTAGCTGAAAAAGACCTGGAAAAGGATCGGGAAAACTGAGTCAAGGCCTAGAGGTGACTCACATCACGTTTGTGCACAATAACTTTTCACTTTCGATTTGCTATTGGAAAATTTATTTAAATACATTTTGGAGCAATTTATGCTAAACAATGCTTTGAGAAATGTTGTGTTGCCTACTTTGTAAATGGAAATTTGAAATGAAAATTGATTAATGGTTTGCATGAAATGTTGAATAAGATGATTTTGAAATTATTTTTGATTCACACTTGGCATGGCAGTCCCTTACTATGTTCCTCCTCCACTTGTGGGGTTGAGTTTGATATTTGATGATTTTCCTCCCTCTCTGGCTTGCCAGTCTGAGGTGAGTTTGGATGAGTACTCATTAGTTAGCTAGCCACCTCCCTTATTGATTTGGATTAGTGGGGTGAGTTTGCCTTGTCGTGGTGTACAACATGGCATGTTTGGAAATTTTGTGTCATGGCCTAAGTTGTGTTATTGATTGGCAATACTATGTTTATTAAATTGTTTGATCAAATTTGTGTTACATTAAACTTTGAAAATTGTGAAATATTTAAATTGTGATTTGTTATAACTGTGGTTTGAAAATTGAAATGTGATTGTGAATTATTTGAACTGTGAATTGATAACAAATGTTTTATATTATGCACTTTATATGTTATTGTGCACCACTGAGTATTTTTATATCAGCAATAGCTTCTTTTGCTGTCACAGATAGGGAAAAGGACATAGTAGCAGAGTGAGCTGCTACAGTAATAGGTGAGCACAACTTGAAGATTTTTGTACGGGTATATTATTTGTACCCATTGTGTTTTGATTGATGTAAATATGGTATTGTCATATATATGTATGTAAAATTGAGCAGTTGTATAGTAAATTATAATAATATTACCTTTTGGATTTTTATGCCTGTAAATTAAATTGTGATTGCAAATGATTTATTTTGAATGCAATGTGTATAAATTAATTTGAAATATTTGAGATGACAATTTTATTTTGAATTGTGGAGATTGGGTTGATTTGTATTGATTGAAAGTTTTGGTGGTTAAATTGGTGAAGTGTATCATTATTGGGAGTATTTTTCTACAGGTAAAATTTTTGATTTTTGCAAATACTATAGGCACTCTGCCGAAATTTTTATAAAATTTATGAAAACTTTAAATTGATTTAAAATTTGATATGTGGTTTAACTTCAAATAAAAGTTTTTAATTCCTACCAAAAGTGCTCGCCACCTTCAAAAGAAGTAAAATTTGTTTTAAAATCCCTTGTAGTGTACTTAATGGGTTATCGATAGGTGAAGGTCGGTAGTTCATTAGGTATACTACGGGATCATGTTATGCCTACAGAGGGTTAAGGTGTGACATGTTTTAGTGGTATTAGAGCATAGTTTTTAAATGAATTTTGACTATGCATGTGAATATTTCCTTTGATAAGTACAACTGCTCAAGTGTCCTTAATTGATACATATGATATATTTACATCATGAATATAAACTAACGGAAGTCAATCTCCTTGTATTTGTTATCAGAAAATAGAAAATTTTTGGAAGCGGAATGGAAGAAAGAGATCATTCCGTTGAGCAATCTATCAAGGCTGAGGCCCAAAGAGAAGCCTCAGCACTCCAGAATGTGAGTGGGTCAGCCACTCCAGCTCCTCCTCAAGCACCGCAGTTTCCTGCTCAGTTTGCACAATAGATGGTTGCGTTCTTTCAATAAATGGCGGGAAATGTGCCACCACAAGATCAGATGTAAGCACTTGTAGCACAACCACAGCCCTTGGCTCGACAATATGAAAAATTAACGAAATTTAGGGCTACCGAGTTCAAGGGCACCGTGGATCCATTGGAGGCATAATAGTGGCTAGAACGGATGGAAAGGGTATTCAGAAAGCTGCAATGTGCCGAGGAATTAAAATTTGAATACTCAGTATCTCTTCTGCGAGGGGATGCATATGAATGGTGGAAGACCATCCCCCACAGCCTGGTTGAGCCCCCTGTTCTCACATGGGCAGACTTCCCGAGGGAGTTCAGACAGAAATGGGTCCCCGATACCTATGTTGATATCAAATTGCAAGAATTTTTGAATCTGAAGCAAGGGGACAAGACCATAGTAGAATATGAATGGGATTTTTCAAGACTAAGCCATTATACTGGAAGCTTGGTCACCACCCCCAGAGACCGGTGCAAGAGATTTGAGGCCGGGTTAAGGCCTACATTGAGAATGCAAGTGGTGGGGTTCAAACATCAGAACTTCTCAGAGCTAATTTCACAGGCCTTAGAACTGAAAAGGATAGAATTAGAAGGGGCAGTGAAAAAGAGCACACAAGAGAAAGAGAAAACAGAAAAAGTTACTGGTCAAGTTACAGAAAGTAGTTCAGGGAAGAGAAAACATTTTATAGGATCTAACTCACGCGAATCGGTTAGAGGTAAATCTTTTGGACAGAAACCACCCCAATCCGATCAGCAAACTCAGCAGACACACAGATATACACTGTCGGATCGACTTTGTGAGACTTGTGGTAAACCACATAGTGGAGTATGTTATAGAGCTATAGGAGCATGTTTTAATTGTAGAGGGACTAGTAATTTTGCTAAGGATTGCGTAAGTCCATGCCGTTATGGATCATTTACCATGTCAGAAGTATCAGCCCAAGTCTCTACCCCAAATTCACTAGCAGTTGGTAGAGGCAGAGGCAGAGGTAGGGGTAGTACACCCGAAAGTCAAAGTACTATGAATCAGCCAGGACAAAGTGATGCTCTAGCTAGAGTATACACTATGCGGTAGAAGGACATGGATGAGACTTCTGACATTATTGCTGATATTTTCTTAATTCTTAACTAAGATATATATGTATAAAAATCAATTTTGATATGTAAGTGACTAGTCTTTTTAGAATCAGTTTTGGAAGAGTTTGTTAGCGAAAGACATCACCTAGAACAAGATAAATTATTGAATATCGGTAGATAAAAGAGTTGTGAAAGTAAAAAAAATTGAACAGTTGGTTCAGGTGTAACAACGAAATGTTACGAATATTAGGAAGATTGTTGACTAGAATGGTCAGAGGACCAATGATTAGGTAAATAGTATTGGTTAAAGTGCTATGGACTATTATTTAGACTATGAAGCTATGTAGAAATGTGAGAAAAATATGAGAAAATAACACGTATGACTATTTGAGGACAGATAGTGGACACAATTTTAAGGACGAAATTTCTTTTAAGGGGGGGAGAATTATAACACCCCTATTTGCATAGCCTAGTATAAGATTCTATTCCGGTGACCGGTATCGGTCCAGATAATTAAGAGGATTAGAACTATGTTTAAGAAACTTAGAAAATCCCTGAATGAAAATAAATAGTGAGTGCTAGAAGGTTAAGTATAAATAAGAAAAAGAGAACATAAAAGGTTAAATGAGCCGGGAGTCACAGCGATGGGTGACCTTCCCTGGAAGTGACTGCGAGGTCAGTCGTAAGCCAAATTTTGAATCGAAAATGTGACGCTATTGTCCTAAGGACTATTGCGAACCTAGGGGAAAAGAGAAAATCACAGAAAATAGCTGATAAGTAGGTCAAATAATTAGGTCAGGACTCCGGAAGAAATACTAGATTATTTGCAAACCGGATCAATCTGGCAAGGGGCAAATTGGTCAATTCACTCCTAGAGGCGACTCCTTACCTAACTATCCAATAAAATCGAAGAAACAAAAATTTTGGAATCGAGAATTAAATTAAAGAACTAATGAAAAAATAAATGAAAATAGAAAAAGAAAAAAGAAAAGTTATTGCATCATCATGATGAGCTCATATGTGACATCATAAATAATTTTAATTTTCCTACATCAATTGACCAAGTCAAAAGCATTGTGAAAGACATAAAAATACATAAAATAATTAAAAAGAAAAAAAAAATCCTTCTTCTTCTTCCTCAAGAGTGGCCGAAACCCATCTTCTCTTTTCCTCCATGTGCACCTCCATTAAACCTTGAGTACAAGCTTGATTTTCTGCCAAATTAGACCTAAATCCCCTAAAGTGTTCTATAAAAACTTGTTAGATCAACTTGAGAAAGCATTAGAAGAAGGAAAGAAAAGAAGAAAAGGAAGAAAGTGAAGAATTGAACATCAAAGAAAGGTTAGTAGTTTGAATTGAAAAATTTTAGTTTATTACTTGTGTTCTTGGTGTAAGTAACTTAGAAATTAAATTAAAATCAAAAGAAAACAATTATTGGGGGACCAAAGGAAATTTTTTCTAGCTTATGTGAGGGTTTGAATTGATTGAATTTGGTGCAATTGAAGGCTTGTTTAGGTTGAATTATACATGTAGAGTATGGATATATGTTTTGAATGTATTAGATTTGAACTTTATGAAATTAGGGTTCTTGAGCATGTGAAAAATTAGAAAAAATTTTAAGAATTGGTCAATTGATATAATTGACCTTACTTGAGTTGAGAAATGGTCAATTGAGACCATTTGTGGTGTGTGTGAATTGATAGAACCAAGTTACAATTCGGATTGGTTAGTGTTCAAATTCTGGCAGCTTGACCTAGGTCCCTTTTAGGGACCAAAACTAAAAATTTACTAACTCAATTGGTGTGAGGCCAATTGGGAATGAAACTAGACACAAAATGGACCATTTTTCATGTAGGAATCATGCCCAGAAAATGACCATAACTTAGTGAACAATTAGGTCAAACTCGGGTCTAGTGCACTGCCACTGTACAAAAATGACCAAATAAATAGTGTTTGTTTATTTAGCCATAACTTGGGCTATATAGGTCCAAATGACCTGATTTTTGTGGCATTGGAAAGCTATGACATAGCACTACAACTTTCATGAAGACCACCAACCCAAATTCTATCTATAACCCAGTCATTTTGCCACCCAAAATTAGTGATCCAAAACTGCCAGAACCAAATTAGGTGCCCAGAAATCTGGGTTAAACCAATCTAGCCAGCCATGTTCAAATGGCCGTATCTTGGGCTACAAAACTCCAAATGGAGTGATTCAAAAAAGGAAGTGAAGTTAAGACAATAAGGAACAAGTTTTATGTATAATACTTTGCCAAATTCTCACAGCAACATGACGAATGGAATAGTACAAAACAAGACATTAAATTTGGAAAATTTGAAATTGTATCTAAGAGACCTAAAATTTGAAGAAACAATCAAAACCAACAAATTTGGCACCCAAAATGTGGTATGTGAGTATAATTGGATTTCCCATACCTATTAATCATAAGAAAGTCAACATATTGACATGAAGAGTAACCCCAAAATGAAAATTTCTAAGAACGTTAGTTTAAGCATATTAGGGCTAGAATTAAGTACATATATATCAATTAATTATTGGATTTATTATGAGATAAGATATTAAAATAATATAAATTGTGTGTTTCAGCTGAAAAAGACCTAGAAAAGGATAGGGCAAACTGAGTCAAGGCCTAGAGGCGACTCACATCAGATTTGTGCACAATAACTTTTCACTTTCGATTTGCTATTGGAAAATTTATTTGAATACATTTTGGAGCAATTTATGCCAAAAAATGCTTTGGGAAATATTGTGTTGCCTACTTTGTAAATGAAAATTTGAAATGAAAATTGATTAATGTTTTGCATGAAATGTTGAATAAGATGATTTTGAAATTGTTTTTGATTCATACTTGGCATGGCAGTCCCTTACTATGTTCCTCCTCCACTTGTGGGGTTGAGTTTGATATTTGATCATTTTCCTCCCTCTCTGGCTTGCCAGTCTGAGGTGAGTTTGGATGAGTACTCGTTAGCTAGCTAGCCACCTCCCTCATTGATTTCGATTAGTGGGGTGAGTTTGCCTTGTCGTGGTGTACAACACGGCATGTTTGGAAATTTTGTCTTATGGCCTAAGTTGCGTTATTGATTAGCAACAATGTGTTTATTAAATTGTTTGATCAAATTTGTATTATATTAAGCTTTGAAAATTTTGAAATATGTAAATTGTGATTTGTTATAACTGTGATTTGAAAATTGAAATGTGATTGTGAATTATTTGAATTGTGAATTGATAACAAATGTTTTATATTATGCATTTTATATTTTATTGTGCACCACTGAGTATTTTTATAATCAGCGATAACTTCTTTTACTGTCGCAGATAGGAAAAAGGATATAGCAGCAGAGTGAGCTGCTATAGTAATAAGGGAGCACAACTTGAAAATTTTTGTACATGTATATTATTTATACCCATTGTGTTTTGGTTGATATAAATATGGTATTGTCATATGTATGTATGTAAAATTGAGCAGTTGTACAGTAAATTATAATAATATTACCTTTTGGATTTTTATGCCTGTAAATTAAATTGTGATTGTAAATTATTTATTTTGAATGCAATGTGTATAAATTAATTTGAAATATTTGAGATGACAATTTTGTTTTGAATTGTGGAGATTGGGTTGATTTGTATTGATTGAAAGTTTTGGTGGTTGAATTGGTGAAGTGTATCATTATTGGGACTGTTTTTCTACAGGTAAAATTTTTGGTTTTTGCAAATACCACCGGCACTCTGCCGAAATTTTTATAAAATTTGTGGAAACTTTAAATTGATTTAAAATTTGATATGTGGTTTAACTTCAAATAAAAGTTTTTTAATCCCTAGCAAAAGTGCTCGTCACCTTCAAAAGAAGTAAAATTTGTTTTAAAATCCCTTGTAGTGTACTTAATGGGTTATCGGTAGGTGAAGTTCGGTAGTTCATTAAGTATACTATGGGATCATGTTATGCCTTACAGAGGGGTAAGGTGTGACACTAAAAGTGCGCCAAAACCCTAAAAGTGTGCCAACAAGGCTAAAAAGACAAAAATGCAAGGCTCCTCAATCAGATGGGGCATCTCCAATAGGGGGGGGGGGGGAGAGGACCATTTGGGACCACTTGCTTTGTGGTAGCCCTTTGTGTAATGGAAACCATAAGGTGGCAGCAACACTTTAGGTGGTGGCAGCTTTTTTTTAATGTAGTGGTAACCAATAAAAAGTGTCAGCACATGGCAAAAGCAAATAAGCATAAAAAGCTCCTCCAATCCACTTGGCTAAAAGGACTTGTGCGAAGTCATGCTTATGTGGCGCCACTTGTCAAGTCTCCTATGCCAACTTGCGTGAAAATGATCCACCTAGATTCCAACAATATGCAAGAAAGTCCAACATGGCAATTTTGATCCCCCTTGTGACACCCCTTACCCATCTACAGTGTAGCCGAGCAAGATATGCCACACAGTGTGCCGGAGCACTATATCTTATTCCATCACAATTTACCCTTGTAACACCCCTATGTTCGGCAGTGCGTTCTACTGTTCCGGTGACCAGTGTTGTCCGGACAGCTAGGATGCCTAGAACTACACTTAGATATGGGTGAGGAGACATAAAATAATGAAATACAAGAAAAGAAAATACAATAAAAGCAAAGGAAAAATAATAGCAATGAAATGTAACCAAGTTAAACGAGCCGAAAACCATAGCGATGGGTGACCGCACCGGAAAGTTACGGCGTGGACCGTTGACTAGCCCTGGATCGCATGGAACCCTGGAAAATATTTTTAAGACTTAAATAAACATCTATTGAAGTATAAATATCATTAGAAATATCAAAGAAAAATTAATTAATTCGTACAAAGAAAAACGAGAAATCGAGAAAACGACAAAACTCGGTGTTACCGAAAAATCAGGAATGCAACCCGAATAGGGGCATTGTGGTCATTTGAAATCCCGAGAAGCCTTTTGACCTAAATTTTCATTAAAAATTAATGATATTACACTTGGAAAATGTCATGAAAAATTAAAATAGTGGTACATAATCTAAATAGCAAAAGATAGGAGGAAAAATGTGGGAAATTGGAAATGTTAGAATAAACAAACCTTTTAATTGATTTAATGCTCCACTAACATCTTCAAAGTGGACCTTGAATCAACCTTTGGACAGAAAATTCTGTCATCTTCAACCTTAGGAAGAGAACCAGCCGAAATCAATATTGAGAGAAAACTCCATGGCTGTCCATGGTGAGAGCTCCATGCAAGCATGTTTTAGCCACTTTTTTCGTTAACTTTCTTCATTAAACTTGATCACCATACTTTGGGCAGCATACTAGGAGCAAGAAGGATAAGTTTTGGTGAAGTTTTGAAGAACTTCAAAAGTGGTAAGTGAGTGTTTTTAATTCTTGTTTCATTAAAAGTGTAACCAAGGTTGTGGGTAGTTGTTTTATGGAAGAGATTTTGATGTTTGATAAATTATTGGAGTTGAGCCATTTTGGCAGCCATGGAAATTCAGTATATATAGCTTATTTTTACTTGTTTATGGTTGTTTAAGATGTTGTTATTGATAGCAGCATGGATAAGTGTATAATGGTTTGGAATTGGGTATGTAAATGGGGTATGTTCATATGGTTAAATGGTGTAAATGGACTTTGAAAAATTCTGTGTTATAGTGTACATATTGAGAATCATTACAAGCTGTCCAAAATGACCAAAATGTGTTGTTAAATGTGTTAATGGTAAGGTACAAACCAGAATTGGCATGAAGGAAGTAATTTGGTAAGTGTTGAATATGTAATTGGTAAGTGATGAGGAGTGTGTAGTAGGGCAGTGTGTGTTTTAGCTTAGAACCTTAAGTGTGTGACTCTAATTGGTATGAGACCAATTGGAGGTGAAACTAGGCACAAAATGTGCCAACTTTCATGAAGGAAGCCTACCAAAATTCTGCCTAGAAGGTGACTTGAAAAATGACCAAATCCGGATTAGTGACTTGAAAGCCTGAAAATTGACCATTTGGGTAGTAGTTAGTGTTTTGGCCATAACTCACTCAAAACAGGTCCAAATGACCTGAAATTTTTAGCATGAATAGTTTATACATATATCTACAATTCTTATGAAGACACCAAAGCCCAAAAAAGGCCAGAAGCAAGTCAAATAACTTGCACAACTTCAGGTACCAAAACAGGCTGAACCAAAAGTGACCTAAAAATGACCTAAACCTACCATTTTGGTGCATTCTATCCAGCATTGGTAAATTGACCATAACTTGGTCTACACAACTCAGAATGACCTAAAATTTTGCCCCGCATGCAATAAGACATAGACCTACAAGTTTGTAATTTGGATCAAAACCCGAAAACTGAGAGAACTAGGTCATCTGGCTATGTCAAATTAGTATACCGAAATCCGGCAAATTACAATAAAATGCAATATACTTGAAAATGAATTTGGTAACATGTACCAACACTAAAAGGCTATAAAATGTAACATATTGGTAACATTAAACCTAATTCACCTAAAGTGCATCGAGGGTCAACATTTTAGGTTGACTAAGGAAAATAATAGAATTCAATAAATTAATTGTTAAGCCTTATTATTAGAGACAGTTTAAATGAGTACTGAAACACTTCAAATTGTGTGTTTTAGTTAGCAAAGACTCAGGGAAGGGGAAGGAAACACTGAGTCAGGGCCAAGAGACATTTATCAGAGGTTTGTGCACAACAGTTATTTCTTTTGAATTTTTCAATTGAAATAAATTATGACTATTTGTATATTATTGTTTTAAATTGTGGAAATGTGTTTGAATGGACACTTATTGCTTGAAAAACATTGTAAATGGTTTGAAACCGTAGCTATCATGTATATTTGATTGAATTCCTCGCTAGCTTGTCTAGTGGGACAAATTGTCTTTGAATTCCCTCTTTGGCTGAAGTGTTGAGGTGTGTGCCTGTTGAGGACGAATAGAATGAGTACTCATATTATTGCTAGCTAGCTATGTTATTCCTCACTAGCCATCGGCTTTTGGGACGAATTGGACTTTGGAACATAATTAAGCTGTGTGTGTGATTTATTGATAATTATTGTGATATTGTGAAATGGAGTTTAAATTCACGACATTCACTGTCTTTGAATTTAACTATGGTTTTAAGTATCCACTGTTTATATGATTTATGATTCAAAGTTGTATTTTGTTAATGTTGTGCACCACTGAGACATTGGCTCAGCGATAGCTTTTCATTGCTGTCGTATGTAGACAGACTGACCAGGTAGCAGACTAGGCTGCTAGTGCTACATTGAGAGTTCATCGGGTATATTGAGTATACCATATTTTGCATTTTGTATTGTAATGTATGTTCACTGTATGTATATATTGTTCTTGGTTTTGAGCAGTTGTAAATTAAAATTGTACATTAAAGTTGTAAACTAAATTTGTAAATTATTTTGGCTTGTAAATATTGTAATATATTTCTTTTATCTCAGCTTTTGAAAACACTAGAAAATTATTATGGATTTGAGTTGGCAAATGTTGAGAAACTTATTGTGTTGATTGGATGTTGGAGTTAGGGATTGAACAAAATATTGAAAGTGCTTTTTACAGGTTTTTGAAAAACTGTTTTATTTAAAATACAGATGGCACTCTGCTAAAATTTTTACAGAAATTGTTAATACTTCAAATGAGTTATTTGGTTTCATTTCTGTTAAAATTTTTTTTTAACACTTGTAAATAGTGCTCGCCACTGTAAAAAGAAGTAAGAAAAGGTTTAAAATCCCTTGTAGTGTATTTAATGGGTTATCAGTAGATGAAGTTGGTAATTCATTAAGTATATTATGGGATCATGTTATGCCTTACAGGGGTAGGGTGTGACATGTTTTAGTGGTATCAGAGCTAGTTTTTAAATTCTGTTTTGACATGTAATTTGAATATTCTTTCTTCATAGTACAACTGCTCAATGTCATTGTTTGATACATACAGTACATTACATTATAAATATGCACTAACAGGAGGAAATCTCCTTGTGTTTTTTGTTTAGGAGGTCTAAGATCCTCGAATTGACTATGGAAGAGGGTGATCGTTTAGTCGATCAATCTATAGAGGCTGAGGTACAAATGGAAGCCCCAGCCCTTCATAATATGAGTGGATCAACCGCACCAGCCCCCTTAGTACTGCATTTTCCCGCTCAGTTCGCTCAGCAGATGGCTGCAATGTTTCAATAGATGGCTGGTAATATGCCTACTCAAGTCCCACTTGGACACGATGGTACAACCACGATCTTGACTAAGCGATATAACAAGCTGATGAAATATGGGGCTACTGAGTTCAAGGGGACAGTAGATTCTCTAGAGGCAGAACAGTGGTTAGAGAGAATGGATAGGGTATTCAAGAAGCTACATTGTACAGAGGAGCTCAGATTTGAATATTTAGTGTCTCTGCTACAGGGGGATGCATATGACTGGTGGAAAACCATTCCCCATAGTCTGGTAGAACCTCCAGTACTAACCTGGGATGACTTTCTCAGGGAGTTCAGACAAAAATATGTCTTTGATGCTTATGTGGACCAGAAGCTGCAAGAGTTCCTAAGTTTGAAACAGGGGAGTAGATCGGTGCCTGAATATGAAAGGGAATTTCCCGCCTGAGCCATTATACAGTAAGTCTACTTTCTACCAGTAGAGAGAGATGTAAGAGATTTGAAACCTGCTTAAAGCCTAGTATTAGATTACATGTGGTCGGATTCAAACATAACAACTTCTCTGAGCTTATTTCTCAAGCATTGGAATTAGAAAGAATTAAGTTAGAAGCGGCCCTAGAGAAAAAGAAATCAGAGAAGACAGAAAAAGATAAAGAGGGGAAGTCAATAGATCAGAGTTCCAGTGGTCCTACTGGAAAGAGGAAGAACCATGGGGGACACAACAGAGGTGATAAGAAGTCCGGTAGGGGAAGATTTTCAGGACAGAAACCTCCTCTATCTGGTCAGCAGAGTATTAGAAGTTCCTACCCTCCCCGCCATTGTGAAACTTGTGGTAGAAGCCATGGTGGGGTATGCTACAAGGCCATAGGAGCTTGTTATAACTGTGGAGGCACAGGACACTTTGCCATGGACTGCACCAGTGCCCGTAGAGTTAGGCCACCTCTTACTACTGCTAAAGGGTCAGTTCAAAATCCTGTCACCAGAGGTTCACAACCACCTAGTAGAGTTTGAGGCAGGGGTAGAGGTAGTCCAACAGGCAGCCAAGGCACAGTGAATCAATCAGAGCAAAGTAGTGCTCCAGTCAGAGTCTATGCAATGAGACAGAGAGAAGAGGCTGAGACATCTGATATTGTGGCTGGTACCTTCTCAACTTTAAATCAAGATGTGTTTGTGTTATTTGATCCGGGTTCTACCCATTCCTATGTGAGTACTAGCATCATTGATTGCATTGCTGTTCTGTGTGTGAAAATGGACTTTGAGGTGCTAGTAACAAGTCCGCTAGGACAAGAGGTCAGGGTTAATAGAATGTATAGGGATTGTCCTTTGGTGATCCAAGGACATACTTTTCTATCTGATCTCATTGAAATGCCCTTCAGAGATTATAATATCATCTTGGGCATAGAGTGGTTAGCTAGGCATCATGCCATGATTAACTGTAGACTGAAGACAATCACTTTAGATCTCCCTCAGTACAGTGATGTGGTAATACATGGGTAGAGGTAGCTATTGCCATCAAACATCATTTCGGCTGCACTAGCCAGAAAAATGATCAGAAAGGGGTGTGAAGCATACTTGGCACATATGGTAGACACCCAAGTGGGGAGTCCAGCATTGAGGGACATCCCTACAGTATATGACTTTCCAGATGTGTTTCCTGATGAATTGCCAGGATTACTTCTAGAAAGAGAGGTGCAGTTTGAAGTTAATGTTATGCCTAGTGTAGATCTAATCTCCATAACACCATATAGAATGGCACCAACAGAGTTGAAGGAGTTGAAGGTACAGTTGCAAGAACTACTTGAAAAGGGCTTCATCCACCCTAGTGTGTTAACTTGGGGAGCACCAGTATTGTTTGTTAAGAAGAAAGATGGCACTCTTCGCTTATGTATTGACTACCGATAGTTGAATAAGGTGACAATAAAGAACAGATATCCATTGCCTCGCATTGATGATCTGTTTGGTCAGTTGAAGGGTGCAGCTGTATTCTCCAAAATTGATTTGTGATCTGGTTATTATCAGTTGAAAGTGCAAGAGCAGAGTATTCCAAAAACTGCTTTTAGAACTCGGTATGGCCACTATGAGTTTCTAGTAATGCCATTCGGGTTAACTAATGCTCCAGCTGCTTTTATGGATCTGATGAACACTATCTTCAGACCATATCTCGACCAGTTTGTGGTGGTGTTCATTGATGATATTTTGATATATTCGAGGAATGCAGAGGAGCATGACAGACATCTGCGGATTGTACCGCAGACTTTAAGGGAGAAACAGCTATACGCCAAATTATCGAAATGTGAATTTTGGCTGAAAGAAATCTCCTTCTTGGGATATGTTGTGTCAGCTGAAGGGATCAAGTTAGATTCCAGCAAGGTGGAAGCTATCCTTAATTGGAAGCCACCCAGGAATATCACAGAAATTCACAGTTTTCTAGGTTTAACTGGATATTACCGCCGGTTTGTGAAAGGGTTTTCTATGTTAGCCTCTCTACTGACCAAGCTGCTTCGGAAAGATGTAAAATTTCAGTGGACAGATAAATGCCAGCAGAGTTTTGATGAGTTGAAGAGGTGTTTGATTGAAGCTCCAGTCCTTACTTTACCTACCCCGGGTAAAGAATACACAGTTTATAGTGATGCTTCTCACAATGGGTTAGGCCGTGTGCTGATGCAAGATCAGAATGTCATTGCTTATGCATTATGCCAACTGAAACCGCATGAGAGGAACTACCCAACACATGATTTAGAGCTTGCAGCTATTGTTTTTGCTCTGAAGATCTGGAGACACTATTTGTATGGGGAGAAATGCTACATTTGCACAGATCACAAGAGCTTGAAGTACTTGGGCACCCAAGAGGAATTGAATTTGAGGCAGAAGAGATGGTTAGAACTGATTAAAGACTATGATTGCTTAATAGACTATCAGCTAGGGAAAGCAAATGTGGTGGCTGACGCCTTAAGTCGCAAGACTATGGCAAGTCTCAGAGTTTCTCCATTGTCCATGGTACATGAGTTAAAAACATAGCATGCCAGTTTAGAGATTAATGATGAGGGACAGACAGTAGTTGCATGGTATGTACAGCCAGTGTTGATTGATCAGATCAGAATGGCTGCTCAGAGTGATGATAAATATCAGAAGCTACTGAAAGAAGTCCAGCAGGGCAAGAAACCTGAATTTTCTGTGAGAGATGATGGTTTACTACTACATCAGGGCAGAATGTGCGTTCCTAATGATGTGGAATTGAGACAGATCATTATGAAGGAAGCACATGAGTCTCCTTTTGCTATGCACCCTGGTGGAACTAAAATGTACAGAGGGCTGAAAGAGCATTACTGGTGGATGGGTATGAAGAGGGATGTAGCTGACTTTATTTCTAAATGCCTAACTTGTCAGCAAGTGAAGGCAGAACATCAAGTTTCAGCTGGTTTGTTTCATCCATTACCAGTACCAGAGTGGAAATGGGAACAGATAACTATGGATTTTGTGATGGGACTTTCGAGGAAACAGAATAGTCATGATGCAGTATGGGTTATAGTTGATAGACTAACCAAGTTTGCTCACTTTTTGCCAGTCCGAATGGACTATAGCCTAGAGAGATTAGCCAGATTGTACATAAATGAGATTGTAAAACTGCATGGAGTGCCAGTATCGATTGTATCTGACAGAGATCCTAGGTTCACTTCTAGATTCTGGGGTAGTCTTTAGAGAGCCCTAGGAACTAGATTGAACTTTAGCACAACATTCCACCCACAGACAGATGGTCAGTCTGAGAGGGTAATTCAGATATTGGAGGATATGCTATGGGCTTATGTGATTGAGTTTGAAGGTAGTTGGGATACACACTTGCCTTTGATTGAGTTTGCTTATAACAATAGCTACCAATCAAGCATTGAAATGCCTCCATATAAAGCTTTGTATGGCAGAAAGTGCAGAACTCCCCTATGTTGGGATGAAGTAGGTGAAAGGAAGATGATTGGGCCTGAAATTGTTTAGCAGACAGAGTAAAAGATCAGATTGATCAGAGATCGACTCAAGGCTGCATCAGATCGTCAGAAGTCCTATGTTGATCTGAAGAGAAGAGACATTGAATATGCAGTGGGTGATAAAGTATTCCTCAAAGTTTCTCCTTGGAAGAGGATTATGAGATTTGGCAGAAAGGGAAAACTGAGTCCTCGTTTCATCGGACCATATGAGGTTCTGGAAAGAGTGGATCCTTTGGCATATCAGTTAGCATTACCTCCAGAGCTAGAAAGGATACACAGTGTCTTCCATGTGTCCATGTTAAAAAGGTACAGATCTGACCCATCTCATGTACTATCAGTTGAAGAGATTAAGGTAAATCCAGACCTCTCATATGATGAAGAACCCATAGAAATTCTGGCATATGAGGTGAAGCAGCTGAGGAACAAACAGATACACCTGGTTAAAGTGCTGTGGAACCATCATTTAGGCCAGGAAGCTACTTGGGAACATGAAGAGGACATGAGGAGACAGCACTCACAGCTGTTCAGAAACTGATGCCAGGTAAAATTTCGAGATGAAATTTATTTTAAGGGGGAGAGAATTGTAACACCCCTATGTTCGGTAGTGCGTTCTACTGTTTCGGTGACCAGTGTTGTCCGGACAGCTAGGATGCCTAGAACTACACTTAGATATGGGTGAGGAGACCTAAAATAATGAAATACAATAAAAGAAAATACAAGAAAAACAAAGGAAAAATAATAGCAATGAAATGTAACCAAGTTAAACGAGCTAAAAACCATAGCAATGGGTGACCGCACCGGGAAGTTGCGGCGTGGACCGTTGACTAGCCTTGGACCGCGGGGAACCCTGAAAAATATTTTTAAGACTTAAATAAACATCTATTGAAGTATAAATATCATTAGAAATATCAAAGAAAAATTAATTAATTAGTACAAAGAAAAACGAGAAATCGAGAAAACGACAAAACTCAGTGTTACCAAAAAATCAGGAATGCAACCCGAATAGGGGCATTGTGGTCATTTGACATCCCCAGATGCCTTTTGACCTAAATGTCCATTAAAAATAAATGATATTACACTTGGAAAATGTCATGAAAAATTAAAATAGCGGTACATAATTTAAATATCAAAAGATAGGAGGAAAATATGGGAAATTGGAAATGTTGGAATAAACAAACCTTTTAATTGATTTAGTGCTCCACTAACATCTTCAAAGTGGACCTTGAATCAACCTTTGGACAGAAAATTCTGTCATCTTCAACCTTAGGAAGAGAACCAACCGAAATCAATATTGAGAGAAAACTCCATGGCCGTCCGTGGTGAGAGCTCCATGCAAGCATGTTTTAGCCACTTTTTCCATTAGCTTTCTTCATTAAACTTGATCACCATACTTTGGGAAGCATACTAGGAGCAAGAAGGATAAATTTTGGTGAGGTTTTGAAGAACTTCAAAAGTGGTAAGTGAGTGTTTTTAATTCTTGTTTCATTAAAAGTGTAACCAAGGTTGTGGGTAGTTGTTTTATGGAAGAGATTTTGATGTTTGATAAATTATTGGAGTTGAGCCATTTTGGCAGCCATGGAAATTCAGTATATGTAGCTTGTTTTTACTTGTTTATGGTTGTTTAAGATGTTGTTATTGATGGCAGCATCGATATATGTATAATGGTTTGGAATTGGGTATGTAAATGGGGTATGTTCATATGGTTAAATGGTGTAAATGGACTTTGGAAAATTCTGTGTTATAGTGTGCATATTGAGAATGGTTACAAGCTGTCCAAAATGACCAAAATGTGTTGTTAAATGTGTTAATGGTAAGGTACAAACCAGAATTGGCATGAAGGAAGTAATTTGGTAAGTGTTGAATATGTAATTAGTAAGTGATGAGGAGTGTGCAGTAGGCAGTGTGTGTTTTGGCTTAGAACCTTAAGTGTGTGATTCCAATTGGTATGAGACCAATTGGAGGTAAAACTAGGCACAAAATATGCCAACTTTCATGAAGGAAGCCTATCAAAATTGTAACATCCTCATTTCCGTAGTCCGTACATTCTACTGTTTCGATAGCTAATGTCTGCCCCGGAAAGTCAGAATATCTGGAACTACACTTCGGTGATAATGAACAGATATATAATGATAAAATAAATAAGAAGAAAATGCAAGAAAAATCAAAGACAAATGAAAGAGAGAAAATGAAGCTAAGTTAAACGAGCTAGCACCGCAGCGATGGGTGACCGCAATGGAAGGCCGTTACCAACCCCAGGACCGCGGGGAACCCTCAGAATTTAATTCTGAGACATAAATAAAGGTTTATTGAAATGTAATTGACACTAGAAATATCAAAGAAAAATTAATAAATTAGTATAAAGAAAAACGAAAAATCGAGAAACAGACAAAAATCGGTGTTACCGAAAAATCGGGAATATAACCCGAAGTGGGCCATTTTGGTCATTTGACACCTAGAGTTGCCTTTTGACCTCAATGTCCATCAAAATAAATGATATTACACTTAGAGAATGTCATGAAAAATTAAATTGTGATACATTATAAGATAGTGAAAGAAATGGGGGATAAAATCCAATTTATGAAACTTTGAATAATTAACATTAAAATCCAAGTTAGTGCTCCACTAACTCTTAATTTGGGGCACTTAAATATTCCTTTGGGACAGCAGAACCATCATCTTCCACCTTGAGAAATAACCAGCCAAGAGAAATGAAGTTCACCATGGAAATCACCATGGATGCCCCATGCAACCTCTATGGGTGCATGATCAAGCCACCATTTCTACTTAGTTCCTTCATTAAAGCTTGCACACACACCTTGGGCAGTATGTTGGAAGCAAAAAGAAGAGGATTTGATGAAGTTTTGGTGAAGCTCAAAAAAAGGTTAGTGCTAGTTTTTCATCCCTTGCTTCATTAAAGTTTGTATTAAGGTTGAAATGAGTTGGATGGTGAAGAAATTTGAAGGATTCGATGAGTTATTGATATATTCAATTTTGGACAGCCATGAAAGTTTATTGTAGTTGAGTTTTTCTTACCTATAATGGATGAAAATTAAGGTTGAATAACTTAAATGGAGGAAGTAGTAAGTTAAAATCTAAGTATGTGCATGTAGTGCTTGAATTAAGGGTGTGTAATGGAACCTTAATGCTTTGGGCAAACTGCCATGTTTGGCAGCCTATTAAACCATGAATTTGTGTGTGAACATGTAGTTATTAATGAAATATGCTAATGTTAAATTGTGGGTACCAAGAGTAAGTGATATTGAAGTATGTTTATGTTGAAGTGTATGTGTAATATTGACATTGAGATATGTTGAATTTTGGTGGAAGTGAATGTTGAACTTAATGGTGAATTGTGTACATTGAGCACTTGAATATTCTGCCCAAAAGTGTTGCTGGAATTGTGTACAATATATATATGGAAGTGTTATTGATTGAATATTGAAGTAATGAGGAGGAGAAGGAATATCAAATTGGAAGTGTATGTGCTTTGTGCAGATTGTGTATTGAAGGCAGTACCTAAATTAGGCCATAAGTGCCAAACTATGAACCCAATTGGTATGAGGCCAATTGGGGGGGGGGGGGGGGGGGGGGTTGAGACTAGACACCAAATAGGCCAACTTTCATGTAGAAATATTGCCAAAATTCTGCCTAGAAACTGACCTTAAAAATGACTAAATCTGGAATAGCAACCTTGCAACCCAGATTTTTGATCATATGAACAGTAGTCCTTGGGATGACCATAACTCACTCAAAACAGGTCCAATTGACCTGAAATTTTTACCATGGTTAGTTTAGACATAGAGCTATAATTATTATGAAGACACCAAAACCCATAAATGGACATAACCAAGTCAAATAGCTTGCACAAGTTCAGGTACCAAAACTACCAGAACTAAAATTGACCAAATTTTGCACTAAAGGTGCAATCTGTCCAACTTTAGTAAATTGACCATAACTTGGTCTATACAACTTGGAATGACCTGAAATTTTGCCCCAAGTGCAATAAGACATAGACCTACAAGTTTGTAGTTTGGACTGAAACCCAAAAACCAAGGGAACTAGGTCGTCCGGCTAGGTCAAAATAGTACACCGAAATTCAGTAAATTGCAATAAAATGCAATGCACTTGAAAATGAAATTGGTAACATATACCAATACTAAAGGGCTATAAAATGTGACATATTGGTAACATTAGAATTGATTCACGTAGAGTGCATCAAGGGTCAACATTATAGGTTGACTAATGAAATGAATTGAAAGGAATAGTACCAAGAGAAATAGGACTTCAGCTAGACAAATCCAGCACACAAAAATTGAGAAATTGACCAAATTTTGAAGTAAAGGTGCAATCTGTCCAGCTTTAGTAAATTGACCATAACTTGGTCTATAGAACTCGAAATGACCTGAAATTTTGCCCTGCGTGCAATAAGACATAGAGCTATAATTTTGCTTCTTTGACCAGAAGCTAAAAACCAAGGAAAATAGGACTTTAAGCTAGACCAATATAACACACTAAAATTGAAAATTGGTAATTACATAAAATGATGCTTGAAGTGATTTGGCAATGAATGCCAACTTGTGAAAAGGATAAATTGCACTATATTGACAACATATCGATTTGTAAATTGTGACATGTTAATGCTAGAATCAACCTATCCATGATGCATAAAAGGGTCAATAATTTTATTGACCAGTGAAAGGCATAAAGATGTATAAACCCTATGAATAAAGAATTAAATATGTAACATAGTAATATGCCCTAATTTGCCTAGTTGACTAGTTTGGATAGGTTGGCATGCCAATAGGATTCTGACAGCTGTTCTGTAAATGACTTTACATCATATTGTGTTTTATGGCTTATTATGCCATACTATGATTTTAATAGCCTATGGCTATACAGATTGTGTTATTATACTCGACTTAATGCCTGATTGATTATATGGCTTTTTAACCACACTGTTTGCAAACTGGGAGACACTTTGTGACCGATGGTGTGATGGCTCGAGGTACTAGGTACCCAGTGCTAGTATATCCGTTTATCCAGTCTGGTCAGTGTATAGGCTATATGGGCAGTCATTTAAAACATTATTCAATTCAGGAAGCTAAGTTAAGTTAAGTATAATGAAATTTCAGTACAACTAAATTAAGTATTGAATGAATGAGTAAAATAGATTAGCAAAAGAAACATAACAAAAATATAAATTACAGAACCATAGAGACTTAAAATACAATATAGTTAGAATAATTTGTTTACTGGGTAGTATTACTGAAAAGTTATAAACTAAGCACTTCCAAAGAGGAACAAACTAGTATATAAGATCGTTGATATTAGAAATACCATACGAAATTAAATTGATTCCTGAGTATCCGAATTATGATTTGTTTCTTTCTTTATTTGTATATATTATTTCTTATTATACTATTGCACCGCTAAGCAGAAATGCTTAGCGCGATGGAATTGCTTCCTCGCACAGGTACTGAAGGTAAAACCAGTAGACTGTCGACTGAGATTTTTGGAGTCCAGATCTGCAGAAGTGTCAGAAGAGTTCAAGATTGTCACCTCCTCAACAATGCATGTAGATAGGGCTCATAATTATACATATTATGTATTTTGTTGATTCTAAGTATATTGTAATTTCATTTGTATATCCTGTACTTGACAAATTTATGTACTTAATTGAAAAATTATATAAGTTAATGAAATGTAAGAATTCTGATGTCTGAATTGATTGTCTAATCATAATGATTCTGAATGAGATTGAGTTTAAGAAATTTTGAGAAACTGATGAGATATTATTGAGATAAATTGAGCTGTGAATTTGACTATGTTGTGAATTGTCTTTAGCAGGTTCAGAAGAACTGTTAGTCCAAATTACAGCCGACACTTTGTCGGATTATCGTTAAAATTTTTGAAATTTCCAAATTTGTTAGATTTTGATAAAAGTAAAAATAGCCTAAACCTTAAATAAAGTTTTTGAATAAATAAATCAAGAACTATAATGAAACCAGATAAGATCAGGTGCTCCGGCATGCCGTGCAGCACGCCTTGCTCGGCTACACTATAGACGGGTGAGGGGTGTTACAAAAATCCTCTCTAGAAGGTGACTTGAAAAATGACCAAATTCGGATTAGTGTCTTGGAAGCCTGAAAATTGACCATTTGGGCAGTAGTTAGTGTTTTGGCCATAACTCACTCAAAACAGATCCAAATGACTTGAAATTTTTACCATGAATAGTTTAGACTTATATCTATAATTCTTATGAAGACACCAAAGCCTAGAAATGGCCAGAAGCAAGTCAAATAACTTGTACAAATTCAGGTACCAAAACTAGCCGAACCAAAAGTGACCTAAAAATGACCTAAACCTACCATTTTGGTGCATTTTGTCCAGCATTGGTAAATTGACCATAACTTGGTCTACACAACTCAGAATGACTTGAAATTTTGCCCCGCGTGCAATAAGGCATACGCCTACAAGTTTGAAGTTTGGACCAAAACCCAAAAATAGAGGAAACTAGGTCATCCGGCTAGGTCAAATTAGTATACCGAAATCCAGCAAATTGCAATAAAATGTAATATACTTGAAAATGAATTTGGTAACATGTACCAACACTAAAAGGCTATAAAATGTGACGTATTGATAACATTAAACCTAATTCACCTAGAGTGTATCGAGGGTCAACATTTGAGGTTGACTAAGGAAAATAATAGAATTCAATAAATTAATTATTAAGCCTTATTATTAGAGATAGTTTAAATGAGTACTGAAACACTTCAAATTGTATGTTTTAGTTAGCAAAGACTCAGGGAAGGGGAAGGAAACACTGAGTCAGGGCCAAGAGACATTTATCAGAGGTTTGTGCACATGTATATTTGATTGAATTCCTCGCTAGCTTGTCTAGTGGGATGAATTGACTTTGAATTCCCTCTCTGGCTGAAGTGTTGAGGTGTGTGCCTATTGAGGACGAATAGAATGAGTACTCATATTATTTCTAGCTAGCTATGTTATTCCTCACTAGCCATTGGCTTTTGAGACGAATTAGACTTTGGAACATGATTAAGCTGTGTGTGTGATTTATTGATAATTATTGTGATATTGTGAAATGGAGTTTAAATTCTTTATGACATTCACTGTCTTTGAATTTAACTATGGTTTTAAGTATCCACTGTTTATATGATTTATGATTTAAAGTTGCATTTTGTTAATGTTGTGCACCACTGAGACATTGGCTCAGTGATAGCTTTTCATTGCTATCGCAGGTAGACAGACTGACAGGGCAGCAGACTAGGCTGCTAGTACTACATTGAGAGTTCATCGGGTATATTGAGTATACCATATTTTGCATTTTGTATTGTAATGTATGTTCACTGTATGTATATATTGTTCTTGGTTTTGAGCAGTTGTAAATTAAAATTGTACATTAAAGTTGTAAACTAAATTTGTAAATTATTTTGGCTTGTAAATATTGTAATATATTTCTTTTATCTCAGCTTTTGAAAACACTAGAAAATTATTGTGGATTTGAGTTGGCAAATATTGAGAAACTTATTGTGTTGATTGAATATTGGAGTTTGGGGATTGAAAAAAATATTGGAAGTGCTTTTTACAGGTTTTTGAAGAACTGTTTTATTCAAAATACAAATGACACTCAGCCAAAATTTTTACAGAGATTGTTAATACTTCAAATGAGTTATTTGGTTTCACTTCAGTAAAAATTTTTTTTTTAACACCTGTAAATATTGCTCACCACTGTAAAAAGAAGTAAGAAAAGATTTAAAATCCCTTGTAGTGTATTTAATAGGTTATCAGTAGACGAAGTTGGTAATTCATTAGGTATACTACGGGATTATGTTATGCCTAACAGAGGGGTAGGGTGTGACAACCCTTCTTAATTCATTTATTTATTAGTCATTAGTCACTAAGTGCAAAGTTTTACCAATTATATCATTTATTTACAATTTTGATTAATTTGAATTTTTCACAAATTTTATAGAAAATCCGGCAGAGTGCTGGTTGTAAATTGGAAAAACAGTTTTTATGAACCTATTAAAAAAAAAAAATCTTCCAATGTGGTTTTCCGATCCATAACTCCAATATACATACATATCAACTCAATCTCCAAATCTCAACACAATTTTCAAAATTTTGTTCATAACACAATTCTAATCAATTTCATGAATAACTCCCCAACATTTTATTTTTCAACAAAATATACTGATAATTACAGTAACATGTAATTTCATATATTTACATTATCATATGATTTCTTGAGTTTGTAATTACAATCATGAACTAGTACAAAATGCAAAGTACAAAATACTACCCAAAATCCTAATATCCTACCAAGTGCACTGCAGATAAGAGGTGACTCTGGACTCTGCGCAGATCTGACTAATCACCCGGTATTAGGTCTGCTGGGCTCCCCAACTATGTCTCCAGTACCTGCGTGTGGCAAAAGCGACGCACTAAGCAATACTGCTTAGTGGTACCAATATAAAATAAAATAGCTAAAATAAAATGGATGTGCAGAATGTATGCTAACATTTTATGTAGACTAAGTTTCTGGCAATTCTTGTAGTATTATTTGATTAAAATTTGATAAGATTTATTTTGATTGCCCAAGTAACCTATACTAGTCGACTGGACTGGATAAACGGATAAACTGGCACTGGGTACTAAGTACCCTAGGCCATCATTCCATCGGTCACATTGTGTCTCCCAGTGTGCAACAGAACAGCTAATAAGCTGTAATAGTTATTAGGCATGAAACCTAAGTATAGTAAACTCAATCAAAATAGCCAAAGATTATTATATCACAGAATGACATGTAAGGCCATAAAACATAGAATGGCATAAAGCCATATGCAGTACTGCTAACAGAACCCTATTAGTATGCCAACCTATCCAAACCAATCATTCTAGGCATACTAGGGCATTTTACACAATTAATGATTTAATTAATTATTTTTGTAATGTAGAGGTCACTATTCACTTGACTATTTCCACTTAAAAGTTGACTTTTTATTTTATAATAGATTTGTTGAACTTAAGTTCACCAAGATACCACATTTTGGTTCACAAAAGTGCTGGCATTAGTTGCCAATCAATACTTACAACCAATAGGAAATAAATAAAAAATTTCAGTTTTGAGTGCTAGATTTCACTGTTCCATTAGGCAATTCTACAATGAGAATTTTTCCAAATGTTCTTAATCAAAGTTATTCCTTTATGTGTCTTCTTTAATTTCCTTTTTGAATCACTCCATTTGGAGTTTTTTAGCTCAGGTTATGCTACTTTCTTTAGGACTGGCCGAATTGGCATCTAGCCAGAATTTCTGGGCAGAAATGGTTCTGGCAGTTTTGATACCCTGATTTTGGTTAGCAATTCAAATGGGTTATGGTCATAATTTTTTCACACCTTACCCCTTTGTAAGGCATAACATGATCCCGTAGAATACCCAATGAACTACTGAACTTCACCTACCAATAACTCATTAAGTACCCTACAAGAGATTTTATGACCATTTTCTTACTTTTTGGAAGTGGTGAGCATTTTAGTAGGAATTAAAAACATTTAATTGAAGTTTCAAAACTAGTAAAAATTTTTGTCCATTTTTATTTGTCTGTAAATTTTAGAAAAATTTCGACAGAGTGCCGTTTGTATTTTGGGAAAATAGTTCTTCAAAAACCTATAAAAACACTTCCAATAATTGTTTTCACAACTCCCAACATCAAAACCACTCAAGTCAACACAATTCAATTTAAGTCCACAATTCAACCAAAGTTTGTCATCTCAAATACTTCATAAATTCATTCACATTGCATATAGTACTTAATTTACAAATACAAATCTTAATTTACAAAAAGAAAATCCAAAATAACATTATTACAATTTACTGTACAACTGCTCAGCTTTACATTAATACATATGACATTACAATATTTACATCAAATAACTACAAGGGTATAAACAAATACCCATATAAAAAATCAGTGAAGTCTTTGTCAATTCGACTCACCTGCTTGCTTTTTCCTGCCCTTATTTGCATGATAAAATAAGCTATCGCTGAGTATAAAAATACTCAGTGGTGCACAATAAAAATTTGAAATGCAGTACTTAAAAACATTCATTGATAAATCACAATTTGAATATTTCGCAATCACATTTCACAAATTATCAAAACTCATTATAGCACAATTTTGGTCAAATAATTTAATAAACACAGTGTTGCCAATTCATACACAACTTAAGCCATGACACAAAATTTTTTATCAATGCCGCGTTGTACACCACGACAAAGCAATCTACAACCCCACTAATCAAAATCAATGAGGGAGGTGGCTAGCTAGCTAATGAGTACTCATCCGATCTACAACTTCAACTGGTAAACCAGAGAGAGGAAAATAATTGATCTCAACCCCATAAATAGATGAGGAATAATAAGGCACTGTCATGCTAAGTGTGAATCCGAAATCAATTTAAAGCAATTTGTTCAAATATTTCATGCAAATCACACTAAATTTCCAAAGTCACCTTTTCATTCACAAAGTGGCAACACAAAAATTCTTAAACTCATAATTAACACATAAATTTCATAATGCATACTAAATCAAAATTTTAATGATAAAATGCTTAAATAAGGTTTATTATGCACAAATCTGACGTGAGTCGCCTCTAGGCCTTGACTCAGTCTCTTAGACCTTCTGGGTCTTTTTCAGCTGAAACACAAAATTTATAGTGTCTCAGTATCTTTGCCTCACAATAATTCCAATAATTAATTTATATATGTTCAATTCTAGCCCCAATATGCTTAAACTTACATTCTTGAAAATTTTCATGTTGAGGTTACTATTCATGATACTATTCAAGTCAAAATATTGACTTTCTTATGCTTAATAGGTATGGGAAATCCAATTATACTCACATACCACATTTTGCTTACCTAACTTATTGGTTTTGGTCATTTTCTCAAAACTTAAATCTTTTAGGCAAACTTTCAAATTTTCAGTTTTGGTGACCTTTTGGCCAAGTTTTCTCCATAGAAATTGTTCTTTATTGTCTTAACTTTATTTCCCTTTTTGAATCACTCCATTTGGAGTTTTTTAGCTCAAGTTATAGCCATTTGAACATGGCTGGCCGGATTGGCCTAAACCAGATTTTCTGGGCACCAAAATTGGTTCTGGCAGTTTTATGTCACTAAATTTGGGTGGCTAAATGACTTGGTTAAGGGCATAATTTGGGTTCGTGTTCTTCATGAATTATAGGTCTACATCTTTCTACTAGTAAAATTTTAGGTCATTGCCTAGCCCAAGTTATGGCCAAATGAACAAACATTGTTCATTTGGTCATTTTTGTACGGAGCAGAACACTCAATTCCAGATTTGGCAAGTTTGTTCACTATGCTATGGTCACTTTCTAGGCATGATTCCTGAATAAAAAATGTGCCATTTTGTGTCTAGTTTCATTCTCAATTGGCGTCACACCAATTGGGTAGGTAAATTTTTAGTTTTGGTCCCAGAAAGGGACCTTGGTCATGCTGCCTGTAGAATGTCCATAACCAATCCGAATTTCCATTTGATTCCAACACTTCCAACATACCACAATTGGTCATACATTACCATTTTTCAGCTCAAACAAGGTCAAACACACCATTTGACCAATTCTCAAAATTTTGTCTCCCAAACCCTAGGTCCAAAACCTTAACTCACTAATTTTGTTACATTTTACTAATTCAAAGCATATAAACATAATTTCTCAACTCATTCAAGCTTAACTACTTCATAATTTGCATCAAAAGCATTCATTCTCAACTTAAACCCTAGCTGGCCGAATTCACATATAGTCTTCCAACAATTGTTTTCTTTTCCATTTTTTTATAATTTCTAAGTTTCTCAAACCACAAACACAACTAATAAACTAAAATTTTCAATTTAGATTGCTTACCTCACTTGAAGTTCCCCTTCCTCAATTCCTTCCTTTTCCTCTTTTCTTTTCTTGCTCAAACTTCTTTTCAAGTGAAGTTAACAAGGTTTAATGATGGTAAGTAAGTTTTCTATGGTGGAAATTATGGTTTATGAAGCTTGGGTGTGGTGCCCCAATGGAGTTTTGGGAGAGAGCTAGGGAGAGAGAGATGGGGCGGTAATATGAGGAAGAAGACCAACAAATTTTTTTTCTTTTATTTTGTTATTTTAATCTACTTTAATTCACAATAAAAATTTCAAATTTTTTTATTATTAAGTTTATTGCATCATGCATGATGTCAATCATGATGTAATAAACCTTTTCACTTTTTCAACTTTTTCTTTTTCTTTTTCTTTTTTTTTTTTCATTTATTTTTCTTTAGTTTTTTAATTTAATTCCCGATTCTAAAATTTTTTTTTCACCGATTTTATTTAATAGTTAGGTCAGGAGTCAGCTCCAGAGGTTAATTGACCAAATTGCCCCTCACTGGTTCGATTCGATTTGCAAATAATTCAATATTTCTTCCGGATCCCTAACCTAATTATTTGACTTGCTTAACCACTCTTTTTTGTGATTTTCTCTTTTCCACTGTGTTTGCAATAGTCCTAAGGACCGCGGCGTCACATTTTATGGTTCGAAATTTGAGTTTAAATCGACCTCGCAGTCGTTCCCAAGAAGGTCACCCATCGCTGTGACTCTCGGCTCATTTAATTTCTCGTGTTCTTTTTTTCTTATTTATACTTAACTAAATGGCAATTACTAATTATTTGTGTTCAGGGCTTCTCTAGGTGTCTTAGATGTGGTTCTAATTCTCTTAATCATCCAGACCGATACCGGTCACCGGAATAGTGAAATATACCAGGCTATGCAAATAGGGGTGTTACAAATTTGGTTTGGTGTTCTATAGGAAAGTTGTTCTAAATTGTTTAAGCTTTTCATTGATATAAATTTCAGGTCAATTGGACTTTTCTACATGGAGTTATGACCATTTGAACAAACAATGTTCATTTGGTCATTTTCTAGGGATAGCATGTTGGTCACCCGGATTAGGGTAGTTTTTAGGTCAACTTGGGTTGCTTTTCTGGGCAGGGTTTCTTCACAAAAGTTGTGCCATTATGTGTCTAGTTTCATGTCCAATTGACCTTTCACCAATTGAACCTACACAACTCCAGTTATAGCTACCTAAATCTGCTGGACTCACACCCAGTCCTGCAGGTCACCAAGGGCAGCATACCTAACTTCAATTCCATGGAACAAATCACTTCATTTCCTAATCACACATAGCCAAATGGTCGCTAATTGACTATTAAAACTTCCTTTCACTAATACATAAACAAAATCTCAAATTTGTAGCCAAACCCTAACTCTACCATTTCAATTCATGCATTAACTTACATTTCATTATCCTAATCATGAGATTAGTGTTAAGGGCAGCTATGATGCCATTTTAATTCAAAGAAATCTTTAAAACCCTAACAAGTCCAAGGCTACCAAAATTTGGGGAGAGGTATACACATGATTTCTATTAAATTTTCTTGTAAATCTCCACTCAATTCCACTCCCTCAACATGAATTTAAAAAGAAAGGAAGAGTTTGGTCACTAACCTTGAATGGAGTCAATTCCAAGCTTGTAAAAGCTCCTCTTTTTTACTTCTTTTTGCTATCTTTAGCTTGCCCAAGGTGTAAAAACAATTTTTCATGAAATCACTAAGGGGTTTTATGGTGGAATTGAAGGGGAGATAAAGCTTTTGGTGAACAAAAATGGTGGAGGGAGTGAGGGAGCTGGTTCGGCCAAGATGGAAGTGATAAGGGCAGATAGCTTTTTTTAAGTTGGACTTCTTTCTCTTTTTAATGTATTATAAATGTATTTATTGATTTTTGATTGGCCAAAGAGTTTTAATTACCTCATGCTTACTTAATGCTTGTGTAATAAATCAAGTTTACTTTCATTTTCTTTTCTTTCCCTTTTTTTATTCATTTTTAATAAATTTTTCATAAATATTTGCTCATATTTTATGTCATATAATTCACTTACTTAAATGGACAAGTTGGCCAAAAATCATCTCTGAAGACAAAATGACCAAAATGCCCTCCATTTAGCTTAATGAGCTAAAATTGTGTGTACCGATTGATTAAATTTTCCTTGTGTTTTCTTAGCATTTTATTGTCATTGAGACCCTAATAATCCAACCCGAAAATCCCAAAAATTATTTCATGGAGTTTTTGTCACACCCTACCCCTCTGTAAGGCATAACATGATCCCGTAGTATACCTAATGAATTACCAACTCCGTCTACTGATAACCCATTAAATACACTACAAGGGATTTTAAAAAAACTTTTCTTACTTCTTTTACAGTGGTGAGCACTATTTACAGGTGTTAAAGACTTTGGTGAACTGAAGTGAAACAACTAACTCATTTGGTTTATTTGGAATTTCTGTAAAAATTTTGGCAGAGTGCCATCTGTATTTTGAACAAAACAGTTCTTCAGAAAACCTGTAAAAAGCACTTCAATAATTTTCCAAATGTCAACTTCAATACATTTCTCAACACAACAATTTATCAACTCAATTCCATAGAAATTTTTCAAAGTCTGAGATAAGAAAATATAATACAATTTTTACAAGTCAAATAACTCATAATTAATTTACAACTTCAAGGTACAATTTGAATTTACAACTGCTCAAAACCAAAAACAAAATGTACATACAGTGTCATACATTACAGTACAAAATGCCACATGCGGTATACTCACTATACCCAAAAATCTCTCGCTGGCGGTATTAGCAGCCTAGTCTGCTGCACTGTCGGTCTGTCTACCTGCGACAGCAATAAAAAGCTATCGCTGAGACAATGTCTCAGTGGTGCACAACATTAACCAAATACAATTTAAATCACAATTCATAAGTCATGTAAATAGTGGATACTTAAAATCATAATTAAATTCAAGACAGTAATTGTCAACAGGAATTTAAACTCCATTTGTCAATATCACAATAATTTTCATAAGTTAGATCATGTTTGAATTCAAAAGACAGTATATGTCAATGAGAGTTTAAATCCATTTCACAATCTCACAATACACATCAATAAATCACACAGCTTAATCATGATCCATAGTTCAATTCGTCCCAAAAGCCGATGGCTAATGAGGTATTCAATTCGTCCCAAAAGTCGATGACTAATGAGGAATAACACAGCTAGCTAGCAAAAATATGAGTACTCATCCAATTCGTCCTCAACAGGCACACACCTCAACACTTCAGCCAGAGAGGGAATTCAATTCGTCCCACTAGACAAGCTAATGAGGAATACAATCAATATACATGATAGCTGTGGTTTCAAACCATTTCCAATGCTTTTCAATCAATAAGTAACCATCAATGTCATTCAAACAATTTTTCACAGTTTCAAATCATTCACAATATTTTTCAATCAATAAGTGTCCATCAAACTCATTTACACAATTTAAAACAATAATATACAAATAGTCAATATTTATTTCAATTGAAAATAATTCAAAAGAAAGCTTGTTGTTGTGCACAAACCTCGATATTTGTCTCCTGGACTTGACTCAGTATTTCTTTCCCTTTTGCTGAGTCCTTGTTAACTGAGAAACACAATTTGAAGTGTTTCAGTACTAAATTAAACTGTCTCTATCGATGGTGTTTGGTAAATAATGCACTGAACTCAATTATTCACTTAATCACCTAATATACAGACCCTCGTTGCGTTTTAGGTAAATTAGGTTTTAGTGTCGTTAATATGTCACATTCGATAGGGTTTTAGGTTTGGTACGTTTTACCAAAGTCATTTCCTTGTTTAGTGCATTTTAATGCAAATTGCTGGATTCCGGGATACTGGTTTGACCTAGCCGGATGGCCTAGTTCCCTCAATTTTCGGGCTTCGGTCAAAACTACAAACTTGTAGATCTATGTCTTATTGCACGCGGGGCAAAATTTCAGGTCAATCCGAGTTAAGTAGACCAAGTTATGGTCATTACACTATTGCTGGTCAAATGGTATCAATTTAGGTCAATTTTTGGTCAATTTGGTCAACTCTGGTTCGGCCAGTTTTTGGACCCGAACTTGTGCAAGCTTTTTGACTTGCTTATGGTCATTTCTGGGCTTTGGTGTCTTCATAAGACTTGTAGGTATGGGTCTTAACTATTCTTGGTTAACATTTCAGGTCAATTGGACCTGGTTTGAGTGAGTTATGGCCTAAACACTCACTGCTGCCCAATTGGTCATTTTTCAGGTCCTAATTGCACCTAATCCGAATTGGTCATTTTCTTAGGTCACCTTGCAAGCAGAATTTTGGTATGGTTTCTCAATGAAAGTTGGCACATTTTGTGCCTAGTTTCACCTCAAATTGGTCTCATACCAATTGAGGTTACACATTTAAGGTTATAAGCTAAAATATACACTGCCCTCAATATGCCTTTCACACCCCACTTCAAACACACATTTACCTTTGCAATTTGTTTACTTACCTACCAATCTGTTTTGGTACATTAACCACAGTATAATCTACTTTACATTAACATTATTTTGGGCAGATTACCATTACCCTCAACACACCAAATATAATTCACATTTATAATATCTCAATACCATTACATACACACCTAAACACCACTAATTCTCACATACACTTTACACAATAATTTCATACACATATCCTTCATTCCTTAATGCCACAATTCTGCCAACACTCCCATGAATATACACATTTATTCAAGTGTCCCCAAGGCTGCCGAAATTTGTCCTTCAACATCAAAGTGCCGTCCAACTTACCAATTCCCATCCAAGTGCATAAATCACCATATAAACATGAAATAATTCACTAGGTTACTAAATCACCATGATCAACATTATTTCTCATCAATTATATGCACAAATATCTCATCAAAAACGTGACTCATGGCTGTCCAAAATGAAAACAAAAATAACTCTTCAAACTCAAAATTTTCCTTCACCAAACCAACACCCATAACATGCACACAAAACTTAACAAAGGAATTCTCAAAAAATGCAAACTTACCTTTAATTGTAACTTGCTAAACCTTCACCAAACTTCTCAAAATTGGTATCAATATCTTCCTTGTGATGTGTAGACCATTTTTTGTGAAGGAACTTAAAGGTTGGAGTTGAAATGGAGAGAGGAAATCAAGCTTTACACAACACGTCCATGGAGGTTTCAAGGTTCTTCATTTCGGCAAGTTGAATGCAAATGAGGAAGATGAATTATTCAGCTGCATTTTAAGTGTACACATGTCCCACTATGTATTTAATTAATCCCCTTAGTGGTCCACTAAAAAATTATATCATATAATAAGCCAAATGTGCATTTATTCCACATTAACCCATGATTTTCCACTATTTATTTTAGGTACCACCAATTTAATTTTTCATTTCATTTTATAAGTGTAATATTATTTATTTTTAATGGACATTTAGGTCAAAAGACACTTCGGGATGTCAAATGACCATAATGCCCCTGTTCGGGTTACGTTCCCGATTTTTCAATAACACCGTATTTTGTCTGTTTTTCGATTTCTCACTTTTCTTTGTACTAATTATTTAATTTTTCTTTGATCTTTCGAATGATATTTATTCTTCAACAAGGGTCTATTTATGTCCTAAAAATGTTTTCCAGGGTTCCCATGATCGAGGCAGTCCAACGATCCACGCCGTGACTTTCGGTCTGAGTCACCCATCGCTAGGTTTCCCGGCTCGCTTAACTTGATCACATTTCTTTGCTATGATTTTTCCTTTGTTTTTCTTGTATTTTCTTTTCTTGTATTTCATTATTTATGTCTCCTCTCTCATATCAAGGTACGGTTCTAGGCATCCTAGCTGTCCGGACGGCACTGGTCACCGGAACAGCAGAACGCACTACCAAACTTTGGGGTGTTACAATTCTCTCCCCCTTAAAATAAATTTCGTCTCGAAATTTTACCTGGCATTAGTCTCTGAACAGCTATGGGTGCTGTCTCCTCATATCCTCTTCACGTTCCCAAGTAGCTTCCTGGCCTGAATGATGGTTCCACAGCACTTTAACCAGGTGTATCTGTTTGTTTCTCAGCTGCTTCACCTCATAAGCCATAATTTTTATGGGTTCTTCCTCATATGAGAGATCTGGATTTACTTCAATCTCTTCAACTGACAGTACATGAGATGGGTCTGATCTGTACCTCCTTAACATGGACACATGGAAGACACTGTGTATCCTTGCTAGCTCTGGAGGTAATGCCAATCGATATGCCAAAGGACCCACTCTTTCCAGAACTTCATATGGTCCGATGAAAGGAGGACTCAGTTTCCCCTTTCTGCCAAATCTCATAATCCTCTTCCAAGGAGAAACTTTGAGGAATACCTTATCACCCACTGCATACTCAATATCTCTTCTTTTCATATCAACATAGGACTTCTGACGGTCTGATGCAGCCTTGAGTCTATCTCTGATCAATCTGATCTTTTCCTCTGTCTGCTGGACAATTTCTGGCCCAATCATCTTCCTTTCACCTACTTCATCCCAACATAGGGGAGTTCTGCACTTTCTACCATACAAAGCTTCATATGGAGGCATCCCAATGCTTGATTGGTAGCTGTTGTTATAAGCAAACTCAATCAAAGGCAAGTGTGTATCCCAACTACCTTCAAATTCAATCACACAAGCCCGTAGCATATCCTCCAATATCTGAATAACCCTCTCGGTGGCCATGCATGCGTGGGTGGAATCTTTGTCTTTGAAGTTCAGTCTAGTTCCTAGGGCTCTCTGAAGACTACCCCAGAATCTAGAAGTTAACCTAGGATCTCTGTCAGACACAATTGATACTGGCACTCCATGCAATTTTACAATCTCATATACGTACAATCTAGACAATCTTTCCAGGCTATAATCCATCCGAACTGGCAAAAAGTGAGCAGACTTGGTCAATCTGTCAACTATAACCCATACTGCATCATGACTACTCTGTGTCCTTGGAAGTCCTGTAACAAAATCCATAGTTATTCGTTCCCATTTCCACTGCATGCGACAAAGGATGTAATAAACCAGCTGGAACTTGATGTTCTGCCTTTACTTGCTGACAAGTTAGGCATTTGGAAACGAATTCAGCTATATCTCTTTTCATGCCCATCCACCAGTAATGTTCTTTCAACCCTCTGTACATTTTAGTTCCACCAGGGTGCATAGCAAATGGAGACTCATGTGCTTCCTTCATAATGATCTGTCTCAATTCCACATCACTAGAAACGTACATTCTACCCTGATATAGCAATAAACCATCATCTCTCACAGAGAATTCAGGTTTCTTGCCCTGCTGGACTTCTTTCAGTAGCTTCTGATATTTTTCATCACTCTGTGCAGCCATTCTGATCTGATCAATCAACACTGGCTGTACATGCCATGCAACTACTGTCTGTCCCTCATCATCAATCTCTAAACTGGCATGCTGTGCTTTCAACTCATATACCATGGACATAAGAGAAACTCTGAGATTTGCCATAGTCTTGCGACTTAAGGCGTCAGCCACCACATTTGCTTTCCCTGGCTGATAGTCTATTAAACAATCATAGTCTTTGATAAGTTCTAACCATCTCCTTTGCCTCAAATTCAATTCCTTCTGGGTGCCTAAGTACTTCAAGCTCTTGTGATCTGTGTAAATGTAGCATTTCTCCCCATACAAATAGTGTCTCCAGATCTTCAGAGCAAAAACAATAGCTGCTAACTCCAGGTCATGTGTTGGGTAGTTCCTCTCATGCGGTTTCAGCTGGCGTGATGCATAAGCAATGACATTCCGATCTTGTATTAGTACACAGCCTAACCCATTGTGAGAAGCATCACTATAAACTGTGTATTCTTTACCCGGAGTAGGTAAAGTGAGAACTGGAGCTTCAGTTAAACAACTCTTCAACTCATTAAAACTCTGCTGGCATTTATCTGTCCACTGAAATCTTACATCTTTCCTAAGCAGCTTAGTCAGTGGAGAAGATAACATAGAGAATCCCTTCACAAACCGACGGTAATATCCAGCTAAACCCAGAAAACTGCGAATTTCTGTGATGTTCCTGGGCGGCTTCCAATTAAGGATAGCTTCTACCTTGCTGGAGTCTACCTTGCTGGAGTCTACCTTGATCCCTTCAGCTGACACAACATGTCCTAAAAAGGAGATTTCCTTCAGCCAAAATTCACATTTCGACAATTTGGCGTACAGCTGTTTCTCCCTTAAAATCTGCAGTACAATCCGCAGATGTCTGTCATGCTCCTCTGTACTCTTCGAGTATATCAAAATGTCATCAATAAACACCACCACAAATTGATCAAGATATGGTCTAAAGATAGTGTTCATCAGATCCATAAAAGCAGCTGGAGCATTTGTCAACCCGAATGGCATTACTAGAAACTCATAGTGGCCATATCGAGTTCTGAAAGCAGTTTTTGGAATACTCTGCTCTTGCACCTTCAACTGATAATAACCAGATCGCAAATCAATTTTGGAGAATATAGCTGCACCCTTCAATTGATCAAACAGATCATTAATGCGAGGCAATGGATATCTGTTCTTTATTGTCACCCTATTCAACTGCCTGTAGTCAACACATAAGCGGAGAGTACCATCCTTCTTCTTAATAAACAACACTGGTGCTCCCCAAGGTGACACACTAGGGCGGATGAAGCCCTTTTTAAGTAGTTCTTGCAATTGTATCTTCAGCTCCTTCAACTCTGCTGGTGCCATTCTGTATGGCGTTATGGAAATTGGATCCACACCAGGCATAACATTAATTTCAAACTGCACTTCTCTTTCCGGAGGTAATCCTGGCAATTCATCAGGAAACACATCTGGAAAGTCATGTACTGTAGGGATGTCCTTCAACGCCGGACTTCCCACTTGGGTGTCTACCACATGTGCCAAGTATGCTTCACACCCCTTTCTGATCATCTTTCTGGCTAGTGCAGCCGAAATGATGTTTGATGGCAATAACTGCCTCTCCCCTTGTATCACCACATCAGCATGCGAGGAAGGCCAAAAGTGGTATCTTGACCTCTGATCAATCATGGCATGATGCCTAGCTAACCAATCCATGCCCAAGATGATATCATAATCTCTGAAGGGCATTTCAATGAAATCAGACAGGAAAGTGTGTCCTTGGATCACCAAAGGACAATCTCTATACATCCTATTAACCCTGACTTCCTGTCCTAACGGACTTGTTACTAGCACCTCAAAGTCCATTTTTGTACATGGAACAGCAATGCAATCAATGATGCTAGCACTCACATAAGAATGGGTAGAACCCGGATCAAATAACACAAACACATTCTGGTTAAAAGTTGAGAAGGTACCAGCCACAACATCAGATGTCTCTGCCTCTTCCCTCTGTCTCATTGCATAGACTCTGACTGGGGCACTATCTTGCTCTGATTGTTTTACTGTGCCTTGGCTGCCTGCTGGGCTACCTCTACCCCTACCTCTACCTCTGCTGGGTGGTTGTGAGCTTCTAGTGACAGGCTCAGGCGGCCCATACGTAGTAGTAGGAGGTGGTCCAACTCTGCGACTACTGGTGCAGTCCTTGGCAAAGTGTCCTGTGCCTCCACAGTTATAACAGGCTCCAATAGCCTTGTAGTAGATCCCACCATGATTTCTTCCACATGTTTCACATTGGCGGGGAGGATAGGAACCTGCAGTACTCTGTGACCGGATAGGGAGGTCTACATCACGAATATCTTCCCCTACCAGATTTCTTGCCACCTCTGCCATGTCCCCCATAATTCTTCCTCTTTCCAATATGACCACTAGAACTCTGTTCTACTGATTTTCCCTCTTTCTTTGTCTTCTCTGATCTCTTTTTCTCTGGAGCAGTCTCAAACTCAACTCTTTCCAACTCTAGGGCTTGAGAAACAAGTTCAGAGAAGTTAGTGTGTTTGAAGCCGAGCACTTGTACTCTGATACTGGGCTTCAAGCCAGTTTCAAACCTCTTGCATCTTTCCCTGCTGGTAGAGAGTAGACTCATTGCATAATGGCTAAGGCGGGAAAATTCTCTTTCATACTCAGCCACTGATCTGTTCCCCTGTTTCAAACTTAGGAACTCTTGCGACACGGTCTACATAAGCATCGGGGATATATTTACTGAATTCCACGAGGAAGTCATTCCATGTTAGCACTGAGCTCTACGGCATGTGGGGAATGGTTTTCCACGATCATAAGCATCCCCCTGTAGTAAGGACACTTAGTATTCAAATCTAAGCTATTCTGTACAATGTAGCTTCTTGAACACCCTATCCATCCTCTCTAACCATTGTTCAGCTTCTAGAGGATCTACTGTCCCCTTAAACTCTGTAGCCCCATATTTCATCAATTTGTCATCTTGCCTCGTAGGAGGCGTGGTTGTACCATCGTGTATGCGTATTGGGATGGAGTAGGTACATTGCCGACCATTTGTTGGAACATTGCGACCATCTGTGAAGCGAGCAGAAGCTGCGATGCTGCGGTGGTCTTTCTTGAACCACTAACATTTTGTAGGCACAGGGCATCCTTGCACCTCGGCCTCAATAGGTGATCATTGAGCGATCACCCTCTTCCATATTCAATCACGGATTTAAGATCTCCTGAACAAATAACACAAGGATATTTACTCTCGTTAGTGCATATTTATACTGTAATGTACTGTATGTATCAAACAATGATATTGAGTAGTTGTACTATGAAGAAAGAATAATCAAATAACAGGTGAAAACAGAATTTAAAAACTTTGCTCTGATACCACCAAAACATGTCACACCCTACCCCTCTGTAAGGCATAACATGATCCCGTAGTATACCTAATGAATTACCAACTCCGTCTACTGATAACCCATTAAATACACTACAAGGGATTTTAAAAAAACTTTTCTTACTTCTTTTACAGTGGTGAGCACTATTTACAGGTGTTAAAGACTTTGGTGAACTAAAGTGAAACAACTAACTCATTTGGTTTATTTGGAATTTCTGTAAAAATTTTGCAGAGTGCCATCTGTATTTTGAACAAAACAGTTCTTCAGAAAACCTGTAAAAAGCACTTCAATAATTTTCCAAATCTCAACTTCAATACATTTCTCAACACAACAATTTATCAACTCAATTCCATAGAAATTTTTCAAAGTCTGAGATAAGGAAATATAATACAATTTTTATATGTCAAATAACTCATAATTAATTTACAACTTCAAGGTACAATTTGAATTTACAACTGTTCAAAACCAAAAACAAAATGTACATATAGTGTCATACATTACAGTACAAAATGCCACATGCGGTATACTCACTATACCCAAAAATCTCTCGCTGGCGGTATTAGCAGCCTAGTCTGCTGCACTGTCGGTCTGTCTACCTGCGACAGCAATAAAAAGCTATCGCTGAGACAATGTCTCGGTGGTGCACAACATTAACCAAATACAATTTAAATCACAATTCATAAGTCATGTAAATAGTGGATACTGAAAATCATAATTAAATTCAAGGCGATGAATTGTCAGCAGAATTTATACTACATTTGTCAATATCACAATAATTTTCATAAGTTAGATCATGTTTAAATTCAAAAGACAGTATATATCAATGAGAGTTTAAATCCATTTCACAATCTCACAATACACATCAATAAATCACACACAGCTTAATCATGATCCATAGTTCAATTCGTCCCAAAAGCCGATGGCTAATGAGGTATTCAATTCGTCCCAAAAGTCGATGACTAATGAGGAATAACACAACTAGCTAGCAAAAATATGAGTACTCATCCAATTCGTCCTCAACAGGCACACACCTCAACACTTCAGCCAGAGAGGGAATTCAATTCGTCCCACTAGACAAGCTAATGAGGAATACAATCAATATACATGATAGCTGTGGTTTCAAACCATTTCCAATGCTTTTCAATCAATAAGTAACCATCAATGTCATTCAAACAATTTTTCACAGTTTCAAATCATTCACAATATTTTTCAATCAATAAGTGTCCATCAAACTCATTTACACAATTTAAAACAATAATATACAAATAGTCAATATTTATTTCAATTGAAAATAATTCAAAAGAAAGCAGATTGTTGTGCACAAACCTCGATATTTGTCTCTGGACTTGACTCGATATTTCTTTCCCTTTTCTTTGAGTCCTTGTTAACTGAGAAACACAATTTGAAGTGTTTCAGTACTAAATTAAACTGTCTCTATCGATGGTGTTTGGTAAATAATGCACTGAACTCAATTATTCACTTAATCACCTAATATACCGACCCTCGTTGCGTTTTAGGTAAATTAGGTTTTAGTGTCGTTAATATGTCACATTCGATAGGGTTTTAGGTTTGGTACATTTTACCAAAGTCATTTCCTTGTTTAGTGCATTTTAATGCAAATTGCTGGATTCCGGGATACTGGTTTGACCTAGCCGGACGGCCTAGTTCCCTCAGTTTTCGGGCTTCGGTCAAAACTACAAACTTGTAGATCTATGTCTTATTGCACGCGGGGCAAAATTTCAGGTCAATCCGAGTTAAGTAGACCAAGTTATGGTCATTACACTATTGCTGGTCAAATGGTATCAATTTAGGTCAATTTTTGGTCAATTTGGTCAACTCTGGTTCGGCCAGTTTTTGGACCCGAACTTGTGCAAGCTTTTTGACTTGCTTATGGTCATTTCTGGGCTTTGGTGTCTTCATAAGACTTGTAGGTATGGGTCTTAACTATTCTTGGTTAACATTTCAGGTCAATTGGACCTGGTTTGAGTGAGTTATGGCCTAAACACTCACTGCTGCCCAATTGGTCATTTTTCAGGTCCTAATTGCACCTAATCCGAATTGGTCATTTTCTTAGGTCACCTTGCAAGCAGAATTTTGGTATGGTTTCTCAATGAAAGTTGGCACATTTTGTGCCTAGTTTCACCTCAAATTGGTCTCATACCAATTGAGGTTACACATTTAAGGTTATAAGCTAAAATATACACTGCCCTCAATATGCCTTTCACACCCCACTTCAAACACACATTTACCTTTGCTATTTGTTTACTTACCTACCAATCTGTTTTGGTACATTAACCACAGTATAATCTACTTTACATTAACATTATTTTGGGCAGATTACCATTACCCTCAACACACCAAATATAATTCACATTTATAATATCTCAATACCATTACATACACACCTAAACACCACTAATTCTCACATACACTTTACACAATAATTTCATACACATATCCTTCATTCCTTAATGCCACAATTCTGCCAACACTCCCATGAATATACACATTTATTCAAGTGTCCCCAAGGCTGCCGAAATTTGTCCTTCAACATCAAAGTGTCGTCCAACTTACCAATTCCCATCCAAGTGCATAAATCACCATATAAACATGAAATAATTCACTAGGTTACTAAATCATCATGATCAACATTATTTCTCATCAATTATATGCACAAATATCTCATCAAAAACGTGACTCATGGCTGTCCAAAATGAAAACAAAAATAACTCTTCAAACTCAAAATTTTCCTTCACCAAACCAACACCCATAACATGCACACAAAACTTAACAAAGGAATTCTCAAAAAATGCAAACTTACCTTTAATTGTAACTTGCTAAACCTTCACCAAACTTCTCAAAATTGGTATCAATATCTTCCTTGTGATGTGTAGACCATTTTTTGTGAAGGAACTTAAAGGATTGGAGTTGAAATGGAGAGAGGAAATCAAGCTTTACACAACACGTCCATGGAGGTTTCAAGGTTCTTCATTTCGGCAAGTTGAATGCAAATGAGGAAGATGAATTATTCAGCTGCATTTTAAGTGTACACATGTCCCACTATGTATTTAATTAATCCCCTTAGTGGTCCACTAAAAAATTATATCATATAATAAGCCAAATGTGCATTTATTCCACATTAACCCATGATTTTCCACTATTTATTTTAGGTACCACCAATTTAATTTTTCATTTCATTTTATAAGTGTAATATTATTTATTTTTAATGGACATTTAGGTCAAAAGACACTTCGGGATGTCAAATGACCATAATGCCCCTGTTCGGGTTACGTTCCCGATTTTTCGGTAACACCGTATTTTGTCTGTTTTTCGATTTCTCACTTTTCTTTGTACTAATTATTTAATTTTTCTTTGATCTTTCGAATGATATTTATTCTTCAACAAGGGTCTATTTATGTCCTAAAAATGTTTTCCAGGGTTACCATGATCCGAGGCAGATCCAACAGTCCACGCCGTGACTTCCCGGTGCGGTCACCCATCGCTAGGTTTCCCGGCTCGCTTAACTTGATCACATTTCTTTGCTATGATTTTTCCTTTGTTTTTCTTGTATTTTCTTTTCTTGTATTTCATTATTTATGTCTCCTCTCTCATATCAAGGTACGGTTCTAGGCATCCTAGCTGTCCGGACGGCACTGGTCACCGGAACAGCAGAACGCACTACCAAACTTTGGGGTGTTACAGTTTTCCCCGGGTCTAGGGTTGCTAACGACCTTCACCTTCACTTCCCGTTAGGGTCACTCATCGCTGGTGATACGGTTCATTTAACCTTAATGCATTTCATTTCTAAAAATTTTCCTTAATTTTTTTTTTATCATTATTTGGTTTATTTATAACTCCTCACTCTAGTCTAATTATAATTTCAGATATTCTAACTGCCCGACATTGGTCACCGAAACAGTAGAACGCACGGACTAGCTAAAGTGAGGATGTTACAGCTTTTCCCCTCTAATAAAAATTTCGTCCTCGAAATTTACCTGATGCAAATAGTTGAGGGAAGTATTGCCTTATCTTCTCTTCACTTTCCCAAGTTGCCTCCTCGGTATTATGGTAACTCCAAAGAACTTTCACCAGTGGAATTTGTTTATTTCTCAGTTCCTTCACTTCCCGAGCTAGGATCCATATGGGTTCTTCTGCATATGTTAAATCCGGTTGGATTTCAATCTCTTCCATGGAGATGACATCTGAAGGGTCTGAGCAGTATCTTCTTAGCATAGACACATGAAATTCATTGGAGATCTTATCCAGTTCTGGCGGTAAAGCTAGCCGATAGGCCACTGGTCCCACACGTTCAAAGACTTCTTATGGGCCAATGAACCTAGGGCATAACTTACCCTTTCTTCCAAACCTCAGTACCTTCTTCCACGGTGAGACTTTGAGAAACACTTTATCACAAACTGCATACTCTATCTCTTTTCTCTTCAAGTCAGCATAAGATTTTTTTCTATCTGAGGTAACCTTCAAATTAGCTTTGATTATCTTTACTTTCTCCTCAGTTTGTTTCATCAAGTCTGGTCCTACCAGCTTATCTTTGCCCAATTCAGTCCAACATACTAGGGTTCTGCACTTCCTCCCATACAGTGCTTCATACGGGGCCATTTGAATGCTAGCTTGGTAGCTATTGTTATATGCGAATTCTGCCAGTGGGAGATATCTATCCTAACTCCCCTCAAACTCAATGACATAACTCCTCAGCATATCCTCAAGGACCTAATACATAATTCACATTGTTACTATCATTTTAATTTATTATTTATAAGAATTCAATTTATTTTTAGGTTTACCTGGATTACTCGTTCTGACTGTCCATCCGTCTGAGGATGAAATGCTGTGCTAAATTGAAGTTGTGTGCCCAAAGCTTCTTACAACTTCTTTCAAAATCTTGATGTAAACTTTGGGTCTCGATCAGCTATGATGGAAAGTGGGATTTCGTGCAATCTATCTCACTAATATACAACTTTGCTAGCTTCTCCAGTGAGTAGTCAGTCATAACTGGTAGAAAATGTGCTGACTTCGTCAATCTATCCACTATCACCCACACTGCATCATGCTTCTTTTGGGTGAAAGGTAGACCACTAACAAAATCCATAGTAACCTAATCCCATTTCTATTCAGGTATGCTTATAGGCTGTAGCAATCCTGATGGAACTTGATGTTCTGCTTTAACTTGCTGGCATGTCAAGCATTTAGTAACATAGTCAGCTATATCCTTCTTCATACTAGGCCACCAATAATGAGGATTCAAATCATTATAAATTTTTGTGCTTCCCAAGTGCATAGCATAAACATTAGTGTGTGCCTCTTTCAGAATACTGATCTTCATTTCTCCATTATCTATTACAGACACTATTCCTTTATAGTACAGACACCCATCTGCTTTCACCTCATAAGCAGTTTCTTTCTGCTCTGAGATTTTACCCACAATAGCCATTATTTTTTCATCTGCCTTCTGCCCATCTTGTATCTACTGTAGCAGGTTTGGCCTCACTTGTAATTCAGCCAAAACAGCTCCATCTTAAGCTAAAGACAGACGGGCATTTAGTGATCTTAAAGCTATGATGGACTTTCTGCTTAAGGCATCAGCAACTACATTTGCCTTCCCAGGATGGTAGTCTATCACACAATCATAGTTTTTTAGGAACTCAATCCATCGCCTCTGTCTAAGATTGAGCTCCTTCTGGGTTGGCAAGTATTTTAGACTTTTGTGGCCTATATAGATGTAGCACATTTCACCATACAAATAATGCCTCCATATCTTCAGTGCAAAGATAATTGCTGCTAGCTCTAGATCATGAGTAGGGTAGTTCTATTCATGTGGCCTTAATTGCCTGGAAGCATAGGTGACCACTTTCCCCTCTTGCATCAATACACACCCTAACCCATTATGTGAGGCATCACCATAGACCACAAAGTCTTTTCCTGACACTGGCTGTGTTAACATTGGTGCTTCTGTCACATAGCCTTCAGCCTCTCAAAACAGGTTTGCCACTTGTCATTCCAGCCAAATTTCATATTCTTGTGTAACAACTTGGTCATTGGAGCAGCTATGAGAAAGAACCCCTTCACAAATCTTCTATAATACCCAGCTAGCCCCAAGAAACTTCTGACCTTAGTTCCCTCAACTGATACTATATGTCCAAGGAAGGAGATCTCACTCATCCAGAAGTCACACTTGGATAACTTAGCATACAGCTTCTTTTCTCGCAGGGTTTGCAGAATAATCCTCAAATGTTCATCGTGTTCTTATCTGGTCTTGGAATACACCAGAATATCATCAATAAAGACCATTACAAACCGATCTAAATATGGATAGAAGATACAGTTCATAAGGTCCATGAATGCTGCTGGTGCATTTGTTAACCCAAACGGTATCACTAGGAATTCATAATGCCCATATTGGGTTTTGAATGTAGCTTTAGACACATCTGTATCCTTTACCCTTAGCTGATGATACCCTGATCTGAGATCAATTTTTAAAAATACACTTGCTCCCTTCAATTGATCAAACAGATCGTCAATTCTAGGCAACAGATATTTATTCTTCACAGTTACTTTGTTCAACTGCCAGTAATTAATGCACAATCTTAAGGTCCCATCCTTCTTCTTCACAAACAGCACCGGAGCTACCCATGGTGACACACTGGGGCATATGAACCCCTTATCCAGTAACTCCTACAATTGGATTTTCAACTCCTTCAATTCAGTGGGTGCCATCCTATAAGGAGCAATAGAAATTGGTGCTGTACCCTGCATTACCTCAACAGCAAATTTGACTTCCCTTTCTGGTGGTAAACTAGGCAATTCTTCAGCAAACACATATGAGAAGTCTCTTACTGTGGGTATATCACATAGGTTTGGCTTAGCCTGCCTAGTATCAACCACGTGTGCTAGGTAGGCTTCACAGCCTTGTCTCATCAATCTTCTTGCAACTATGGCTGAGATGACATTGGACAGGAAATAAGTCTTTTCACCCACAACTGAAATCTCATTACCCTCAAGAGTTTTCAGAGAAATGATATGCTAAATGATATGCTCTAGGGCATACTACTAACAATCTTCCACTAGCACTAGAGCCATTCATTACAATATCTTAGACCTATCTTCTCAAGATGTCAGTCTAGCTAAGTCTGTGACATAGGCTTAGTGAATGGATCAGCTAGATTTTTTCAGTTGATGTTATTTTTCTGCATGGCTATATCGTCTTGCCCAACTATATCTCCAATAATGTGGTAGTGCCTTTCTATGTGTTTGGATTTTGGTTGAGACCTTAGTTCCTCAGCCTGTAGGACTGCTCCATTGTTGTCACAGTGTAGTGGAACTGCTGACTCAATGGAAGGAACTACTGTAAGTTCTGTCATGAACTTCTTTATCCAAACAACTTCCTTTGCAGCATCAGATGCAACAATATACTCAGCCTCTATAGTGGAATCTGCAGTCGTGCTCTGTTTGGAACTCTTCCAACTGACTGCACCTCCATTACAAATGAACACCTATCCAGAGGTAGACTTTCTATCATCAATATCTGATTGGAAATCAGAATCAGTATAACCATCCAATTGCAAGTCTCCACCTCCATAAATCAAGAATAAATCCTTAGTTCTTCTCAAGTACTTAAGGATATTCTTAACAGCTATCCAGTGTTCCAAACCTGGATTGGATTGATACCTGCTAGTCAAACTAACAGCATATACGATATCCGGCCTAGTACACAACATTGCATACATTAAACTTCCAATAGCCGAAGCATATGGAATCCTGGCCATCTTATCTCTTTCTTCAGGTGTCTTTGGAAACATCTCTTTAGAAAGGTGGATACCATGTCTCACTGGTAACAATCCTCTCTTGGAATCAAGCATGTTAAACCTCTTTAACACCTTTTCCAAGTATAGACTTTGGGATAAACCAATTATTCTTTTCGCTCTATCTCTATATATACGAATCCCAAGAATATAGGTTGCCTCCCCTAAGTCTTTCATTGAGAATGTATTTGACAACCATACCTTTATAGTTGTCAACAAACCTGTGTCATTACCCATCAATAGTATGTCATCCACATATAAGATAAGGAAAGTGATAGCACTATCACTAACCTTCTTACATACACATGGCTCATCCTCATTTTTGATAAAACCAAAGGATTTAATGGCTTCATCAAAACGGATGCTCCAACTCCTCGAAGCTTGTTTCAACCCATAAATAGATCGCTTTAGCTTGCATACCTTGGAACCATCTTGGGATTCAAAACCCCTAGGTTGTTCCATGAAAATGTTTTCTTCAATGTATCCATTGAGAAAAGCTATTTTGACATCCATCTGCCAATCCTCATAATCATAGTATGCAGCTATTGCTAATAAAATCCTAATTGATTTAAGCATGGAAACAGGTGAGAAAGTCTCCTCATAGTCGACTCCTTGCCTTTGGCGAAACCCTTTCGCTACTAGCCTTGCCTTATTATAGGTCTCTACCTTTCCATCAGAACCAATTTTCTTCTTGAAAACCCATTTGTTCCCTATAGGTACAATACCTTCAGGTGGGTCAACAAGATCCCAAACTTGATTCTTATACATGGAATCAATCTCGGATTTCATAGCATCAATCCATTTTGAAGAGTCTATATCTGATATAGCTTCTTCATAGGTAAGTGGATCATCTCCATGATCTACTTCTTCATGAATAGACAACTCTTGTTCTTCTTCATGAAGGAAACCATATCTCACTGGTGGATGAGATACCCTGGTTGTTCTATGAGGAACAGTTGTAGATGTTTCATCAACGGGTATAGGTTGACTAGATGGATCTATATCCATCTGATCTGTTGGTTGGTCAGAATTCTCCAATTCTAACTGTATTTGCCTTCCTTTGCCTCCTTCTTGAACAAACTGTTGTTCAAGAAATGTGGCATCTCTACTTATCACAACCTTTTGTGAAGTAGGCAAATAAAAATAATATCCAAAACTATCTTTTGGATATCCAACAAATCGACCTTTTTCTGATCTGGTCTCCAATTTATCAATGTTCAACTTTTTGATATAAGCTGGACAACCTCAAATCTTAACATGCTTAAGACTTGGTTTTCTTCCATGCCATATCTCATAAGGTGTGGAAGAAACTGATTTTGATGGAATCCTATTCAGAATATACAAAGTTGATTCTAATGCAAATCCCCAAAAGAAGATTAGCATATCAGTATAGCTCATCATACTACGTACCATATCCAATAGGGTACGATTTCTCCTTTCAGATACACCATTCAGCTGTGGCGTTCCTGGAGGAGTCAGCTGAGAAACAATGCCATGCTCTCTCAAGTATTCATCAAATTTAGTACTCAAATATTCACCTCCTCGATTTGATCGAAGAGCTTTAATACACTTTCCTGTTTGATTTTCTACTTCAGATTTAAATTCTTTGAACTTTTCAAAAGATTCATGTTTGTATTTCATCAAATACAAATACCCAAACCTTGATTTATCATCAGTAAAGGTAATAAAATAATGAAAGCCCCCTCTAGCCATTTCTTTAAATGGACCACATACATCACTATGTATTAGCTCCAAAATATTTTCAGCTCTTTGCCCTTGTCCAACAAAGGGTGATCTAGTCATTTTGCCCTGAAGGCAAGATTCACAAGTTAGAGTAGGCTCAGAGCCCAATGAGGATAGAATCCCCATTTTCTCCAGTTTTGCAATCCTATCTTCTGCAACATGACATAACCTTAAGTGCCAAAAATATTTTGAACTTGATTTGGTTTTCACCATGGCATTGCATTCATTTAGATTACTATACTCTGGCCAGTGGAAACACTTTCCTGTTGGCAGTGGAAACACTTTCTTTTGCCTTTGTCAGCTTTGGTCTTCCTTTTCTGTTTAGCTATTTTCTTGGAAGGACCAGGAATCTAAGATTTCTTTTTCTTATTGCCCTTCTTCTTGTTGGACTTTCCAGTAGATGAAGATGCAATTAAAGCAACCTCTTTTCCTTTATTGCCCGGCATATTCTTTTGGGCAATAACCAGCATGTTGAGTAAACCAGCTAAGGTGCATTCCTATTGAGTCATATGGAAATTTGTCACAAAATTCCCAAAAGACTCAGGAAGGGACTGAAGGATCAAATCCGTCTGTAGTTGGAAATCCATGTTGAAGTCAAGATGTTCCAACTGCTCAATCAGCTGAATCATCTTGTGGATATGATCCCCAATATTCTGTCCCTCAGACATCCTCATGCGGAATAGCTGTCTAAATATCTCATACCTAGCATTTCTTCTGTGCTCACCATACAACTCTTGTAGGTGAAGGAGGATCTCACTTGCACTTTGCATGTTTTCATGCTGCTTCTGTAACTCATTACTCATGGAAGCAAGCATGTAACACTTAGCTCTCATATCATGCTCCTTCCACTTATCCAAACTTTCATGTTCCTCTTGAGTGGCCTCTGGAGGTAAGGGACCAGGAACATTTGAATCTAGAACATATCCTATATGTTCAAGGTTCAGGACAAGTTTCAAATTTCTTAGCCAATCAGACAGACTAGGTCCTGTCAACCTATTGCGATCAAGTATGCTTGCAAGAATATTGGATGGTGGTGGTTATTCTGTGCTCATTATTATCAGAAAATTAATTGCAGAAAATAACCGGATTAATTAGTAAATGATTATGGTTTTTTAAATGGATCAAGTAATTAACCAAAAAGATTATGGTTTTTTAATCAAATTGGTCCTCCCATTAACTTAGCGAATCCTACACTTCCAAAGTAGAAAACGGAAATCCTAGTTGGATGGATTTCTAGTGAGTGATTGAATTCTTATAATTCTATTGATCTTCCTCAGGTACATCCGTTATTGGAATTACAATAAACTATAAGTGAGCAACTCCGTGCCCATCACATCTCATGTGAGGTTCAATCCTTTACCTAGCCCCTAATGCTCAAAATCTCAGGTACATCCATTATTGACTTATCTTGCATTAGTTAAGTTGATCCCATTGAGCCAGTAATAATGCAAATAATTTTAATGTCCTCAGGTACATCCAATATTGGCCACCAAACCATTTACATATTTACAACATCTCATACTTAACAATTATTCTTAAGAAAATCTCTTAAATTAATTGCATCTTATGCAACTATTTAAAATTTCTTAAAATAATTGCCCCAATGGAGGGCCCATGTTATAATTACTTTAATTATAACATTTCCAACTTAATCATTTGTTTGGAAGATTTTATTGGTCATTCTAATTACTATTAAGGTCTCACTTTGCACATTATCCAATTAGCATGCATATATCATATAATAGCATATATTCCCATACATCTCATGCATTCATGGATAAGCAATAAATATGGTATGATCATGGACTTTCTAAGGGATTCAATTCTGAGCCACCAAGAATTGAATCAGGGCATTCCTAGGTGCATTTCATTCATTCATTTTACAAGAGTTGCTGAAGGAGTACATAATCAACACTTGATCTTGAATTCCTCCCACTGGTCCCACCAATGCTCTTGACCTCCTTGAACTTCTTACAATCCAATATTACATAGTAATCCTTGGCATACCAAGGCGAATTTACAAGAACTTAAATAAATGAAATTACAACCCAAAAATTATTACAAACTTAATAATACATGCCCAAAATAAATTAAAATAAATTAATTAATTTACAATCCGAAAGAAACATAAAAGAAATAAATCCAATCACATTGGTTTTTTATAGTCCATGATCATCCATCATGCATATCACTATTTAACAATTAAATAAAACATACATACTTAAATTAAATTTAATATCTCATATTCAACTTAAAAATTCAGATTTGAATATGATTCAAATAAATTTAAAAATTCAGATTTGAATCTCATTCAAACAAATTTAAAAATTCAGATTTGAATCACATTTAAACAACTTTAAAAATTCATATTTGAATCACATTCAAACATTTTTTAAAAAATCAGATTTGAGTCACATTCAAACATTTTTTAAAAAATCAGATCTGAATTTTATTCAATCAATTTCAAAAAATCAGATTTAAATATGATTCAAACAACTTTAAAAATTCAGATTTGAATCACATTCAAACAACTTTTAAAATTCAGATTTGAATCACATTCAAACAATTTTTAAAATTCTGATTTGAATCATAATTTAATTGTGTGATAAAAATTCTACTCAAACAATTTAATTAGACATAAAATGGATCTTAGATCATACAATAATTGTAACACCCCTAAGTTCGGTAGTGCGTTCTGCTGCTCCGGTGACTAGTGTTGTCCGGAACAGCTAGGATGCCTAGAACCACACTTCAATGAGAGTGAGGAGACATAAAATAATGAAATAAAAGAAAAGAAAGTACAAGAAAAACAAAGGAAAAATGATTGCAAAGAAATGTGATCAAGTTAAGCAATGGAAACCTAACGATGGGTGACTTTGGGAAATCACGGCGTGGACCGTTGGTATTACTGCGGGAACCACGGAAAACATTTTTGGACATAAATAGACCCTTGTTGAAGAATAAATATCATTAGAAATATCAAAGAAAAATTAAATAATTAGTACAAAGAAAAGTGAGAAATCGAAAAATAGACAAAATACGGTTATCAGAAAAATCGGGAATGCCACGAGCAGGGCATTATGGTCATTTGACATCGAAGTGTCTTTTGACCTAAATGTCCATTAAAAATAAATAGTATTACACTTAGAAAATAAAATGAAAAATTAAATTGGTGGTACCTAAAATAAATAGTGGAAATTATGGGTTAAATGTGGAATAAATGAATAATTACTTTATTATATGATTAAGTGACTAAGTGGACCACTAAGGGATTAATTAAATACATAGTGGGACATGTGTACACTTAAAATGCAGCTGAATAAGTCATCTTCCTCATTTGCATTCAAATTGCCGAATTGAAGAGTGAAGGAAACTCCATAGCCATTTTCATGCAAGCTTTCTTAACTCTCCATTTTCAACTCCAACCTCTTAGTGTTCTTCATTAAACTTTGTCTACACATCACAAGGAAGATATTGATACTAATTTTGAGAAGTTTGATGAAGGTTTAGCAAGTTACAATTAAAGGTAAGTTTGCATTTTTGAGAATTTCTTTGTTAAAGTTTATGTTCATGTTATGGGTGTTAGTTTGGTGAAAGAAAATTTTGAGTTTGAAGGGTTATTGTTGTTTTCATTTTGGACAGCCATGAGTCACGTTTTTGATGAGATATTTGTGCATATAATTGATGAGAAATGGTGTTGATCATGATGAATTAGTAACCTAGTGAATTATTTCATGTTTATGTGGTGATTTATGCACTTGGATGGGAAATTGTAAAATGTCCGGCACTTTGATGGTGAAGAATGGTTTGTGGCAGCTTGGGGACACTTGAGTAATGGTATATATTGAAGGAAATGTATGCAGAATATTAACCTAGAAGGATTGATGATATGTATGTAGATTGATCTTGTAAAGTGTGTGTAAAATTTGTAATGGTTAGGTGTGTTTGTAATAGTACTTAGAAATTGTAATTGTGAATGATATTGGTGTGTTGAGGCTGATTGGAATCTGCCCAAAATAATGTTAATGTAAAGTAGAAAGTGCTTTTGGTAATGTACCAAAACTGATTTGGTAGGGTATGGAAGTAAACTTTGCAAGGTAAATATGTGTTTTGAATGGGGTGTGAAAAGCATATTGAGGCAGTACACATTTTAGCCTATAACCTTAAATGTGTAAGCTCAATTGGTATGAGACCAATTTGAGGTGAAACTAGGCACAAAATGTGACAACTTTCATTGAGAAACCATGCCAAAATTCTGCTTGCAAGGTGACCTAAAAAATGACCAATTCGGATTAGGTGCAATTAGGACCTGAAAAATGACCAAGTGGGCAGCAGTGAGTGTTTAGGCCATAACTCACTCAAACCAGGTCCAATTGACCTGAAATTTTAACCAAGAATAGTTAAGACCCATACCTACAAGTCTTATGAAGACACCAAAGCCCAGAAATGACCATAAGCAAGTCAAACAACTTGCACAAGTTCAGGTCCAAAAACTGGCCGAACCAGAATTGACCAATTTGACCTAAAATTGACCTAAAATGGTACCATTTGACCAGCAATAGTGTAATGACCATAACTTGGTCTACTTAACTCGGATTGACCTGAAATTTTGCACGTGCAATAAGACCTAGATCTACAAGTTTGTAGTTTCGGCCGAGACCGAAAACCGAGGAACTAGATCGTCGGTTAGGTCAAACGGTGTCGGAATCGACAATTTGCATTAAAATGCACTAAGCAAGGAAATGACTTTGGTAAAACATACCAAACCTAAAACCCTATCAAATGTGACATATTAACGACACTAAAACCTAATTTACCTAAAGCATAGCGAGGGTCGGTATATTAGGTGATTAAGTGAATAATTGAGTTGATTGCATTATTTACCAAACACCATCGATAGAGACAGTTTAAATTAGTCTTGAAACACTTCAAATTGTGTTTCTCGATTACCAAAGACTCGGGAAAAGGGAAGGAAACACTGAGTCGGATCGAGGGCGATCATCGGAGGTTTGTGCACAACAAGCTGTTTCTTTTGAATTATTTTCAATGGAAATAAATATTGACTATTTGCATATCATTGTTTTAAATTGTGGAAATGTGTTTGGTGGACACTTATTGATTGAAAAACATTGTGAATGGTTTGAAGCTGTGAAAAATTGTTTGAATGGTATTTGATGGATACTTATTGATTGAAAAGCAACGTAAATGGTTTTGTGGAAATTGAAGTGAATTAAGAATTGTGTTGCCATTTTGTGAATGAAATTATAACTTTGGAAATTTATTGGATTCTTACGGATCATTTGAATAAAATGTTTGGAATTGTTTTGACTCACAATTGGCATGACACGGATAATATGTTCCTCCTCCATTAATGGGGTGAGTGTGATTATTCCTCCCTCTTTGACTTATTAGTGCAGGGTGAGTATGATTATGTTCCTCCCTCTTTGACTTCGATCTGAGGTGAGTATGGATGAGTTCTCATTATATAGCTAGCTTCCTCCCTCATTGATTTGATTATTGGGGTGAGCATGTCTTGTCGTGGTGTACAACCACGGCATATATGGAAAAAATTGTGTCATGGCCTAAATTGTGTTATAGATTGGCAACCTTTGTATTCTTGATTATTTGATCGAATTGTGTTATTATGTATTGTGAGATTGTGAAATTGATTTAAACTCTTATTGACATATCATCTATTGAATTCAACCATGATCGACTTATTGAAAATTATTGTGATATTAACAAATGGAGTTTAAATTCTTGTTGACATTTATTGTCTTGAATTTAACTATGGTTTTAAGTATCCACTATTGATATGATTTATGAATTGTGATTTAAAATTTGTATTTGGTAAATGTTGTGCACTGTGAGACATTGTCTCGTGATAGCTTTATTCTTTGTCGCGGTAGAGAGACAGAGGCGTGAGCTAGGCTGCTAGTATCGCCAATGAGAGATTTTTGGGTATAGTGAGTATACCACATGTGGCATTTTGTCTTGTAATGTATATTCCTTTGTATGTATATTTTGTTCTTGGTTTTGGCGATTGTAAATTTAAGTTATCTGATAAAGTTGTAAAATAATTATGAGTTATTTGGCTTGTAAAAATTGTGTTATATCTTTGTATCTTAGTCTTTGAAAATCACATGGATTTGACTTGAGAAATGTGTTGTGTTGATAAAAATGTTGGAGTTGAGATTTGAAAATATATTGAAGTGCTTTTACGAGTTTTACAAGAAGCTGTTTTGTCCAAAATACAAATGGCACCTTGCCAAAATTTTCTGAATATTCCAAATAAATCAAATGAGTTAGTTGTTTCACTTGATTCACCAAAGTCTTTCACACTGTAAATAGTGCTCACCACTGTAAAAGAAGTAAGAAAAGTTTTAAAATCCCTTGTAGTGTATTTAATGGATTATCGATGAAGCGGAGTTGGTAATTCATTAGGTATACTACGGGATCATGTTATGCCTTACGAGAGGGTAGGGTGTGACATGTTTTAGTGGTATCGAGCAAAGTTTTTAAATTACATTTTCACTGTCATTTGAATATTCTTTCTTCACGATTACAAGCTGCTCAATATCATTGTTTGATACATACGATTACATTACATTATAAATATGCACTAACGGAGAAATCTCCTTGTGTTATTGGTTTAGGAGATCTAAAATCCTCGCATTGACTATGGAAGAGGGTGATCGTTGATCGATCAATCTATTGAGGCTGAGGTGCAAGGGGATGCCCCATGCCTACATAATGTCAGTGGTTCAGTAGCACCAGCCCCTGCAGTACCACAGTTCTCTGCTCAGTTCGCTCAGCAGACGGCTGCAATGTTCCAACAAATGGATGGTAATGTGCCTACTCAAGTCCCAATCTGGACCAGGTGGTACAACCACGATCTTACGCTAGACAATATGACAAATTGATGAAGTATGGGGCTCTGAGTTCAAGGACGATAGATCCTCTAGAGGCGAACAATGGTTAGAGAGGATGGATAGGGTATTCAAGAAAGCGCATTGCAGAGGAGCTTAGATTTGAGTACTCGGTATCTTTGCTCTGAGGATGCTTATGATTGGTGGAAAACCATCCCCACGATCGATAGAACTGCGGTGCTAACATGGAATGACTTCCTCGAATTCGAGGCAAAAATATGTCACGATGCTTATGTAGACCGGAAGCTGCAAGAATTCCTAAGTGCGAAGCAGGCGGATCGGTGGTGAGTATGAAAGGGAATTCTCCGCCTAAGCCATTATCATGATAAGTCTACTTTCTACCGAGGGAGAGATGTAAGAGGTTTGAAACCGGCTTGAAGCCTAGTATCAGTTACAAGTGGTGGATTCAAACATAACAACTTCTCTGAACTTATTTCTCAAGCACTAGAATTAGAAAGAATTGAATCTGAGGCGGCTCTTGAGAAAAGAAATCGGAGAAGGCGAGAAAAAGAGGAAAGTCGTGAGCGAGTTCTAGTGGTCCCTCTTGGAAAGAGGAAAAACTTTGGGGATCTGACGGAGATAGTAAGAAGTCAGGTAGAGATAGATCTTTTGAATGAAACCACCTCGATCCGATCAGCCAACTCAACGAAACCAAATCTGTTGTCGGATCGACTTTGTGAAACTTGTGGTAAACCACATAGTGGGGTATGTTATAGAGCCGTAGGAGCATGCTTTAATTGTGGAGGCTGGTCATTTTGCTAAGGATTGTGTAAATCCAGTCGTTACGGATCATTTACTACACCAAAGGGATCAACCCAAGTTTCTACCCCAAAGAGTTCACCATCGGTTAGTAGAGGCAAAGGTAGAGGTAGGGTAGTACACCTAGAAGTCGGACTCTTGTGAATCGGCCAAAGCAGGGTGATGCTTCAGCGAGTATACGCTATCTGACAGAAAAGAAATGAGACTTTTGACATCATTCTGGTACTTTCTCAATTAGCAACTGAGATATATATATGTATTGTTTGACTGGAATTTTCATATTTTTACATTAGTGTTAGAACTATATGTTACATTGTTATTCGTTCTGAGAGGAATAAATTTTGGCGCATTAGTGATTAGCCCTTAAGATAAGGATTGTGATAATAAGTGAAATTAGTTTTGAAAGAGTTTATCGTGAAAAGTATTTTCTAACACACCATAAATTATAAAGCTAATTAGTGAGCCTACTTAATGTAAGGCAAGAGGGCGTAAAAGTAAGATGCGATAATGGAATTGCTCTTGATAAGGGCAAGGAGGTTCTTGTTAGAAATTGCTAATGGATATTGTAATCGAATAAGATTCGAATATCGGTGAATTCAAAAGAATAAAAGATAACAAAGTTTGATCTATTGGGATGTATCGTAGTAACTATGCAATGTTCTTGATGTTTATCTTGTAAGCTGCAGATTCTGATTACTAACTTGAGATTATTGTGTAGAGCTACGTACTAGCGATAGTACACCTAGATGAGAATAGTTGCCAGCGGCATCTGTTTTAGCATAGTTATGCGGGAATGAATTTAATTATTAGAAATAAGTTTGAAAATCCTACTTAGGGATCTAAAACTCAAAAGTTAAAATATCGAAAGGTTATAGTTCGGTACAAAAGGAAGTAAGTTATAGAACATTGTGAGATAAAAGAGTTATGGAAGTAGAGACTTGAGCAGTTGATTCATATGTAACAAAGAAATATTAGAATGTGAGGAAGACTATGGACTAGAATGGTCGGAGGACCAATGCACGATGAATGATTCTAATATGACCTCAAGGGTCATTCAAGAAGGAACGTGGTGAAATATTAGACAACATAATAGTAAGAGGAGATTGGTGTTATCCAAACAAAGTAAACATTGTATTAGATTGTTAAAAGTCTTACGATCATATAGAAAGGAGAAAATAAGCGTATGACTATTGTAAGATGATTCTTGGGTAAAATTTCGTGGGCGAAATTTATTTAAGGGGAGAATTGTAACACCCCTAAGTTCGGTAGTGCGTTCTGTTTGCTCCGGTGACTAGTGTTGTCAGGAGACTAGGATGCCTAGAACCACACTTCAATGAGTGAGGAGACATAAAATAATGAAATAAAAGAAAAGAAAGTACAAGAAAAACAAAGGAAAAATGATTGCAAAGAAATGTGATCAAGTTAAGCAGTAGGAAACCTAACGATGGGTGGCCTTTGGGAAATCACGGCGTGGACCGTTGGTATTACAATTTGAGGAACCACGGAAAACATTTTTGGACATAAATAGACCCTTGTTGAAGAATAAATATCATTAGAAATATCAAAGAAAAATTAAATAATTAGTACAAAGAAAAGTGAGAAATCGAAAAAGCAGACAAAACGGTGTTAGAAAAATCGGGAATGCCACGAGCAGGGCATTATGGTCATTTGACATCGAAGTGTGTTTTGACCTAAATGTCCAATTTAATTAAATAGTATTACACTTAGAAAATAATATGAAAAATTTAATTTGTGGTACCTAAAATAAATAGTGGAAATTATGGGTTAAATGTGGAATAAATGAATAATTACTTTATTATATGATTAAGTGACTAAGTGGACCACTAAGGATTAATTAAATACATAGTGGGACATGTGTACACTTAAAATGCAGCTGAATAAGTCATCTTCCTCATTTGCATTCAAATTGCGAATTGAAGAGTGAAGGAAACTCCATAGCCATTTTCATGCAAGCTTTCTTAACTCTCCATTTTCAACTCCAACCTCTTAGTGTTCTTCATTAAACTTTGTCTACACATCACAAGGAAGATATTGATACTAATTTTGAGAAGTTTGATGAAGGTTTAGCAAGTTACAATTAAAGGTAAGTTTGCATTTTTGAGAATTTCTTTGTTAAAGTTTATGTTCATGTTATGGGTGTTAGTTTGGTGAAAGAAAATTTTGAGTTTGAAGGGTTATTGTTGTTTTCATTTTGGACAGCCATGAGTCACGTTTTTGATGAGATATTTGTGCATATAATTGATGAGAAATGGTGTTGATCATGATGAATTAGTAACCTAGTGAATTATTTCATGTTTATGTGGTGATTTATGCACTTGGATGGGAAATTGTAAAATGGGCGGCACTTTGATGTTGAAGAATGGTTTGTGGCAGCTTGGGGACACTTGAGTAATGGTATATATTGAAGGAAATGTATGCAGAATATTAACCTAGAAGGATTGATGATATGTATGTAGATTGATCTTGTAAAGTGTGTGTAAAATTTGTAATGGTTAGGTGTGTTTGTAATAGTACTTAGAAATTGTAATTGTGAATGATATTGGTGTGTTGAGGCTGATTGGAATCTGCCCAAAATAATGTTAATGTAAAGTAGAAAGTGCTTTTGGTAATGTACCAAAACTGATTTGGTAGGGTATGGAAGTAAACTTTGCAAGGTAAATATGTGTTTTGAATGGGGTGTGAAAAGCATATTGAGGGCAGTACACATTTTAGCCTATAACCTTAAATGTGTAACCTCAATTGGTATGAGACCAATTTGAGGTGAAACTAGGCACAAAATGTGCCAACTTTCATTGAGAAACCATGCCAAAATTCTGCTTGCAAGGTGACCTAAAAAATGACCAATTCGGATTAGGTGCAATTAGGACATTAAAATTGACCAATTTGTCATCAGTGAGTGTTTATGACATAACTCACTCAAAACAGGTCATATTGAACTTAAATTTTAACCAAGAATAGTTAAGACCCATACCTACAAGTCTTATGAAGACACCAAAGCCCAGAAATGACCATAAGCAAGTCAAACAACTTGCACAAGTTCAGGTCCAAAAACTGGCCGAACCAGAATTGACCAATTTGACCTAAAATTGACCTAAAATGGTACCATTTGACCAGCAATAGTATAATGACCATAACTCGGTCTACTTAACTCGGATTGACCTGAAATTTTGCACCGCGTGCAATAAGACCTAAATCTACAAGTTTGTAGTTTCGGCGAGACCGAAAACCGAGGAACTAGATCGTCGGTTAGGTCAAACGGTGTCCGGAATCCGACAATTTGCATTAAAATGCACTAAGCAAGAAATGACTTTGGTAAAACATACCAAACCTAAAACCCTATCAAATGTGACATATTAACGACACTAAAACCTAATTTACCTAAAGCATAGCGAGGGTCGGTATATTAGGTGATTAAGTGAATAATTGAGTTGATGCATTATTTACCAAACACCATCGATAGAGACAGTTTAAATTAATCTTGAAACACTTCAAATTGTGTTTCTCGATTTACCAAAGACTCGGGAAAAGGAAGGAAACACTGAGTCGGATCGAGGGGGCGATCATCGAGGTTTGTGCACAACAAGCTGTTTCTTTTGAATTATTTTCAATGGAAATAAATATTGACTATTTGCATATCATTGTTTTAAATTGTGGAAATGTGTTTGGTGGACACTTATTGATTGAAAAACATTGTGAATGGTTTGAAAGCGTGAAAAATTGTTTGAATGGTATTTGATGGATACTTATTGATTGAAAAGCAACGTAAATGGTTTTGTGGAAATTGAAGTGAATTACGAATTGTGTTGCCATTTTGTGAATGAAATTATAACTTTGGAAATTTATTGGATTCTAACGGATCAATTCAATACAATGTTTGGAATTCTTTTGAGTCACAATAGGCATGACACGGATAATATGTTCCTCCTCCAGTAATGGGGGGAGGGGGAATATTCCTCCCTATTAGACTTATTAGTGCAGGGTGAGTATGATTATGTTCCTCCCTCTTTGACTTCGATCTGAGGTGAGTATGGATGAGTTCTCATTATATAGCTAGCTTCCTCCCTCATTGATTTGATTATTGGGGTGAGCATGTCTTGTCGTGGTGTACAACCACGGCATATATGGAAAAAATTGTGTCATGGCCTAAATTGTGTTATAGATTGGCAACACTTGTATTCTTGATTATTTGATCGAATTGTGTTATTATGTATTGTGAGATTGTGAAATTGATTTAAACTCTTATTGACATATCATCTATTGAATTCAACCATGATCGACTTATTGAAAATTATTGTGATATTAACAAATGGAGTTTAAATTCTTGTTGACATTTATTGTCTTAAATTTAACTATGGTTTTAAGTATCCACTATTGATATGATTTATGAATTGTGATTTAAAATTTGTATTTGGTAAATGTTGTACTGCTTGAGACATTGTCTCGTGATAGCTTTATTCTTTGTCGCGGTAGAGACAGAGCAGGCGTGAGCTAGAGTGCTAGTATCATGTGAGAGATTTTTGGGTATAGTGAGTATACCACATGTGGCATTTTGTCTTGTAATGTATATTCCTTTGTATGTATATTTTGTTCTTAGTTTTGGCGATTTGTAAATTTAAGTTATCTGATAAAGTTGTAAAATAATTATGAGTTATTTGGCTTGTAAAAATTGTGTTATATCTTTGTATCTTAGTCTTTGAAAATCACTGTGGATTTGACTTGAGAAATGTGTTGTGTTGATAAAAATGTTGGAGTTGAGATTTGAAAATATATTGAAGTGCTTTTTACAGGTTTTATGAAGAAGCTATTTTGTCCAAAATACAAATGGCACCTTGCCAAAATTTTCTGAGATATTCCAAATAAATCAAATGAGTTAGTTGTTTCACTTGATTCACAAAAGTCTTTCACACACTGTAAATAGTGCTCACCCTGTAAAAGAAGTAAGAAAAGTTTTAAAATCCCTTGTAGTGTATTTAATGGATTATCGATGAAGCGGAGTTGGTAATTCATTAGGTATACTACGGGATCATGTTATGCCTTCTGAGGAGGGGTAGGGTGTGACATGTTTTAGTGGTATCAGAGCAAAGTTTTTAAATTCTGTTTTCACCTGTCATTTGAATATTCTTTCTTCACAGTACAACTGCTCAATATCATTGTTTGATACATACAGTACATTACATTATAAATATGCACTAACGGGAGGAAATCTCCTTGTGTTATTGGTTTAGGAGATCTAAAATCCTCGCATTGACTATGGAAGAGGGTGATCGTTGATCGATCAATCTATTGAGGTGAGGTGCAAGGGATGCCCCATGCCTACATAATGTCGGTGGTTGATGCTTGACCGGCCTGCGATCTGTAGTTCTCTGCTCGATTCGCTCGTGACGGCTGCAATGTTCCAACAAATGGATGGTAATGTGCCTACTCAAGTCCCAATACAGACACCGGTGGTACAACCACAGTCTTACGCTGAACAATATGACAAATTGATGAAGTATGGGGCTCTGAGTTCAAGGGGACGATAGATCCTCTAGAGCGAACAATGGTTAGAGAGGATGGATAGGGTATTCAAGAAAGCGCATTGCAGAGGAGCTTAGATTTGAGTACTCGTATCTTTGCTACGAGGGGATGCTTATGATTGGTGGAAAACCATCCCCACGATCTGATAGAACTGCGGTGCTAACATGGAATGACTTCCTCGAGAATTCGGGCAAAAATATGTCACGATGCTTATGTAGACCGAAGCTGCAAGAATTCCTAAGTGCGAAGCAGGCGGATCGGTGGTGAGTATGAAAGGGAATTCTCCGCCTAAGCCATTATCACGATAAGTCTACTTTCTACCGAGGGAGAGATGTAAGAGGTTTGAAACCGGCTTGAAGCCTAGTATCAGTTACAAGTGGTGGATTCAAACATAACAACTTCTCTGAACTTATTTCTCAAGCACTAGAATTAGAAAGAATTGAATCAGGCGGCTCTTGAGAAAAGAAATCGGAGAAGGCGAAAAAGAGGAAAGTCGTGAGCGAGTTCTAGTGGTCCCTCTTGGAAAGAGGAAAAACTTTGGGGATCTGACGGAGATAGTAAGAAGTCAGGTAGAGATAGATCTTTTGAATGAAACCACCTCGATCCGATCAGCCAACTCAACGAAACCGGAAATCTGTTGTCGGATCGACTTTGTGAAACTTGTGGTAAACCACATAGTGGGGTATGTTATAGGCCGTAGGAGCATGCTTTAATTGTGGAGGCTGGTCATTTTGCTAAGGATTGTGTAAATCCAGTCGTTACGGATCATTTACTACACCAAAGGGATCAACCCAAGTTTCTACCCCAAAGAGTTCACCATCGGTTAGTAGAGGCAAAGGTAGAGGTAGGGTAGTACACCTAGAAGTCGGACTCACGTGAATCGGCCAAAGCAGGTGATGCTTCAACGAGTAGTATCGCTATCTGACGAGAAAAGAGTGAGACTTTTGACATCATTCTTGGTACTTTCTCAATTAGCAACTGAGATATATATATGTATTGTTTGACTGGAATTTTCATATTTTTACATTAGTGTTAGAACTATATGTTCTGTTGTTATTCGTTCTGAGAGGAATAAATTTTGGCGCATTAGTGATTAGCCCTTAAGATAAGGATTGTGATAATAAGTGAAATTAGTTTTGAAAGAGTTTATCGTGAAAAGTATTTTCTAACACACCATAAATTATAAAGCTAATTAGTGAGCCTACTTAATGTAAGGCAAGAGGGCGTAAAAGTAAGATCACGATAATGGAATTGCTCTTGATAAGGGCAAGGAGGTTCTTGTTAGAAATTGCTAATGGATATTGTAATCGAGAATAAGATTCGAATATCGGTGAATTCAAAAAGAATAAAAGATAACAAAGTTTGATCTATTGGGATGTATCGTAGTAACTATGCAATGTTCTTGATGTTTATCTTTGTAGCTGCGATTCTGATTACTAACTTGAGATTATTGTGTAGAGCTACGTACTAGCCGATAGTACACCTAGATGAGAATAGTTGCCAGCGGCATCTGTTTTAGCATAGTTATGCGGGACAGAATTTAATTATTAGAAATAAGTTTGAAAATCCTACTTAGGGATCTAAAACTCAAAAGTTAAAATATCGAAGGTTATAGTTCGATTACAAAGGAAGTAAGTTATAGAACATTGTGAGATAAAAAGAGTTATGGAAGTAGAGACTTGAGCAGTTGATTCATATGTAACAAAGAAATATTCGAATGTGAGGAAGACTATGGACTAGAATGGTCGGAGGACCAATGCACGATGAATGATTCTAATATGACCTCAAGGGTCATTCAAGAAGGAACGTGGTGAAATATTAGACAACATAATAGTAAGAGGAGATTGGTGTTATCCAAACAAAGTAAACATTGTATTAGATTGTTAAAAGTCTTACGATCATATAGAAAGGAGAAAATAAGCGTATGACTATTGTAAGATGATTCTTGGGTAAAATTTCGTGGGCGAAATTTATTTAAGGGGAGAATTGTAACACCCTAAGTTCGGTAGTGCGTTCTGTTTGCTCCGGTGACCAGTGTTGTCAGGACGACTAGGATGCCTAGAACCACACTTCAATGAGTGAGGAGACATAAAATAATGAAATAAAAGAAAAGAAAGTACAAGAAAAACAAAGGAAAAATGATTGCAAAGAAATGTGATCAAGTTAAGCAGTAGGAAACCTAACGATGGGTGGCCTTTGGGAAATCACGGCGTGGACCGTTGGTATTACTGGCTGCGGGGAACCACGGAAAACATTTTTGGACATAAATAGACCCTTGTAGAAGAATAAATATAAAAAGAAATATCAAACAAAAAATAAAATAATTAGTACAAAGAAAAGTGAGAAATCGAAAAGCAGACAAAACCAGTATCTCAGAAAAATCGGGAATGCCACGAGCAGGGCATTATGGTCATTTGACATCCGAAGTGTCTTTTGACCTAAATGTCCATTAAAAATAAATAGTATTACACTTAGAAAATAAAATGAAAAATTAAATTGGTGGTACCTAAAATAAATAGTGGAAATTATGGGTTAAATGTGGAATAAATGAATAATTACTTTATTATATGATTAAGTGACTAAGTGGACCACTAAGGGGATTAATTAAATACATAGTGGGACATGTGTACACTTAAAATGCAGCTGAATAAGTCATCTTCCTCATTTGCATTCAAATTGCCGAATTGAAGAGTGAAGGAAACTCCATAGCCATTTTCATGCAAGCTTTCTTAACTCTCCATTTTCAACTCCAACCTCTTAGTGTTCTTCATTAAACTTTGTCTACACATCACAAGGAAGATATTGATACTAATTTTGAGAAGTTTGATGAAGGTTTAGCAAGTTACAATTAAAGGTAAGTTTGCATTTTGAGAATTTCTTTGTTAAAGTTTATGTTCATGTTATGGGTGTTAGTTTGGTGAAAGAAAATTTTGAGTTTGAAGGGTTATTGTTGTTTTCATTTTGGACAGCCATGAGTCACGTTTTTGATGAGATATTTGTGCATATAATTGATGAGAAATGGTGTTGATCATGATGAATTAGTAACCTAGTGAATTATTTCATGTTTATGTGGTGATTTATGCACTTGGATGGGAAATTGTAAAATGGGCGGCACTTTGATGTTGAAGAATGGTTTGTGGCAGCTTGGGGACACTTGAGTAATGGTATATATTGAAGGAAATGTATGCAGAATATTAACCTAGAAGGATTGATGATATGTATGTAGATTGATCTTGTAAAGTGTGTGTAAAATTTGTAATGGTTAGGTGTGTTTGTAATAGTACTTAGAAATTGTAATTGTGAATGATATTGGTGTGTTGAGGCTGATTGGAATCTGCCCAAAATAATGTTAATGTAAAGTAGAAAGTGCTTTTGGTAATGTACCAAAACTGATTTGGTAGGGTATGGAAGTAAACTTTGCAAGGTAAATATGTGTTTTGAATGGGGTGTGAAAAGCATATTGAGGGCAGTACACATTTTAGCCTATAACCTTAAATGTGTAACCTCAATTGGTATGAGACCAATTTGAGGTGAAACTAGGCACAAAATGTGCCAACTTTCATTGAGAAACCATGCCAAAATTCTGCTTGCAAGGTGACCTAAAAAAATGACCAATTCGGATTAGGTGCAATTAGGACCTGAAAAATGACCAATTGGGCAGCAGTGAGTGTTTAGGCCATAACTCACTCAAACCAGGTCCAATTGACCTGAAATTTTAACCAAGAATAGTTAAGACCCATACCTACAAGTCTTATGAAGACACCAAAGCCCAGAAATGACCATAAGCAAGTCAAACAACTTGCACAAGTTCAGGTCCAAAAACTGGCCGAACCAGAATTGACCAATTTGACCTAAAATTGACCTACAATGGTACCATTTGACCAGCAATAGTGTAATGAGCATAACTTGGTCTACTTAACTCGGATTGACCTGAAATTTTGCACGCGTGCAATAAGACCTAAATCTACAAGTTTGTAGTTTCGACCGAGACCGAAAACCGAGGAACTAGATCGTCGGTTAGGTCAAACGATGTCCGGAATCGACAATTTGCATTAAAATGCACTAAGCAAGGAAATGACTTTGGTAAAACATACCAAACCTAAAACCCTATCAAATGTGACATATTAACGACACTAAAACCTAATTTACCTAAAAGCATAGCGAGAATTCGGTATATTAGGTGATTAAGTGAATAATTGAGTTGATTGCATTATTTACCAAACACCATCGATAGAGACAGTTTAAATTAGTCTGAAACACTTCAAATTGTGTTTCTCGATTACCAAAGACTCGGGAAAAGGAAGGAAACAGAGTCGGATCGGGGGCAGTCATCGAGGTTTGTGCACAACAAGCTGTTTCTTATGAATTATTTTCAATGGAAATAAATATTGACTATTTGCATATCATTGTTTTAAATTGTGGAAATGTGTTTGGTGGACACTTATTGATTGAAAAACATTGTGAATGGTTTGAAACTGTGAAAAATTGTTTGAATGGTATTTGATGGATAATTATTGATTGAAAAGAAATGTAAATGGTTTTGTGGAAATTGAAGTTAATTACGAATTGTGTTGCCATTTTGTGAATGAAATTATAACTTTGGAAATTTATTGGATTCTTACGGATCATTTGAATAAAATGTTTGGAATTGTTTTGACTCACAATTGGCATGACACTGATAATATGTTCCTCCTCCATTAATGGGGTGAGTGTGATTATTCCTCCCTCTTTGACTTATCAGTCTGGGTTGAGTATGATTATGTTCCTCCCTCTTTGAGTTCGATCTGAGGTGAGTATGGATGAGTTCTCATTATATAGCTAGCGTCCTCCCTCATTGATTTCGATTATTGGGGTGAGCATGTCTTGTCGTGGTGTACAACACGGCATATATGGAAAAATTTGTGTCATGGCCTAAATTGTGTTATAGATTGGCAACACTTTGTATTCTTGATTATTTGATCGAATTGTGTTATTATGTATTGTGAGATTGTGAAATTGATATAAACTCTTATTGACATATCATCTATTGAATTCAACCATGATCTGACTTATTGAAAATTATTGTGATATTAACAAATGGAGTTTAAATTCTTGTTGACATTTATTGTCCTGAATTTAACTATGGTTTTAAGTATCGTCTATTGATATGATTTATGAATTGTGATTTAAAATTTGTATTTGGTAAATGTTGTACTGCTTGAGACATTGTCTCGTGATAGCTTTATTCTTTGTCGCGGTAGAGAGGCAGAGCAGAGCGTGAGCTAAATTGCTAGTATCGCCATGAGAGATTTTTGGGTATAGTGAGTATACCACATGTGGCATTTTGTCTTGTAATGTATATTCCTTTGTATGTATATTTTGTTCTTAGTTTTGTGATTGTAAATTTAAGTTATCTGATAAAGTTGTAAAATAATTATGAGTTATTTGGCTTGTAAAAGTTGTGTTATATCTTTGTATCTTAGTCTTTGAAAATCACTGTGGATTTGACTTGAGAAATGTGTTGTGTTTATAAAAATGTTGGAGTTGAGATTTGAAAATATATTCAAGTCCTTTTCTGAGTTTTACGAAGAACTGTTTTGTCCAAAATACAAATGGCACCTTGCCAAAATTTTTACAGATATTCCAAATAAATCAAATGAGTTAGTTGTTTCACTTCAGTTCACAAAAGTCTTTCACACCTGTAAATAGTGCTCACCACTGTAAAAGAAGTAAGAAAAGTTTTTAAAATCCCTTGTAGTGTATTTAATGGATTATCAGTAGACGGAGTTGGTAATTCATTAGGTATACTACGGGATCATGTTATGCCTTACAGAGGGGTAGGGTGTGACAATAATTGCACATTCACCATCCATTTACCTTTGCACACCATTGTGGTGCATCAATCATGCGCACCATGGTGTTCATCATTTGTGCCGCCACCTTGGCTTTGCAACCAGCAATGAACTTTTGATCTCATGATCAAACACACAATTAAATCATATAAACATCAATCTAAATGACAAATATAGTGGCTCTAATACCAATTGAACAAACGGAAGCGTGAAAAACACAAGTTTATACCATTGAATTCAAAAATTTAATCTAGGGTCACATGCATCATGCAAGATTTATTTTTATTTATTTGATTTCAATAATAAACAACATATTAAAACTATTTTAATATGTTTTTGGATCTGTATTTGCCATTTAAGATTTTAAAATTAATCAGATTAATTTTAGAACCCTAGATTAAATCAAGAACGATTACACTAACCTCTTGATGCACTGCAGCGTGTCTGCGCCTTTGAGATTTGTCTTCAGGACACCAAATGCTGTCCCTCTAGCTTGTCTACACCAAGAACACCTATGGCAGCCCTTGAACAGCTTCTAAAGCTTTTTTCTATTAATTAGAAATACAAGTTCTGCCTTTTAAGAGATTAGAGATGTAAATAGGACACTAGAAATAATTTCTAGTGTTCCTAATTCAAGAGATTGATGGCTAATCTCTTTGAATTGATGAGAGATGAAGAAGAATAGATGAAGAGCCTCAAAATGACGTAACAAAGAAGAGGAGTGGCTGCTAGTTGTTTTTTCTTTTTCATAACAACACTTAAATAGCTAGGTTAACACATTAAACCCTTGCCACATGTCACCCTTTGATTAGCTCTAGGTTTAAGTGACCCAATCACATTGTGCCAAGTGTCAAACCTATATTTAATCTTAATATTAATCATCTTACATGATTAAAAATATTTGGCAAGCTTATGTGTAATCCCATGTGTCAGCATCTCATGGTGCCACGTGCCACCATCTCATGGTGCCACGTACCACACTGTGAAATGATCAAAATGCCCTTGTGTCTTAATTTTGAGTTCTTAACCCAAAATAATTATTTTTTTTTTCTTCTAATCAATTTATATCAAATATAAATTAATTAATTAATCTCTATTAATTAATTTCTCATTAATTAAATTCATATTTAAACACTTTAAATATAAATTTAACTTATACTATACATCCAATAATCTAGATTTGGTTTCAAGTCATGCTAGGGACTTTACAATTTAATTGTAAACCAAACCTATTTAATTAATCAATTAAACTCTTTAATTAATTAATTAAATCATATTTAAATAGGTGATAACTTGTGTATGTGTGTGACTTAGTAGGCTCATCACTAATTGGCAATGAGACATGATATCAACTCTTAATATCATCAGAACTCTTTCTTGCCATAAATGATTTCTCTAAATCATTTTATGAACCTCATAGACCATGGTTAACACCTAGCATAGCATGCCATGGCCACCCAATTAGTAATAAGGTTTACCTTAAATGAACCTATAATCATATGTTACCATGCACTAGAATCTCTCTGTTACAAAATCCCAACTCAAGCTGGAGTCATGGTTTATGTCAAACTCCATTTGCTATGAATATTATGTTCTCTTTTAATTCCAATTCTTGATTAAAAGATTTTCTCATCAGAAACTCTTTTCTGAATAAATCTATCTGTCCTGGCCAGGAACTTGAAACATCAAGAACAATTAAATGAACATAGGATTTTATCTCTATTTACTTAAAGGAACAGATTCCATCTTGATCAACACCTACCTCCATATATAACTAGCAAGAGCCAACACATGCCCATATACCCATACACAGTACAAGTATGAAAGCAGTATCAAACTCAAACTACCTATACACAAGATAACTGTGCTATCTCAGGTCTAAAGATTATATGCACTGATATGATTTATGACAAAACATTGACAAGAGTAAGCTCCATGTGCTTGTCATAATTGTCACTGGTTCGGCCTACTTATCATTTATAAGTGCCTATCATATTTGTTATATGGCATGAGCTCACCATTCCATCTTATTTATATCTCATATAAATAACTTGGGAACAAATATGAATACAATCTTTCTGGATAAGTCATGTCCTTATTATGAAGTATCCTCGATTGTGAACCTATTTATGATACTTTGTGCTAGAAATATTGTCACTCATATTCTTAACAACTTAAGAATAATATTTCTAACAAAATATCAATAGACCTTTTCTATTACACATAAATATATTATCTAAATAGAAAAGTGGAAATGCCTTTTATTAATAAAATATGTACAAGATACATACTAAATGATATGCTCTAGGGCATACTACTAACATTCTTTTCATCCTTTCCCTTATATAGCTAGGTCACCACTTAAAACCCTTGTTACATGTCACCTTCTGATTGGCTTTAGGTTTAATTTGCCCAATCACATTATGCCTAGTGTCAAACCTAGATTTAATCTTGACTTTAAACATCTTACATGATTAAAAGACAAATGGCAAGCTTATGTGTATTGCCATGTGTCACCATCTCATGGTGCCACATGTCACCCTGTGAAATAACCAAAATACGCCTGTGTCTTAATTTTGAGTTCTCAACCTAAAACAATTATTTCTCTTATTCTAATTAATTTAAATCAAATATAAATTAATTAATTAATCTCTATTAATTAATTTCTCATAATTAAATTCATATTTAAATACTTTAAATATAAATTTAACTTATACTATACATCCATTAACCTAGATTTGGTTTCAAGCCATGCTAGGGACTTTGCAATCTAATTGCAAACCAAACCTATTTAATTAATCAATTAAACTCTTTAATTAATTAATTAAATCATATTTAATTTGGTGATTACTTGTGTATGTGTGTGACTTACTAGGCTCATCACTAATTGGCAATGAGACATGATATCAACTCTTAATATTATCAAAACTCTTTCTTACCATAAATGATTTCTATAAATCATTTTATGCACCTCATAGACCATCGTTAACACCTAGCATAGCTTGCCATGGCCACCCAATCAGTAATAAGATTTACCTTAAATGAACCTATAATCATATGTTACCATGCACTAGAATCTCTCTGTTATAAAATTCCAATTTGAGCTAGAGTTATGGTTTATGTCAAACCCCATTTGCTCTGAATATAATGTTCGCTTTTAATTCCAGTTCTTTATTAAAAAGATTTTCTCATCAGAAAATCTTTTCTGATTAAATTCTATTTTTCTTGGCCAGGAACTTAAAACATCAAGAACAATTAAATGAACATGGGATTTTATCCCTATTTACTTAGGGTAACAGATTCCATCTTGATCAACACCTACCTCCATATATAACTAGTACGAGCCAACACATGCCCGTATACCTATACAAAGTACAAGCATGAAAGTAGTATCAAACTCAAACCACCTATATACAAGATAACTGTGCTATCTTAGGTCTAAAGATTACATGCACTAATATGATTTATGATAATACATTGACAAGAGTAAACTCCATGTGCTTGTCATAAATGTCATTGGTTCGGCCTACTTATCATGTATAAGTGCTTATCATGTTTGTTATATGCATGAGACTCACCATTCCATCTTATTTACATCTCATATAAATAACTTAGGAACAAACATTATTACAATCTTTCTAAATAAGTCATGTCCTTATTGTGAATTATCCTCGATTGTGAACTAATTTATAATACTTTGTGCTAGAAATACTGTCACTTATATTCTTAACAACTTAAGAATAGAATTTCTAACAAAATATCAATGGACCTTTTCTATTACACATAAATATATTATGTAAATGGAAAAGTGAAAATGCCTTTTATTAATAAAAACATGTACAAGATACATACTAAATGATATGCTCTAGGGCATACTACTAACAATCTCCCACAAGCATTAGAGCCATTCATTACAATATCTTAAACCCATCTTCTCAAGATGTCAGTTTAGCTGAGTTTGTGACATAGGCTTAGTGAATAGATCAGCTGGATTTTCAGCTGATGCTATTTTCTGCATGGCTACATCGCCTCGCCCAACTATTTCTCTGATAATGTGGCAGCGCCTTTCTATGTGTTTAGATTTCTGGTGAGACCGGGGTTCCTTAGCTTGTACGACTGCTCCATTGTTGTCACAGTAAAGTGGAACTATTGACTCAATGGAAGGAACTACTACAAGTTCTGTCACGAACTTCTTTATCCAAACAACTTCCTTTGCAGCATCTGATGCAGCAATATACTCAGCCACGGTAGTGGAATCTGCACTCGTACTTTGTTTGAAACTCTTCCAACTGACTGCACCTCCATTAAAATGAACACATATCCTGAGGTAGACTTTCTATCATCGATATCTGATTGGAAATCAGAATCAGTATAACTATCCAATTGCAAGTCTCCACCTCCATATATCAAGAATAAATCCTTAGTTCTTCTCAAGTACTTAAGGATATTCTTGACAGCTATCCAGTATTCTAAACCTGGATTGGATTGATACCTACTAGTCAAACTAACACCATATGCGATATTCGGCCTAGTACACAACATTGCATACATCAAACTTTCAATAGCCGAAGCATATGGAATCCTGGCCATTTTATCTCTTTCTTCAGGTGTCTTTGGAGACATCTCTTTAGAAAGGTGGATACCATGTCTCACTGGTAACAATCCTCTCTTGGAATCAAGCATGTTAAACCTCTTTAACACCTTTTCCAAGTATAGACTTTGGGATAAACCAATTATTCTTTTCGCTCTATCTCTATAGATGCAAATCCCAAGAATATAGGTTGCCTGCCCTAAGTCTTTCATGGAGAATGTATTTGACAACCATACCTTTATAGTTGTCAACATACCTGTGTCATTACCCATCAACAGAATATCATTCACATATAAGACAAGGAAAGTGATAGCACTGTCACTAACCTTCTTATATACACATGGCTCATCCTCATTTTTGGTAAAACAAAATGACTTAATGGCTTCATCAAAATGGATGTTCTAACTCCTCGAAGCTTGCTTCAACCCATAAATGGATCACTTTAGCTTGCATACTTTGGAACCATCTTGGGATTCAAAACCCCTAGGTTGTTCCATGAAAATGTTTTCTTCAATGTATCCATTGAGAAAAGCTGTTTTGACATCCATCTACCAAATCTCATAATCATAGTATGCAGCTATTGCTAATAGAATCCTAATTGATTTAAGGATGGCAACAGGTAAGAAAGTCTCCTCATAGTCGATTCCTTACCTTTTGTGAAACCCTTTCACTACTAGCCTTGCTTTATAGGTCTCTGCCTTTCCATCAGAATTAATTTTCTTCTTGAAAACCCATTTGTTCTCTATAGGTACAATACCTTTAAGTGAGTCAACAAGATCCCAAACTTGATTCTTATACATGGAATCAATCTCGGATTTCATAGCATCAATCTATTTTGAAGAGTCTATATCTGATATAGCTTCTTCATAGGTAAGTGGATTATCTCCATGATCAACTTCTTCATGAGTAGATAACTCTTGTTCTTCTTCATGAAGGAAACCATATCTCATTGGTGGGTGAGATACCCTGGTTATTCTATGAGGAACAGCTGTAGATGTTTCATCAATAGGTGTAGGTTGACTAGATGGATCTATATCCATCTAATCTGTTGGTTGATCAGAATTCTCCAATTCTAACTCTATTTGCCTTCCTTTGCATCCTTCTTGAACAAACTGTTATTCAAGAAATGTGGCATCTCTACTTACCACAACCTTTTGTGATATAAGTAAATAAAAATAATATCCAAAACTATCTTTTGGATATCCAACAAATCGACCCTTTTCTAATCTGGTTTCCAATCTATCAATGTTCAGCTTTTTGATATAAGCTGGACAACCCCAAATCTTAACATGCTTAAGACTTGGTTTTCTTCCATGCCATATCTCATAAGGTGTGGAAGAGACTGATTTTGATTGAATCCTATTCAGAATATGCAAAGATGATTCTAATGCAAATCCCTAAAAGGAGATTGGCATATCAGTATAGCTCATCATACTATGTACCATATCCAATAGGGTACGATTTCTCCTTTCAGATACACCATTCAGCTGTGGTGTTCCTGGAGGAGTCAGTTGGGAAATAATGCCATGCTCTCTTAAGTATTCATCAAATTCAGTACTCAAGTATTCACCTCCACGATCTGATCGAAGAGCTTCAATACTTTTTCCTGTCTGATTTTCTACTTCAAATTGAAATTCTTTGAACTTTTCAAAGGATTCATGTTTGTATTTCATCAAATACAAATACCCAAACCTTGATTTATTATCAGTAAAGGTAATAAAGTAATGAAAACCACCTCTAGCCATTTCTTTAAATGGACCACATACATCACTATGTATTAGCTCAAAAATATTTTCAGCTCTTAGCCCTTGTCTTACAAAGGGTGATGTAGTCATTTTGCGCTGAAGGCAAGATTCACAAGTTAGAGTAGGCTCAGAGTCCAATGAGGATAAAATCCCCATTTTCTCTAATTTTGTAATCCTATATTATGCAACATGACCTAACCTTAAGTGCTAAATATATTTTGAACTTGAGTTGATTTTCACCATGGCATTGCATTCATTTAGATCATTTGCATTCATTTGGTGTTTGTCATTATTATGCAAATAATAAAGACCATCATTCATATAACCCGAACTAACATATTTATTTCCAAAATAAATATTGCAAACATCATCTGTGAACTGAAATTCATAGCCATTTCTAGTGAAACTAGATATAGAAATGATGTTCTTAAAAGCATCAGGTACATATAAAATATTATCCAAATACAAAACATGTCCAGACATGTAAAAAGATTTAGATCCTATGGCTAAAGCTTCAACAGCTGAGCCATCGCCAATTCGGTGTCTAACATTTAGAGAACGTAAGCTGCTACTATTTGCTAGTTCCTGCATATCATAAAAAATATGAGAACTGGCACCAGTATCTAAAACCCAAGCTGCAGATGAACTATAAGTATCATCAGAATCTAAATAAAAAGATATGGACATACCTTTCAAAGGTGTATCCTTTTTGTCTTTCAGAGAAGCAAGATACCCTGGGCAGTTCCTTTTCCAATGCCCATCCTGCTGGCAGTGGAAACACTTTCCTTTGCCTCCATCAGCTTTAGTCTTCCCTTTCTGTTTAGCTATTTTCTTGGAAGGACCAGGAATCTGAGGTTTCTTTTTCTTATTGCCCTTCTTCTTGTTGGACTTTCCAGCAGAAGAAGATGTATTCAAAGCTACCTCTTTTCCTTTATTGCCTGGCATATTCTTTTGGGCAATAACTAGCATGTTGAGTAAACCAGCCAAGGTGCATTCCTGCTTAGTCATATGGAAATTTGTCATAAAATTCCCAAAAGACTCAAGAAGGGACTGAAGGATCAAATCCGTTTGCAGTTGGAAATCCATGTTAAAGTCAAGATGTTCTAACTGCTCAATTAGCCGAATCATCTTATGGACATGATCCCTAAAATTCTGTCCCTCAGACATCCTTATGCAAAATAGTTGTCTAGATATCTCATACCTAGCATTCATGCTGTGCTCACCATACAACTCTTGTAGGTGAAGAAGGATCTCACTCGCACTCTGCATGTTCTCATGTTGCTTCTGTAACTCATTACTCATAGAAGCAAGCATGTAACACTTGGCTCTCATATCATGCTCCTTCCACTTATCCAAAGTTTCATGTTCCTCTTGTGTAGCCTCTGGAGGTAAGGGACCAGGAACCTGTGAGTCTATAACATATCCTATATGTTCAAGGTTTAGGAAAAGTTTCAAATTTCTTAGCCAATCAGATAGATTAGGTCCTGTCAACCTATTGCGTTCAAGTATGCTTACAAGTGTCACACCTTACCCCTCTATAAGGCATAACATGATCCCGTAGAATACCTAATGAACTACCGAAATTCACCTACCGATAACTCATTAAGTACCTTACAAGGGATTTTAAAATCATTTTCTTACTTTTTAGAAGTGGTGAGCATTTTCTAATAGGTATTAAAACATTTAATTAGAGTTTGAAAACTAGTTAAAATTTTTGTCCCTTTTTATATTTCCATAAATTTTAGAAAAATTTTGGCAGAGTGTCGTCTGTATTTTGATAAAACAGTTCTTCAAATACCTGTAAAAAGCACTTTCAATGATTTATCTCATCAACTTCATTAAATCAATATCCATCACGACCAATTTTAACATCATTTCTCAAATTCCAAAAATTCAAATCTATAATTTCGAATTCAATATCATCCAAAATACTACTAAGTAATTTCATTCAAATTAAAAACAATATACTTCCATTCAAATTTCATTAAAGATAAAACAATTTGCATTCATCCAAAATTTACATTAGAAAAATCCAACTAATATTATTACAAACTTTATACAACTGCTCATGGCCAGTTCTACATGTACATACATTTACATACATCAAAATAATTTTTACAATCAGGGTATAAAATATACCCGATGGAACTTCAAGGAAGGTGGCTCCAAAATCCTCAGCAGCTCACTCAACTGCTTTTCTAGTCTCTATATCTGCGACAGCAATAACAGCCATCGCTGAGTACTATGACTCAGGGGTGCACAACATACTAAAATAATCTTTATGCAGAATTTAAATCATCCTTATTCAAAAATTGAACTAAACATGAGAAATAAATACAAAACATGATTTAGATGTTTTAATCCAACAATTTCATTTCGAAAGTCTCAAAACAAATTTCATAAAAACACACAGTTATATCATGCCATTCGAAACATATTAATCTCAATAGCCAAAGGCTTATGAGAAGTCACATCACAAGGTTAGCTAGCTCAAAGATATGGGAACCCATTCTTTTTCTTCTTTTACTGGCACATAACCCAACACTTTAGCCAAAGAAGGAATCAAAATTCGAAACTGATTTTCCCCACTAGTCATGCTAGTGAGGTGTTCAAATATATAGTCATGACACTGTGGTTTCAAAACTATCTTAACAATTTACTAAACATTTATTGCCATTTCAAACATACACAAATAAACTTTCAACAATTTAAAGCAAAAGCATAATACACATTTCATGCACTTTGTAAATGAATTTTAAAGCATATTGATGTTATGCACAAACCTTATACGAGTCGTCTCTTGGCCTTGACTCGACGCCTCGGGTTCTTTCCTGGTATTTTTTTCCACTGAAACACACAATTTCACAGTGTTTCAGTATCATAATTTATCATAAATCCAAAAATAAATTCAAATCTACTTATATCAAGCTTAAATATGCTAAATTTGACGTTCTTTAAAATTTGTATTTCTGGGTTACTATTCACGATACTATTTAAGTCAACTTGTTGACTTTCTAATGCTTAATAGGTATGGGAATTCTAATTTCACCCACATGCCACATTTTGGTTACCTAATTTGTTGGTTTTGATTCTTTTTTCAAATCTTAAGTATTTTAGGCACAAATTTCAAATTTTTAGTTTTGGTATCCTATTTTGTACTGCTCCATTGGTCATGTTGCTGTTAGAATTTGGCTAAGTTTTCTTCATAGAAGTTGTTCCTTATTGTCTTAAATTTATTTTCCTTTTTGAATCACTCCATTTGGAGTTTTGTAGCCCAAGTTATAGCCATTTGAACATGGCTGGCCGGATTGGTCTAAACGAGATTTTCTAGGCAACTAATTTGGTTCTGGTAGTTTTAGGTCACTAACTTTGGGTGGCTAAATGACTTGGTTAAGGGCATAATTTAGACTTGTGTTATTCATGAAAATTGTAGGGCTATGTGTTAGCTTTCTAATGGTAAATTTCAAGTCATTTGGACCTGCCTAGCCCAAGTTATGGCCAAATGAACTGTTCATTTGGTCATTTTTGTATAGGTCAGTTTGCCTAATCCGGATTTTACCAATTTATTGACTATGCTATGGTCACTTTCTAGGCATGATTCCTGAATGAAAAATGTGCCATTTTGTGTCTAGTTTCATTCCCAATTAGCCTAACACCAATTGGGTTGGTAAATTTTCAATTTTGGTTCCTGAAAGGGACCTTGGTCATGCTACCTGTAGGATGACCATAACCAATCCGAATTTAAACTTAATTCCAATACTTCCTACACATCACAATTGGCCATACATGACCATTTTTCAACTCAAGCAAGGTCAAATACATCATTTGGCTACTTCTCATATTTTTTCTCCCAAAACCCTAGCTGCCAAAACCCTAACTCACTAATTGTTACATTTTGCTAAATCAAAGCATTTAAACATAATCACCCAACTCATTAAAGCTCATGTTCACCTTTAATTCAATCAAACTCAAGTAAACCCTAGTTCATTACTTGATGGCCGAAAATTACATTTCTCAGATTCACCCATAATTTCCTTCAATTTCTTACTTATTTGATCATCTTTAAGCTAGTTTACAAGGAATACATGAAAATAATAGATTAATGGCCACTAACCTCTCTTAGGGAAAATCTTCAAGCTTGTTACTTCCAATTCTTTTTTTCTTTATGCTTCCAAGTGATTCCTCAAGAAGTTAGGAGAATTTTTTATGAAGACTACTAAGTGTTTTAAGGTGAAGACTTGGGGGAAATCTAGTGAGAAGATGAAGAAATGTGTAGAGAGAGAGATGATAGGTGAGCCGACAAAATGGTGAGGAAGAAGAGTGTTTTTTTCTTTTTCTTTTCTTCTGAATTTTAGCTTAATTAATACATAATTATCCCATAAATTTTCAATATTTAATTATTAGGTTTATTACATCATGCATGATGTCATGCAAGATGTAAGTAACCTGTTTCAATCAATTTTTTTTCTTTTTCCTCTTTTTTTTTTCATTTTTCCTTAGTTTTTTAATTTAATTCTTAATCCTAAAATTTTCTTTTCTCTGATTTTATTGGACAGTTAGGTCAGGAGTCAGCTCTAGGGGTGAATTGACCAAATTGCCCCTTGTCAGTTCGACCCGGTTTGCAAGTAATTCAATATTTCTTTCGGAGTCCTAACCTAATTATTTGACTTGCTTAACCATTCTTTTCTATGATTTTCTCTTTTCCACTATGTTCGCAATAGTCCTAAGAACCACGGCATCACATTTTATGGTTCGAAATTTGAGTTTAAATCGATCTCGTAGTCCTTCCCGAGAAGGTCACCCATCGCTGTGACTCTCAGCTCATTTAACTTCTTGTGTTATGTTTTTCTTATTTATACTTAACTATTTAGCAATTACTAATCATTTGCATTCGGGGCTTAACTAGGTGTCTTAGACGTGGTTCTAATCCCCTTAATTGTCCGGATCGACACTGGTCACCGGAATAGTGAAATATACTAGGCTATGCAAATAGGGGTGTTACAGCAAGGATATTGGATGGTGGTGCTTATTCTGTGCACATTATTATCAGAAAATTAACTGCAAAAAATAACCAGATTAATTAGTAAATGTATCATGTAATTAACCAAAATGATTATAATCTTTTAATCAAATTGGTCCTCCCACTAACTTAGCGAATCCTACACTTTCAAAGTACAAAATGGAAATCCTAGTTGGATGGATTTCTAGTGGGGGATTGAATTCTTATAATCATATTGATCATCCTCAAGCACATCCATTATTGGAATTATAATAAATTATAAGTGAGCAACTCCTTGCCCTGAAGGAACGGAAGCGTGAAAAACACAAGTTTATACCATTGAATTCAAAAATTTTCACCTAGGGTCACATGCATCATGCAAGATTTATTTTTATCTATTTGATTTCAATGATAAACAACATATTAAAACTCTTTTAATATGTTTTTGGATCTGTATTTGCCATTTAAGATTTTAAAATTAATCAGATTAATTTTAGAACCCTAGATTAAATCAAGAACGATTACACTAACCTCTTGATGCACTGCAGCGTGTCTGCGCCTTTGAGATTCGTCTTCAGGACACCATATGTTGTCCCTCTAGCTTGTCCACACCAAGAACACCTATGGCAGCCCTTGAATAGCTTCTAAAGCTTTTTCTATTAATTAGAAAATCAAGTTCTGCCTTTTAAGAGATTAAAGATGTAAACAGGATACTAGAAACAATTTCTAGTGTTCTTAATTCAAGAGATTGATGGCTAATCTCTTTGAATTGATAAGAGATAAAGAAGAAGAGATAAAAACCCTCAAAGTAGTGTGACAAAGGAGTGTGGCTGCTGGTTGTGTTTTATTTTCTCATAACAACACTTAAATAGCTAGGTTAACACATTAAACCCTTGCCACATGTCACCCTTTGATTAGCTCTAGGTTTAAGTGACCCAATCACATTGTGCCAAGTGTCAAACCTATATTTAATATTGATTTAAATCATCTTACTTGATTAAAAAAACATTTGGCAAGCTTATGTGTTATGCCATGTGTCACCATCTCATGGTGCCACGTGTCACACTGCAAAATGACCAAAATGCTCCTGTGTCTTAATTTTGAGTTCTTAACCCAAATTAATTATTTTCTTCTTCTAATTAATTTATATCAAATATAAATTAATTAATTAATCTCTATTAATTAATTTCTCATTAATTAAATTCATATTTAAACACTTTAAATATAAATTTAACTTATATTATACATCCAATAATCTAGATTTGGTTTCAAGTCATACTAGGGACTTTGCAATCTAATTGCAAACCAAACCTATTTAATTAATCAATTAAACTCTTTAATTAATTAATTAAATCATATTTAAATAGGTGATAACTTGTGTATGTGTGTGACTTACTAGGCTCATCACTAATTGGCAATGAGACATGATATCAACTCTTAATATCATTAGAACTCTTTCTTACCATAAATGATTTCTCTAAATCATTTTATGAACCTCATAGACCATGGTTAACACCTAGCATAGCATGCCATGGCCACCCAATTACTAATAAGGTTTACCTTAAATGAACCTATAATCATATGTTACCATGCACTAGAATCTCTCTGTTATAAAATCCCAACTCAAGCTGGAGTCATGGTTTATGTCAAACTCCATTTGCTATGAATATTATGTTCTCTTTTAATTCCAGTTCTTGATTAAAAAGATTTTCTCATCAGAAACTCTTTTCTGAATAAATCTATCTGTCCTGGCCAGGAACTTGAAACGTCAAGAACAATTAAATGAACATAGGATTTTATCTCTATTTACTTAGAGGAACAGATTCCATCTTGATCAACACCTACCTCCATATATAACTAGTAAGAGCCAACACATGCCCATATACCCATACACAGTACAAGTATGAAAGCAGTATCAAACTCAAACTACCTATATACAAGATAAGCGTGCTATCTCAGTCTAAAGATTATATGCACTGATATGATTTATGACAAAACATTGACAAGAGTAAACTCCATGTGCTTGTCATAAGTGTCACTGGTTCGGCCTACTTATCATTTATAAGTGCCTATCATGTTTGTTATATGGCATGAGACTCACCATTCCATCTTATTTATATCTCATTTAAATAACTTGAGAACAAACATGAATACAATCTTTCTGGATAAGTCATGTCCTTATTATGAAGTATCCTCGATTGTGAACCTATTTATGATACTTTGTGCTAGAAATATTATCACTCATATTCTTAACAACTTAAGAATAATATTTCTAACAAAATATCAATGGACCTTTTCTATTACACATAAATATATTATATAAACAGAAAAGTGGAAATGCCATTTATTAATAAAATATGTACAAGATACATACTAAATGATATGCTCTAGGGTATACTAGTAACAATCTCCCACTAGCACTAGAGCCATTCATTACAATATCTTAGACCTATCTTCTCAAGATGTCGGTCTAACTGAGTTTGTGACATAGGCTTAGTGAATGGATCAGCTGGATTTTCAGCTGATGCTATTTTCTGCATGGCTAAATCGCCTTGCCCAACTATATCTCTGATAATGTGGTAGTGCCTTTCTATGTGTTTGGATTTTGGGTGAGACCTTAGTTCCTTAGCCTGTATGACTACTCCATTGTTGTCACAGTGTAATGGAACTGCTGACTCAATGGAAGGAACTACTGTAAGTTCTGTCACGAACTTATTAATCCAAACAGCTTCCTTTGCAAAGATCTCGATGCAAAGAATATACTCGACCTCAGAGTGGAATTTGCAGTCGTGCTCTGTTTGGAACTCTTCTAATTGACTGCACCTCCATTACAAATGAACACATATCCAGAGGTAGACTTTCTATCATCGATATCTGATTGGAAATCAGAATCAGTATAACCATCCAATTGCAAGTCTCCACCTCTATAAATCAAGAATAAATCCTTAGTTCTTCTCAAGTACTTAAGTATATTCTGACAACTATCGATGTTCCAAACTGGATTAGATTGATACCTGCTAGTCAAACTAACAGCATATGCGATATCCGGCCTAGTACACAACATTGCATACATTAAACTTCCAATAGCCGAAGCACATGGAATCCTGGCCATCTTATCTCTTTCTTTAGGTTTCTTTGGAGACATCTCTTTTGAAAGATGGATACCATGTCTCACTGGTAACAATCCTCTCTTGGAATCAAGCATGTTAAACTTCTTTAACACCTTTTCCAAGTATAGACTTTGGGATAAACCAATTATTCGTTTTGCTCTATCTCTATAGAAGCGAATCCCAAGAATATAGGTTGCCTCCCCTAAGTCTTTCATGGAGAATGTATTTGACAACCATACCTTTATAGTCGTCAACATACCTGTGTCATTACCCATCAACAGTATGTCATCCACTTATAAGACAAGGAAAGTGATAGCACTGTCACTAACCTTCTTATATACACATGGCTCATCCTCATTTTTTTTTGATAAAACCAAAGGATTTAATGGCTTCATCAAAACGGATGTTCCAACTCCTCGAAGCTTGTTTCAACCCATAAATGGATCGCTTTAGCTTGCATACCTTGGAACCATTTTGGGATTCAAAACCCTTAGGTTGTTCCATGAAAATGTTTTCTTCAATGTATCCATTGAGAAAAGCTGTTTTGACATCCATCTGCCAAATCTCATAATCATAGTACGCAGCTATTGCTAATAAAATCCTAATTGATTTAAGCATAGCAACAGGCGAGAAAGTCTCCTCATAGTTGATTCCTTGCCTTTGGCGAAACCCTTTCGCTACTAGCCTTGCTTTATAGGTCTCTACCTTTCCATCAGAACCAATTTTCTTCTTGAAAACCCATTTGTTCCCTATAGGTACAATACCTTCAGGTGGGTCAACAAGATCCCAAACTTGATTCTTATACATGGAATCAATCTCGGATTTCATAGCATCAATCCATTTTGAAGAGTCTATATTTGATATAGCTTCTTCATAGGTAAGTGGATCATCTCCATGATCTCCTTCTTCATGAGTAGACAACTCTTGTTCTTCTTCATAAAGAAAACCATATCTCACTGGTGGGTGAGATACCCTGGTTGTTCTACGAGGAACAGCTGTAGATGTTTCATCAACAGGTATAGGTTGACTAGATGGATCTATATCCATCTGATCTGTTGGTTGGTCAGAATTCTCCAATTCTAACTCTATTTGCCTTCCTTTGCGTCCTTCTTGGACAAATTGTTATTCAAGAAATGTGGCATCTCTACTTATCACAACTTTTGTGAAGTAGGCAAATAAAATAATATCCAAAACTATCTTTTGGATATCTAACAAATCGACCTTTTTCTGATCTGGTCTCCAATTTATCAGTGTTCAGCTTTTTGATATAAGCTGGACAACCCCAAATCTTAACATGCTTAAGACTTGGTTTTCTTCCATGCCATATCTCATAAGGTGTGGAAGAAACTGATTTTGATAGAATCCTATTCAGAATATACAAAGCTGATTCTAATGCAAATCCCCAAAAGGAGATTGGCATATCAGTATAGCTCATCATACTACGTACCATATCCAATAGGGTACGATTTCTCCTTTCAGATACACCATTCAAATTGTATGCGTTCTCGGAGGAGTCACCGAGAAACAATGCCATGCTCTCTCAAGTATTCATCAAATTCAGTACTCAAATATTCACCTCCACGATCTGATCGAAGAGCTTTAATATTCTTTCCTGTTTGATTTTCTACTTCAGATTTAAATTCTTTGAACTTTTCAAAAGATTCATGTTTGTATTTCATCAAATACAAATACCCAAACCTTGATTTATCATCAGTAAAGGTAATAAAATAATGAAAGCCCCCTCTAGCCATTTCTTTAAATGGACCACATACATCACTATGTATTAGCTCCAAAATATTTTCAGCTCTTAGCCCCTGTCCAACAAAGGGTGATCTAGTCATTTTTCCCTGAAGGCAAGATTCACATGTTGGAGTAGGCTCAGAGTCCAATAAGGATAGAATCCCCATTTTCTCCAATTTTGTAATCCTATCTTCTGCAACATGACATAACCTTAAGTGCCAAATATATTTTGAACTTGAGTTGGTTTTCACCACGGCATTGCATTCATTTAGATTGCTATACTCTGGCCAGTGGAAACACTTTCTTACTGGCAATGGAAACACTTTCCTATTGGCAATGGAAACACTTTCCTTTGCCTTCATCAGCTTTAGTCTTCCTTTTCTGTTTAGCTATTTTCTTAGAAGGACCAGGAATCTGAGGTTTCTTTTTCTTATTGCCCTTCTTCTTGTTGGACTTTCCAGTAGAAGAAGATGCAACCAAAGCTACCTCTTTTCCTTTATTGCCTGGCATATTCTTTTGGGCAATAACCAGCATGTTGAGTAAACCAGCTAAGGTGCATTCCTGTCTAGTCATATGGAAATTTGTCACAAAATTCCCAAAAGACTCAGGAAGGGACTGAAGGATCAAATCCGTCTATAGTTGGAAATCCATGTTAAAGTCAAGATGTTCCAACTGCTCAATCATCCGAATCATCTTGTGGACATGATCCCCAACATTCTGTCCCTCAGACTTCCTCATACGGAATAGCTGTCTAGATATCTCATACCTAGCATTCTTTCTGTGCTCACCATACAACTCTTGTAGGTGAAGGAGGATCTCACTCGCACTCTGCATGTTCTCATGTTGCTTCAGAACTCATTACTCATGGAAGCAAGCATGTAACACTTAGCTCTCATATCATGCTCCTTCCACTTGTCCAAAGTTTCATGTTCCTCTTGTGTGGCCTCTGGAGGTAAGGGACCAGGAACATTTGAATCTAGAACATATCCTATATGTTCAAGGTTCAGGACAAGTTTCAAATTTCTTAGCCAATCAGACAGATTAGGTCCTGTCAACCTATTGTGATCAAGTATGCTTGCAAGGATATTGGATGGTGGTGGTTGTTTTGTGCTCATTTTTATCAGAAAATTAACTGCAGAAAATAACCAAATTAATTAGTAAATGTATCATGTAATTAACCAAAATGTTTATGGTCTTTTAATCAAATTGGTCCTCCCACTAACTTAGCGAATCCTACACTTCTAAAGTAGAAAACGGAAATTCTAGTTGAATGGATTTCTAGTGGGTGATTGAATTCTTATAATTCTATTGATCATCCTCAGGTACATCCATTATTGGAATTACGATAAACTATAAGAGAGCAACTCTTTGCCCATCACATCTCATATGAGGTTCAATCCTTTACCTAGCCCCTAATGCTCAAAATCTCAGGTACATCCATTATTGACTTATCTTGCATTAGTTAAGTTGATCCCATTGAGCCAGTAATTATGCAAATAATTTTAATGTCCTCAGGTACATCCAATATTGGCCACTAAACCATTTTAATATGTTGTTTATCATTGAAATCAAATAGATAAAAATAAATCTTGCATGATGCATGTGACCCTAGGTGAAAATTTTTGAATTCAATGGTATAAACTTGTGTTTTTCACGCTTCCGTTCCTTCAATTGGTATCAGAGCCACTATATTTGCCATTTAGATTGTTGATTATATGATTTAATTGTGTGTTTGATCATGAGATCAAAAGTTCATTGCTGGTTGCAAAGCAAGTTGGCGGCATACTTGAAAAAATACCATCAATGGTGCGCATGGTTTGGCTTCCATGGGTGGTTTAAGGTTTGGCTTTTAATTCTGCAATTGTTTTATGATCTAAGGCCTATTCTTTGACTAATTAAAGTGTTTAATTAGTAGTTTTTATCAAACAATTAAATTATGATTCAAATCAGAATTTTAAAAATTGTTTGAATGTGATTCAAATCTGAATTTTAAAAGTTGTTTGAATGTGATTCAAATATGAATTTTTAAAGTTGTTTGAATCATATTTAAATCTGATTTTTTAAAATTGATTAAATAAAATTCAGATCTGATTTTTAAAAAAATGTTTGAATGTGATTCAAATCTGATTTTTTAAAAAAATGTGATTTTTAAAATATGATTCAAATAAATTTAAAAATTCAGATTTGAATCTCATTCAAACAAATTTAAAAATTCAGATTTGAATCACATTCAAACAACTTCAAAAATTCAGATTTGAATGTGATTCAAATATGAATTTTTGAAGTTGTTTGAATGTGATTCAAATCTGAATTTTTAAATTTGTTTGAATGAGATTCAAATCTGAATTTTTAAATTTATTTGAATCATATTCAAATCTGGATTTTTAAGTTGAATATGAGATATTCAATTTAATTTAAGTATGTATGTTTTATTTAATTGTTAAATAGTGATATGCATGATGGATGATCATGGACTATAAAAGACCAATGTGATTGGATTTATTTCTTTTATGTTTCTTTGGGATTGTAAATTACTTAATTTATTTTAATTTTTTTTTGGGCATGTATTATTAAGTTTGTAATATTTTTTGGGTTGTAATTTCATTTATTTAAGTTCTTGTAAATTCGCCTTGGTATGCCAAGGATTACTATGTAATATTGGATTGCAAGAAGTTCAAGGAGGTCAAGAGCATTGGTGGGACCAGTGGGAGGAATTCAAGATCAAGTGTTGATTATGTACTCCTTCAGCAACTCTTGTAAAATGAATGAATGAAATGCACTTAGGAATGCCCTGATTCAATTCTTGGTGGCTCAGAATTGAATCCCTTAGAAAGTCCATGATCATACCATATTTACTGCTTATCCATGAATGCATGAAATGTATGGGAATGTATGCAATTATATGATATATGCATGCTAAATGGATAATGTGCAAAGTGAGACATTAATAGTAAATAAAATGATTTCTCTCATCAAAAACTCTTTTCTGAATAAATCTATCTGTCCTGGCCAGGAACTTGAAACATCAAGAACAATTAAATGAACATAGGATTTTATCTCTATTTACTTAGAGGAGCAGATTCCATCTTGATCAACACCTACCTCCATATATAACTAGTAAGAGCCAACACATGCCCATATACCCATACACAGTACAAGTATGAAAGCAGTATCAAACTCAAACTACCTATATACAAGATAACTGTGCTATCTCAGGTCTAAAGATTATATGCACTGATATGATTTATGACAAAACATTGACAAGAGTAAACTCCATGTGCTTGTCATAAGTGTCACTGGTTCGGCCTACTTATCATTTATAAGTACCTATCATGTTTGTTATATGGCATGAGACTCACCATTCCATCTTATTTATATCTCATATAAATAACTTGGGAACAAACATGAATACAATCTTTCTGGATTAGTCATGTCCTTATTATGAAGTATCCTCGATTGTGAACCTATTTATGATACTTTGTGCTAGAAATATTGTCACTCATATTCTTAACAACTTAAGAATAATATTTCTAACAAAATATCAATGGACCTTTTCTATTACACATAAATATATTATATAAACAGAAAAGTGGAAATGCCATTTATTAATAAAATATGTACAAGATACATACTAAATGATATGCTCTAGGGCATACTACTAACATGCCCATCATATCTCATGTGAGGTTCAATCTTTTACCTAGCCCCTAATGCTCAAAATCTCAGGCACATCCATTATTGATTTTCTTGCATTAGTTAAGTTAATCCCATTGAGCCAGTAAACATGCAAATAATTTTAATGTCCTCAGGCACATTCATTATTGGCCACCAAACCATTTATATATTTACAACATCTCATGCTTAACAATTATTCTTAAGAAAATCTCTTAAATTAATTGCATCATATGTAACTATTTAAAATTTCTTAAAATAATTGCCCCAATGGAGGGCCTATGTTATAATTACTTTAATTATACCATTTCCAACTTAATCATTTGTTTGAAAGATTTTGTGATCGTCCTAATTACTATTAAGGTCTCGCTTTACATATTATCCAATTAGCATGCATATATCATATACTTGCATGCATTCCCATACATCTCATGCATTCATGGATGATAAATATGGTATGATCATGGACTTTCTAAGGAATTCAATTCTGAGTCACCAAGAATTGAATCAGAGCATTCCTAGGTGCATTTCATTCATTCATATTACAAGAGTTGCTGAAGGAGTACATAATCAACACTTGATCTTGAATTTCTCCCACTGGTCCCACCAATGCTCTTGACCTCGTTCATCTTCTTGCAATCCAATTACATAGTAATCCTTGGCATACCAAGGCGAATTTACAAGAACTAAATAAATGAAATTACAACCCAAAATTATTACAACCTTAATAATACATGTCCAAAATAAATTAAAATAAATTAATTAATTTACAACCCAAAGAAACATAAAAGAAATAAATCCAATCACATTGGTCTTTTATAGTCCATGATCATCCATCATGCATATCACTATTTAACAATTAAATAAAAATATACATACTTAAATTAAATTGAATATCTCATATTCAACTTAAAAATCCACATTTGAATATGATTCAAATAAATTTACAAATTCAGATTTGAATCACATTCAAACAAATTTAAAAATTCATATTTGAATCGCATTCAAACAAATTTAAAAATTCAGATTTGAATCGCATTCAAACAAATTTAAAAATTCAGATTTGAATCAAAATTTAATTGTGTGATTAAAACTCTAATTAAATAATTTAATTAGACATAAAATGGACATAATTATGAGCATTAGATCATACAACAATTGCACAAACATTGCCCAAAACCATGCGCACCATAAGGAGTGCACAAACCATGCGCACCAATGGTGCCTACATCAAGCCGCCACCTTTTTCATTGCAACCAGCAATGATTTAGTCATCTCATGATCAAATCACACAATTAAATCATATAATCAACAATCTAAATGGCAAATATAGTGGCTCTGACACTAACTGCATGAAAAACATAAGTTTAGATCATTGAATTCAAAAATTTTTAATCTAGGGTCACATGCATCATGCAAGATTCATTTTTATCTATTTGATTTCAATGATAAACAGCATATTAAAACTCTTTTGACATGTTTTTGGATCTACATTTTCCATTTAAGATTTTAGAATTAACAGATTAATTCATTAGAATCCTAGATTAGATTAAGAACAAGTGCACTAACCTTTTTGATGCATTGCAGTGTGTTTGGCACCTTTGGGATGAGCCTAGGACACCAGATGTTGTCCCTCTAGCTTGTCCACACCAAGATCACCAATGGCAGCCCCTTGAACAGCTTCTCAAGCCTTTCTAATTAATTAGAAATTCAGGTTTTGCCTTTTGAGAGATTACAGATGTATACAGGACACTAGAAACGATTTCTAGTATTTTTAATTCAAAATAATGCTGGCAATTCTCTTTGAATTGATGAGATATGAAGAAGGAGAGAGGGGAGAGACTCAAAGGTGGCAGCACCAAAGACAGAATGAGCAGATTGTCTTTTTTCTTTTCATCCTTTCCCTTATATAGCTAGGTCACCACTTAAAACCCTTATCACATGTCACCTTTTAATTGGCTCTAGGTTTAATTGACCCAATCACATTGTGCCAAGTGTCAAATTTAGATTTAATCTTGACTTTGATCATCTTACATGATTAAAAGACAAAAGGCAAGCTTATGTGTAGTGCCATGTGTCACCATCTCATGGTGCCACATGTCACCCTGTAAAATGACCAAAATACCCCTGTGTCTTAATTTTGAGTTCTCAACCCAAAATAATTATTTCTCTTTTTCTAATCAATTTATATCAAATATAAATTAATTAATTAATCTCTATTAATTAATTTCTCATAATTAAATTCATATTTAAATACTTTAAATATAAATTTAACTTATACTATACATCCATTAACCTAGATTTGGTTTCAAGCTATGCTAGGAACTTTGCAATATAATTGCAAATCAAACCTATTTAATTAATCAATTAAACTCTTTAATTAATATTTAAATCATATTTAATTTGATGATTACTTTTGTATGTGTGTGACTTACTAGGCTCATCACTAATTGGCAATGAGACATGATATCAACTCTTAATATCATCAGAACTCTTTCTTACCATAAATGATTTCTCTATATCATTTTATGCACCTCATAGACCATGGTTAACACCTAACATAGCATGGCATGGCCACCCAATCAGTAATAAGGTTTACCTTAAATGAACCTATAATCATTTGTTACCATGCATTAGAATCTCTCTGTTACAAAATTTCAATTTGAGCTGGAGTCATTGTTTATGTCAAATCCCATTTGCTATGAATATTATGTTCTCTTTTAATTCTAGTTATTGATTAAAAAGATTTTCTCATCAGAAACTCTTTTCTAATTAAATCTATCTGTCCTAGCCAGGAACTTGAAACATCAAGAACAATTAAATGAACATAGGATTTTATCCCTATTTACTTAGGGTAACAGATTCCATCTTGATCAACACCTACCTCCATATATAACTAGTAGGAGCCAACACATGCCCATATACCCATACACAGTACAAGTATGAAAGCAGTATCAAACTCAAACCACCTATATACAAGATAACTGTGCTATCTCAGGTCTAAAGATTATATGCACTAATATGATTTATGATAATACATTAACAAGAATAAACTCCATGTGCTTGTCATAAATGTCATTGGCTCGGCCTACTTATCATGTATAAGTGCCTATCATGTTTGTTATATGGCATGAGACTCACCATTCCATCTTATTTACATCTCATATAAATAACTTGGAAACAAATATGATTACAATCTTTCTGGATAAGTCATTTCCTTATTGTGAAGTATCCTCGATTATGAACCAATTTATGATACCTTGTACTAGAAATACTGTCACTCATATTCTTAATAACTTAAGAACAGAATTTTTAACAAAATATCAATGGACCTTTTCTATTACACATAAATATATTATGTAAATGGAAAAGTGAAAATGCCTTTTATTAATAAAACATGTACAAGATGCATACTAAATGATATGCTCTAGGGCACACTACTAACAAACACTCCCCCTTATGCCACTTCTGGCAGTATGGACACGCAGAAGATGCTGGGGCTGGTCCCCTGAACACCGTCCCTAGAGAGCTGCCCACTAATGGTGTGGACTGGCCTCTCCTAGGTATGAACTGTGGTCTGGGCCCCTAGGACTGACCCTGACTTTGAGGCTGACCCAAACTCTGAGCAGGAGGACTCTTAAACTTCTTACTGGGAGTAGAGAATGAATTGGACTGACCTTATAACACCCCTCACCCATCTACATTATAGCCGAGCAAGGCATGCTACACGGCGTGCCGGAGCACCTAGTATGTGATTATCTTATTTTCAGAACACTCAATTTGGTTTAAGAAGCTTTTTATGTAAAATTCATATCATGTTGGTTATATTTGTATCTTGTAATAAAATTTGGTGTTGTAAAATTTTTAACCATAATCCAGCAAAGTGCCGTCTGTAATTTGGACAAACAGTTCTTTTTCACCTGTTAAAAATAGTTCAATATAATATTCTCAAAATCTTAACTATTTCACAGTCTCAATATTTCAATATAGTCTATTGATTTTTACAATATTTAAATAGTTTCAAAATACAGTCCATTATAACTTAAATACATCCAGATATTCTCCATATAAAGTTAATATGTACAAATTATTACAAACCTTAAAGTTTTATAATATACATATTACATAGCAAAATGTCAAAATACAACTGATAGCCATTACACAAGATCCTAAGTCCCACCATGTATGCAGTATAGTGCAGATGACTCTGGACTCCTGTGCAGATCTGATGTCTCACCCGGTCGTAGGTCTGCTGGGCTCCCCAACTGTGTCTCCAATACCTACATGTAGCGAAAGCAACGCGCTAAGCAATTCTGATTAGTGGTGCCAAATATAAAGAAATATACACTAAAATAAAATAAATGAATTGTTTATGAATTTATGACATCGACATTCTTTGCAGTTGCTGATTCTACTTTTATTTGCTAACCTTTTATTTTTGCTAATTTTGGTGGTGCTATATTTCAATAAATTGAATTTAGCTATTTGAATTTAATAATGCTTAAATTAATTGCCCGTGTAGCCTATACACTGACCAGACTGGATAAACGGATATAGTGGCACTAGGTATAGCCGTATAATAAAACAATCTGTATAGCCGTAGGCCATTAAAGTCACAGTGCGGGATAATAAGCCGTAAAAACACAGTATGGAATAAAGCCATTTACAAAACAGCTGTCAGAATCCTATTGGCATGCTAACCTATCCAAACTAGTCAACTAGGCAAACTAGGGCACATTACAAATTAATTGTTTAATTCTTCATTTTTAGAGTTTACTAGCTATTATGTAATTCACAAGTCAATGCAAATGTTGACCTTTTTAGATATCATAGATAAGTTGATTCGAGTATCAACATGTCACAATTTGTAATTCAATATGCTGCCAATATAGTGCAATTTACCCTTTCACAAGTTTGCATTTATTGCCAAATTACTTCAAGCTTCATTATAGGTAAATGTCAAATTTTTAGTTTTAGTGTGCTAGATTGGTCTAGCTTAATGTCCTATTTCTCTTGGTTTTTAGCTTCTGGTCAAAGAAGCAAAATTGTAGCTCTATGTCTTATTGAACTTTTGGCACAAATTTCATGTTATTCTGAGTTGTATAGACCAAGATATGGTCAATTTACTAAAGCTGGACAGATTGCATCTTTAGTGCAAAATCTAGTCAATTTTAGGTCAAATTTAGTTCTGGCAGTTTTGGTACCCTAAATTTGGCAAGCAATTTGACTTGGTTCTGGCCATTTTTGGGCTTTGGTGTCTTCATAAGAATTGTAGCTCTATGTCTAAGCTTTCCATGATAAAAATTTCAGATTATTTGAACCTGTTTTGAGTGAGTTATGATCATCTTAGTGACTACTATTCATATAGTAAAAAATCTGGGCTTGCACATTACCAATTCTAGATTAGGTCATTTTTAAGGTCAGTTTCTGGGCAGAATTTTAGCAATATTTCTGCATGAAAGTTTGCTTATTTTGTGTCTAGTTTTACCTCCCATTGGGCTCATACCAATTGGGGTCACCACTTATGGTTTAATTTACCTACTGCCTTCACAACATAAAATCTACACACAATGAACACTTCCGAATGACACTTCTCTTCCTCCCAAAGCTACAAATATACATTCATAACACTTCTATACCATTCATCATATCTCAACCATGTCCATTTGGGCAGAATATACAAGTGTTCTATGTACATTATACAACCCTAATTTGCAAAGTTAAATTCAACATAATATATATACATGAAAACACTTGATTATAACATATACCTCCCAACCATACACTGCCCTTAATTCATCTTCACCATAATTCATCAAGAAAATTCATGAAACCAAACACTAATTCATGAATTTAAAGGCTATCAAAAGTGGCAGTTTGCTAAGATATACAAATTGCTTTCCTAACCCTCAAATTCAAGTGCTCAATGTATATATACGTGAAAACTAAATTACTAGAACATTAAAAGGACCAAGTCAACATTATTTTCCATCCATTAGAGGTAAGAAAACTCAAGCAACATAGGTTCTCATGGCTGCCGAAATTGAACAATTCCATAACTCAATAAATTCTTCCATTCTCTTCACCATTCAACTCACCTCAACCTAAACATGAAGTTTACTAAAGCAAGGGACGGGATTTGGACACTTACCTCTTTTGAAGCTTGCTAAAAACTCACTAAATCCCTTTCTTCTTGCTACCAATGACTTCCTCAAGTTGAATGTATAAGTTTTAATGAAGACACTAGTGAGAAAGGATGGCTAGAACATGCTTGCATGGAGGTGGAGCAAGGTACGGCAATGGAGTTCTTCCATGGTGGAATTTAGCTGGTTTGTGGAAGGTTGAAGATGAAATGGTTTCTGCTATCCCAAGGCTTATATTGGTGTCCAAAGATTCAAGTTAGTGGATCACTAAGTTCCATTTTAATGTTTAATTATTTAAAGTTTCATAAATTGGATTTTATGCCCCATTTCTTTCACTATTCATTTAATGTACTACAATTAAAATTTTTATGACATTTTCAAAGTGTAATATCATTTATTTTTAATGGACATTGAGGTCAAAAGGCAACTCTAGGTTTTAAATGACCAAAATGCCCCTCTTCGGGTTGTATTCTCAATTTTTCGATAACACCGATTTTTGTTTGTTTCTCAATTTTTTGTTTTTCTTTATACTAATTTATTATTTCTTTTTTGATATTTCTAGTGTCAATTACATTTGAATAAACCTTTAATTATGTCTCAAAATTTAATTTCGAGGGTTCCCCGCGGTCCTGGGGTCGGAAATTTCCTTCGCCATAACTTTCTGGTGCGGTCACCCATCGCTACGGTGCTGGCTCATTTAACTTAGTTTCATTTTCTCTCTTTTATTTTTCTTTAATTTTTTTTGTATTTTCTTTTTATTTATTTCGTCATTATATGTCTGTTTACTATCACTGAAATGTAGTTCTAGACATCCTGATTTGTCCAGACTGACATTAGGTCACTAGAGTAACAGAACGTACAGAACACGTGCAGGGAGGATGTTATAGACCTGGACCCCTCTTCTGCTATCTTTCCCTTCTGTTTTGCTCATTTATTTTGACTCTTTCTACTTTCAATGCAACATCGACTAATTTGGAAAAATTCGTAATCTCCAATGCTATTGTCATGACCTTAATATTGTCATTTAGCCATTTTTCAATCCTTCTGCACTTCTTAACCTCTGTAGGGACTATCTCCCTTCCATATCGGCTTAGTCTGACAAATTCACGCTCATATTCTGCCACTGATAGCTGCCTTTGTCTTAGACTGATAAATTCTCTTCTTCTCTCTTCTAGGTACACTTTACTGATATACTTCTTCCTGAACTCTGTAAGGAAGAAATCCCAGGTGATCTGATTTGCTTACACCTCACTGGATACTGTGTCCCACCACTGGTATGCATCATCTTGAAGTAGGGACACAACACCCTCTAGGTTCTGCTTGGGGGGTGTAATAAAGCTATTTCAACACTCTTCCAGTTCTATCCCGCCAATTTTCAGCTGTCATGGGGTCATCCTCTTTCTTGCCAAAGAAATCTACAGCCCCATGTTTTCGTAGCTTTTCCAGATGGGACTTCTGTGGTGGTGGCAGAGGTTGTGGTTGTGGTTGTGGTGGTGGAATTACCCCCATCATTTGCCGATAAAATTCAGTCATTTGTTGAAATAACACAAACTAAGGTTGGGAAGGTGCCTTAGCTGCTGGTGGAGCACGTTCTCCCCTGCCTCCCGATTTAGCCCTTGGTGGAGTATAACTCTCCACCTCTTCATCAACTGCTCTTTGAGAAGCAGGATCCATATCCTAATCAAAATAAGAAAACAAATAGATCTGCATCAGTGTCACCTCAATACTTACAAATGTAATGCAATGGTATGCACTCTATCTAGCCCCAGAAACGGCTAAACCGATGCTCTTATATCACTAAATATGATACCCCTTACCCATCTACAGTGTAGCCGAGCAAGATATGCCACACAGTGTGCTGAAGCACTATATCTTATTCCATTACAATTTACCATTCTTAATTCATTTATTTATTAGTCATTAGTCACTAAGTGCAAAGTTTTGCCAAATATATCATTTATTTGCAATTTTGATTAATCTGAATTTTTTGCAAATTTTATAGAAAATCCAGCAAAGTGCCGGCTGTAAATTGGAAAAACAGTTCTTCTGAACCTGTTAAAAAAAAAAAACCACTTCCAATATGGTTTTCAAATTCAGAACTCCAATATTCATACATATCAACTCAATCTCCAAATCTCAACACAATTTTCAAAATTTTGTTCATATCACAATTCTAATCAATTTCATGAATAACTCCCCAATATTTTATTTTTCAACAAAATATACTGATAATTACAGTAACATGTAATTTCATATATTTACATTATCATATGATTTCCTGCATTTGTAATTACAAACTAGTACAAAATGCAAAGTACAAAATATAACCCAAAATCCTAATATCCTACCAAGTGCACTGCAGATAAGAGGTGACTCTAGACTCTGTGCAGATCTGACTAATCACTCGGTATGAGGTCTGCTGGGCTCCCCAACTGCGTCTCCAGTACCTGCACGTGGCACAAGCGACTTGCTAAGCAATACTGCGTAGTGGTGCCAATATACAATAAAATAGCTAAAATAAAATGGATGTGCAGAATGTATGCTGACATTTTATGTAGACTAAGTTTCTGGCAATTATTGTAGTATTATTTTATTAAAATTTGGTAATATTTATTTTGATATTGCCCAAGTAACCTATACTAGTTAGCTGAAATGGATAAATGGGTAAACTGGCACTGGGTACCAAGTACCCCGGGCCATCACACCATCAGTCACATTGTGTCTCCCGGTGTGCAACAGAATTGCTAATAAGCTATAATATTTATTAGGCATGAAACCCAAGTATAGTAAACTCAATCAAAATAGCCAAAGACTATTATATCACAGCATGGCACGTAAGGCCATAAAACACAGAATGGCATAAAGCCATATGCAGTACTGCTAACAAAACCTTATTAGCGTGCCAACCTATCCAAACCAATCATTCTAGGCATATTAGGGCATTTTACACAGTTAATGATTTAATTATTTATTTTTGTAATGTAGAGGTCACTATTCACTTGACTATTTCCACTCAAAAGTTAACTTTTTAATTTATAATAGATTTGTTGAACTTAGGTTCACCAAGATACCACATTTTGGTTCACAATAGTGTTGGCATTAGTTGCCAATCAATACTTAAAACCAATAGGAAATAAATCAAAAATTTCAGTTTTGGTTGCTAGAGTTCACTGTTCCATAGGCAATTCTACGATGAGAATTTTGCCAAATGTTCTTAGTCAAATTTGTTCCTCTATGTGTCTTCTTTAATTCCCTTTTTGAATAACTCCATTTGGAGTTTTCTAGCTCAAGTTATGCTAATTTATTTAGGACTGGCCGGATTGGCATCTACCCAGAATTTCTGGGCAGAAATGGTTTTGGCAGTTTTGATACCCTGAATTTGGTTAGCAATTCAAATGGTTTATGGTCAGAATTTGGTTTTGTTTTCTACAGGAAAGTTGTTCTAAATTGTCTAAGCTTTTCATTGATATAAATTTTAGGTCAATTGGACTTTTCTACACGGAGTTATGACCATTTGAACAAACACTGTTCATTTGGTCATTTTCTAGGGACAGCATGTTGGTCACCCTGATTAGGGTAGTTTTTATGGAAACTTGGGTTGGTTTTCTGGGTAGGGTTTCTTCACCAAAGTTGTGCCATTATGTGTCTAGTTTCATGTCCAATTAGCCTTGCACGAATTGAACCTACACAACTCCAGATATAGCTGCCCAAATCTACTGGACTCACATCTAGTCCTGCAGGTCACCAAGGGCAGCATCCCTAACTTCAATTCCCATGGAACAAATCACTTCATTTCCTAATCACACATAGCCAAATGGTCACTAATTGACTATTAGAACTTCCTTTCACCAATACATAAATAAAATCTCAAATTTGTACCCAAACCCTAACTCTACCATTTTAATTCATGCATTAACTTACATTTCATTATCCTAATCATGAGCTTAGTGTTAAGGGCAGCTATGATTCCATTTTAATTCAAAGAAATCTTTAAAACCCTACCAAGTTTGAGGCTACCAAAATTTGGGGGGAGGTATACACATGATTTCTATTAAATTTTCTTGTAAATTTCCACTCAATTCCACTCCTTCAACATGAATTTAAAGAGAAAGGAAGAGTTTGGTCACTAACCTTGAATGGAGTCAATTCCAAGCTTGTAAAAGCTCCTCTTTTTTACTTCTTTTTGCTATCTTTAGCTTGCCCAAGGTGTAAAAACAATTTTTAATGAAATCACTAAGGGGTTTTATGGTGGAATTGAAGGGGATATAAAGCTTTTGGTGAACAAAAATGGTGGAGGGAGTGAGGGAGCTGGTTTGGCCAAGATGGAGGTGATGAGGGCAGATAGCTTTTTTTAAGTTTGACTTCTTATTTCTCTTTTTAATGTATTATAAATGTATTTATTGATTTTTGATTGGCCAAAGAGTTTTAATTACCTCATGCTTACTTAATGCTTGTGTAATAAATCAAGTTTACTTTCATTTTCTTTTCTTTCCCTTTTTTTATTCATTTTTAATAAATTTTCCATCAATATTTGTTCATATTTTATGTCATATAATTCACTTAAATGGAAAAGTTGGTAAAAAATCATCTCTGAAGACGAAATGACCAAAATGCCCTCCGTTTAGCTTAACGAGCTAAAATTGTGTGTACTGATTGATTAAATTTTCCTTGTATTTTCTTAGCATTTTATTGTCATTGAGACCCCAATAATCCTTCCTGGAAATCCCAAAAATTATTTCATAGAGTTTTTCCTGGGTCTAGGGTTGCTAACGACCTTCACCATCACTTCCCGTTAGGGTCACTCATCGCTGGGGCTACAGCTTATTTAACCTTAATGCATTTCATTTCTAAAAATTTTCCTTAATTTTTTTTATCATTATTTGGTTTGTTTATAACTCCTCACTCTAGTCTAATTATAATTCCAGATATTCTAGCTGCCCGACATTGGTCACCGGAACAGTAGAATGTACAGACTAGCTAAAGTCAGGATGTTACACCCCTTGTGTTCACAATGCTCCAACACCAATGCTTGCAGCTCTCTAGCTCTGGCTCTGGTGATGGGTCCTATTGTTAGTAGTATGCCCTAGAGCATATCATTTAGTATGTATCTTATACATATTTTTAATAATAAAAGGCATTTCCACTTTTCCGTTTACATAATATATTTATGTGTAATAGAAAAGGTCCATTGATATTTTGTTAGAAATATTATTCTTAAGTTGTTAAGAATATGAGTGACAATATTTCTAGCACAAAGTATCATAAATAGGTTCACAATCGAGGATACTTCATAATAAGGACATGACTTATCCAGAAAGATTGTATTCATGTTTGTTCCCAAGTTATTTATATGAGATATAAATAAGATGGAATGGTGAGTCTCATGCCATATAACAAACTTGATAGGCACTTATAAATGATAAGTAGGCCTAACCAGTGACACTTATGACAAGCACATGGAGTTTACTCTTGTCAATGTTTTGTCATAAATCATATCAGTGCATATAATCTTTAGACCTGAGATAGCACAGTTATCTTGTATATAGGTAGTTTGAGTTTGATCTCGCTTTCATACTTGTACTATGAATGGGTATATGGGCATGTGTTGGCTCACTAGTTATATGTGGAGCTAGGAGTTGATAAAGAATGAATCTTTACCTATAAGTATATAGATTTAAAATTTTTTGTTCAATTAATTGTTCTTGATGTTTCAAGTTCTGGCCAGACAGATAGATTTATTCGAGAAAAGAGTTTACGATGAGAAAAATCTTTTAATCAAGAACTGGAATTAAAAGAGAACATAATATTCATAGCAAATGGAGTTTGACATAAACCATGACTCCAGCTTGAGTTGGGATTTTGTAATAGAGAGATTCTAGTGCATGGTAACATATGATTATAGGTTCATTTAAGGTAAACCTTATTACTAATTGGGTGGCCATGGCATGCTATGCTAGGTGTTAACCATGGTCTATGAGGTTCATAAAATGATTTAGAGAAATCATTTATGGTAAGAAAGAGTTCTGATGACATTAAGAGTTGATATCATGTCTCATTGCCAATTAGTGATGAGCCTAGTAAGTCACACATATACACAAGTTATCACCTATTTAAATATGATTTAATTAATTAATTAAAGAGTTTAATTGATTAATTAAATAGATTTGGTTTGCAATTAAATTGCAAAGTCCCTAGCATAACTTGAAACCAAATCTAGATTATTGGATGTGTAGTATAAATTAAATTTATATTTAAAGTGTTTAAATATGAATTTAATTGATGAGAAATTAATTAATAGAGATTAATTAATTAATTTATATTTGATATAAATTAATTAGAAGAAGAAAATAATTATTTTGGGTTAAGAACTCAAAATTAAGACACAGGGGCATTTTGGTCATTTCACAGTGTGACACATGGCACCATGAGATGGTGACACATGGCATAACACATAAGCTTGCCAAATATTTTTTAATCATGTAAGATGATTAAAATCAAGATTAAATATAGGTTTGACACTTGGCACAATGTGATTGGGTCACTTAAACCTAGAGCTAATCAAAAGGTGACATGTGACTAGGGTTTAATGTGTTAACCTAGCTATTTAAGTGTGGTTATGAAAAGAAAACATAACCAGCAGCCTCTCCTCTCAATTGTCACGCCACTTTGAGCCTCTCCAGCTATATCTCTTCATCTCTCATCAATTCAAAGAGATTAGCTATCAATCTCTTGAATTAAGAACGCTAGAAATTGTTTCTAGTGTCCTGTTTACATCTCTAATCTCTTAAAAGGCAGAACTTGAATTTCTAATTAATAGAAAAGGCTTTAGAAGCTGTTCAAGGGCTGCCATAGGTGTTCTTGGTGTGGACAAGCTAGAGGGACAACATCTGGTGTCTTGAAGACGAATCTCAAAGGCGCAGACACGCTGCAGTGCATCAAGAGGTTAGTGTAATCGTTCTTGATTTAATCTAGGGTTCTAAAATTAATCTGATTAATTTTTAAAATCTTAAATGGAAAATACAGATCCAAAAACATATTAAAAGAGTTTTAATATGTTGTTTATCATTGAAATCAAATAGATAAAAATAAATCTTACATGATGCATGTGACCCTAGGTGAAAATTTTTGAATTCAATGGTATAAACTTGTGTTTTTCACGCTTCCGTTCCTTCAATTGGTATCAGAGCCACTATATTTGTCATTTAGATTGTTGATTATATAATTTAATTGTGTGTTTGATCATGAGATCAAGAGATTCATTGCTGGTTGGATCATGAGATGTGGCGTCACACATGGTGAAGCCACCATTGGTGGCGGCAAAAATGGTTCCTTGGATGGTTCAAGGTTTGGCTTTTAATTCTGCAATTGTTGTATGATCTAAGGCCTATTCTTTGACTAATTAAAGTGTTTAATTAGTTGTTTTAATCACACAATTAAATTATGATTCAAATCAGAATTTTAAAAATTGTTTGAATGTGATTCAAATCTGAATTTTAAAAGTTGTTTGAATGTGATTCAAATCTGAATTTTTAAAGTTGTTTGAATCATATTTAAATCTGATTTTTTAAAATTGATTCAATAAAATTCAGATCTGATTTTTTAAGAAATATTTGAATGTGATTCAAATCTGATTTTTTAAAAAATATTTGAATGTGATTCAAATCTGAATTTTTGAAGTTGTTTGAATGTGATTCAAATCTGAATTTTTAAATTTGTTTGAATGAGATTCAAATCTGAATTTTTAAATTTATTTGAATCATATTCAAATCTGGATTTTTAAGTTGAATATGAGATATTCAATTTAATTTAAGTATGTATGTTTTATTTAATTGTTAAATAGTGATATGCATGATGGATGATCATGGACTATAAAAGACCAATGTGATTGGATTTATTTCTTTTATGTTTCTTTGGGATTGTAAATTAATTAATTTATTTTAATTTATTTTGGGCATGTATTATTAAGTTTGTAATATTTTTTGGGTTGTAATTTCATTTATTTAAGTTCTTGTAAATTCGCCTTGGTATGCCAAGGATTACTATGTAATATTGGATTGCAAGAAGTTCAAGGAGGTCAAGAGCATTGGTGGGACCAGTGGGAGGAATTCAATATCAAGTGTTGATTATGTACTCCTTCAGCAACTCTTGTAAAATGAATGAATGAAATGCACCTAGGAATGCCCAGATTCAATTCTTGGTGGCTCAGAATTGAATCCCTTAGAAAGTCCATGATCATACCATATTTACTGCTTATCCATGAATGCATGAGATGTATGGGAATGTATGCAATTATATGATATATGCATGCTAAATGGATAATGTGCAAAGTGAGACCTTAATAGTAATTAGGATGGCTATAAAATCTTCCAAACAAATGATTAAGTTGGAAATGCTATAATTAAAGTAATTATAACATAAGCCCTCCATTGGGGCAATTATTTTAAGAAATTTTAAATAGTTGCATGAGATGCAATTAATTTAAGAGATTTTCTTAAGAATAATTGTTAAGCATGAGATGTTGTAAATATGTAAATGGTTTGGTGGCCAATATTGGATGTACCTGAGGACATTGAAATTATTTGCATAATTATTGGCTCAATGGGATCAACTTAACTAATGCAAGATAAGTCAATAATGGATGTACCTGAGATTTTGAGCATTAGGGGCTAGGTAAAGGATTGAACCTCACATGAGATGTGATGGGCAAGGAGTTGCTCACTTATAGTTTATTGTAATTCCAATAATGGATGTACCTGAGGATGATCAATAGAATTATAAGAATTCAATCACCCACTAGAAATCCATCCAACTAGGATTTTCGTTTTCTACTTTGGAAGTGTAGGATTCGCTAAGTTAGTGGGAGGACCAATTTGATTAAAAGACCATAATCATATTTGGTTAATTACATGATACATTTACTAATTAATCTGGTTATTTCTGCAATTAATTTTACGATAATAATGAGCACAGACAACCACCACCATCCAATATCCTTGCAAGCATACTTGATCGCAATAGGTTGACAGGAACTAATCATCGATTGGCTAAGAAATTTGAAACTTGTCTTGAACCTTGAACATATAGGATATGTTCTAGATTCAAATGTTCCAGGTCCCTTACCTCCAGAGGCCACTTAAAAAGAACATGAAACTTTGGACAAGTGGAAGGAGCATGACATGAGAGCTAAGTGTTACATGTTTGCTTCCATGAGTAATGAGTTCTGAAGCGACATGAAAACTTGCAGAGTGCAAGTGAGATCCTCCTTCACCTACAAGAGTTGTATGGTGAGCACAAAGAGAATGCTAGGTATGAGATATCTAGACAGCTATTCCGTATGAGGATGTCTGAGGGACGAGAATGTTGGGGATCATGTCCACAAGATGATTCACTGATTGAGCAGCTTGGAACATCTTGACTTCAACATGGATTTCCAACTACAGACGGATTTGATCCTTGATCCCTTCCTCGAGTCTTTTGGGAATTTTGTGACAAATTTCCATATGACTAAACAGAATGCACCTTAGCTGAATTACTCAACATGCTGGTTATTGCCCAAAAGAATATGCCAGTGCAATAAAGGAAAAGAGGTAGCTTTGTTGCATCTTCTTCTCACTGGAAAGTCCAACAAGAAGAAGGGCAATAAGAAAAAGAAACCTCGATTCTGGTCCTTCCAAGAAAATAGCTAAACAGAAAAGGAAGATTAAAGTGATGGAGGCAAAGGAAAGTGTTTCCATCGCCAAAAGGATGGGCACCGAAAAGGAACCGCCTGAGTATCTTGTTTCTCAAGGACAAGAAGGATACACCTTCTAAGGTATGTCCATTTCTTGTTATTTAGATTCGATGATACTTATAGTTTATCTACAGCTTGGGTTTTAGATATCGTGCGCTTCACATTTCTAATGATATGTAGGAACTAGCAAACAAAGAGTACCATGCTTCTAAAGATATTAGAGACTGGATTGGCAATGGCTCAACTGTTGAAGCTTTAGCCATAGGATCTAAATCTTTTTACATGTTTGGACATGTTTTGTGTTTGGATAATATTTTATATGTACCTGATGCTTTTAAGAACATCATTTCTATATCTAGTTTGACTAGAAATGGCTATGAATTTCAGTTCACAGATGATGTTTACAATATTTATTTTGGAAATAAATATGTTGGTTCGGGTTATATGAACGATGGTCTTTATTATTTGGATAATAATGACAAACACAAATTGAATGCAAGTGATCTAAAAGAATACAATGCCATGGTGAAAACCAACTCAAGTTCAAAATGTATTTGGCACTTAAGGTTATGTCATGTTGCAGAAGATAGGATTGCAAAATTGGAGAAAATGGGGATTCTATCCTCATTGGGCTCTGAGCCTACTCCAACTTGTGAATCTTGCCTTCAAGGCAAAATGACTAGATCACCCTTTGTTGGACAAGGGCTAAGAGCTGAAAATATTTTGGAGCTAATACATAGTGATGTATGTGGTCCATTTAAAGAAATGGCTAGAGGGGGTTTTCATTATTTTATTACCTTTACTGATGATAAATCAAGGTTTGGGTATTTGTATTTGATGAAATACAAACATGAATCTTTTGAAAAGTTCAAAGAATTTAAATCTGAAGTAGAAAATCAAACAGGAAAGAATATTAAAGCTCTTCGATCAGATCGTGGAGGTGAATATTTGAGTACTAAATTTGATGAATACTTGAGAGAGTATGGCATTGTTTCTCAGCTGACTCCTCCAGGAACGCCACAGCTGAATGGTGTATCTGAAAGGAGAAATCGCACCCTCGTGGATATGGTACGTAGTATGATGAGCTATCTTGATATGCCAATCTCCTTTGGGGATTTGCATTAGAATCACTTTGTATATTCGAATAGGATTCCATCAAAATCGCTTTCTTCCACACCTTATGAGATATGGCATGGAAGAAAACCAAGTCTTAAGCATGTTAAGATTTGGGGTTGTCCAAATTATATCAAAAGTCGAACACCGATAAATTGGAGAGATCGTAAAAGGTCAATTTGTTGGATATCCAAAAGATAGTTTTGGATATTATTTTTATTTGCCTACTTCACAAAAGGTTGTGATAAGTAGAGATGCCACATTTCTTGAACAACAGTTTGTTCAAGAAGGAGGCAAAGGAAGGCAAATAGAGTTAGAATTGGAGAATTCTGACCAACCAATCATCGATGGATATAGATCCATCTAGTCAACCTATACCCATTGATGAAACATCTACACTGTTCCTCGTAGAACAACCAGGTATCTCACCCACTGGTGAGATATGGTTTTCTTCATGAAGAAGAACAAGAGTTGTCTACTCATGAAGAAGTAGATCATGGAGATGATCCACTTACCTATGAAGAAGCTATATCGATATAGACTCTTCAAAATGGATTGATGCTATGAAATCCGAGATTGATTCCATGTATAAGAATCAAGTTTGGGATCTTGTTGACCCACTGAAGGTATTGTACCTATAGGGAACAAATGGGTTTTCAAGAAGAAAATTGGTTACGATGGAAAGGTAGAGACCTATAAGGCAAGGCTAGTAGCGAAGGGTTTCGCCAAAGGCAAGGAATAGACTATGAGGAGACTTTCTACTTTGTTGCCATGCTTAAATCAATTAGGATTTTATTAGCAATAGTGCATACTATGATTATGAGATTTGGCGATGGATGTCAAAATGACTTTCTCAATGGATACATTGAAGAAAACATTTTCATGGAACAACCTAAGGGATTTGAATCCCAAGATGGTTCCAAGGTATGCAAGCTAAAGCGATCCATTTATGGGTTGAAACAAGCTTCGAGGAGTTGGAACATCCGTTTTGATGAAGCCATTAAATCTTTTGGTTTTATCAAAAATGAGGATGAGCCATGTGTATATAAGAAGGTTAGTGACAGTGCTATAACTTTCCTTGTCTTATATGTGGATGACATACTGTTGATGGGTAATGATACAGGTATGTTGACGACTATAAAGGTATGGTTGTCAAATACATTCTCCATGAAAGACTTAGGGGAGGCAACCTATATTCTTGGGATTCGCATCTATAGAGATAGAGCGAAAAGAATAATTGGTTTATCCCAAAGTCTATACTTGGAAAAGGTGTTAAAGAGGTTTAACATGCTTGATTCCAAGAGAGGATTGTTACCAGTGAGACATGGTATCCACCTTTCTAAAGAGATGTCTCCAAAGACACCTGAAGAAAGAGATAAGATGGCCAGGATTCCATATGCTTCGGCTATTGGAAGTTTAATGCATGCAATGTTGTGTACTAGGCCGGATATCGCATATGCTGTTAGTTTGACTAGCAGGTATCAATCCAATCCAGGTTTGGAACACTGGATAGCTGTCAAGAATATCCTTAAGTACTTGAGAAGAACTAAGGATTTATTCTTGATTTATGGAGGTGGAGACTTGCAATTGGATGGTTATACTGATTCTGATTTCCAATCAGATATCGATGATAGAAAGTCTACCTCTGGATATGTGTTCAATTGTAATGGAGGTGCAGTCAGTTGGAAGAGTTCCAAGCGAGCACGCATCAGAGATTCCACTTCGAGGTGAGTATATTCTCGCATCGAATCTTTGAAAGAAGTCGTTTGGATGAAGAAGTTCGTGACAGAACTTACAATCGTTACTTCCAGTGAGTCGCCAGTTCCATTACCTTTGTGACAACAATGGAGCGATCATCTGAGCTAAGGAACCAAGGTCTCACCCAAAATCCAAACACATAGAAAGGCACTACCACATTATCAGAGATATAGTTGGGCAAGGCGATATAGCCATGCAGAAAAATAACATCAGCTGAAAAAATTCAGCTGATCTATGCACTAAGCCTTTGTCACAAGCTCAGTTAGACTGACATCTTGAGAAGATGGGTCTAAGGTATTGTAATAAATGGCTCTAGTGCTAGTGGGAGATTGTTAGTAGTATGCCCTAGAGCATATCATTTAGTATGTATCTTATACATATTTTTAATAATAAAAGGCATTTCCACTTTTCCGTTTACATAATATATTTATGTGTAATAGAAAAGGTCCATTGATATTTTGTTAGAAATATTATTCTTAAGTTGTTAAGAATATGAGTGACAATATTTCTAGCACAAAGTATCATAAATAGGTTCACAATCGAGGATACTTCATAATAAGGACATGACTTATCCAGAAAGATTGTATTCATGTTTGTTCCCAAGTTATTTATATGAGATATAAATAAGATGGAATGGTGAGTCTCATGCCATATAACAAACTTGATAGGCACTTATAAATGATAAGTAGGCCGAACCAGTGACACTTATGACAAGCACATGGAGTTTACTCTTGTCAATGTTTTGTCATAAATCATATCGATGCATATAATCTTTAGACACGAGATAGCAGGTTATCTTGTATATAGGTAGTTTGAGTTTGATCTCGCTTTCATACTTGTACTATGTATGGGTATATGGGCATGTGTTGGCTCCTGCTAGTTATATGTGGAGGTAGGTGTTGATCAAGATGGAATCTGTTCCTCTAAGTAAATAGAGTTAAAATCCTATGTTCATTTAATTGTTCTTGATGTTTCAAGTTCTGGCAGACAGATAGATTTATTGAGAAAAGAGTTTCGATGAGAAAAATCTTTTAATCAAGAACTGGAATTAAAAGAGAACATAATATTCATAGCAAATGGAGTTTGACATAAACCATGACTCGGCTTGAGTTGGGATTTTGTAACAGAGAGATTCTAGTGCATGGTAACATATGATTATAGGTTCATTTAAGGTAAACCTTATTACTAATTGGGTGGCCATGGCATGCTATGCTAGGTGTTAACCATAGTCTATGAGGTTCATAAAATGATTTAGAGAAATCATTTATGGTAAGAAAGAGTTCTGATGACATTAAGAGTTGATATCATGTCTCATTGCCAATTAGTGATGAGCCTAGTAAGTCACACATATACACAAGTTATCACCTATTTAAATATGATTTAATTAATTAATTAAAGAGTTTAATTGATTAATTAAATAGATTTGGTTTGCAATTAAATTGCAAAGTCCCTAGCATGACTTGAAACCAAATCTAGATTATTGGATGTGTAGTATAAATTAAATTTATATTTAAAGTGTTTAAATATGAATTTAATTGATGAGAAATTAATTAATAGAGATTAATTAATTAATTTATATTTGATATAAATTAATTAGAAGAAGAAAATAATTATTTTGGGTTAAGAACTCAAAATTAAGACACGAGGGCATTTTGGTCATTTCACGATTGTGACACGTGGCACCATGAGATGGTGACACATGGCATAACACATAAGCTTGCCAAATATTTTTTAATCATGTAAGATGATTAAAATCAAGATTAAATATAGGTTTGACACTTGGCACAATGTGATTGGGTCACTTAAACCTAGAGCTAATCAAAAGGTGACATGTGGCTAGGGTTTAATGTGTTAACCTAGCTATTTAAGTGTGGTTATGAAAAGAAAACATAACCAGCAGCCTCTCCTCTCAATTGTCACTCCACTTTGAGCCTCTCCAGCTATATCTCTTCATCTCTCATCAATTCAAAGAGATTAGCTATCAATCTCTTGAATTAAGAACGCTAGAAATTGTTTCTAGTGTCCTATTTACATCTCTAATCTCTTAAAAGGCAGAACTTGAATATCTAATTAATAGAAAAGGCTTTAGAAGCTGTTCAAGGGCTGCCATAGGTGTTCTTGGTGTGGACAAGCTAGAGGGACAATATCTGGTGTCCTGAAGACGAATCTCAAAGGCGCAGACACGCTGCAGTGCATCAAGAGGTTAGTGTAATCGTTCTTGATTTAATCTAGGGTTCTAAAATTAATCTGATTAATTTTTAAAATCTTAAATGGCAAATACAGATCCAAAAACATATTAAAAGAGTTTTAATATGTTGTTTATCATTGAAATCAAATAGATAAAAATAAATCTTACATGATGCATGTGACCCTAGGTGAAAATTTTTGAATTCAATGGTATAAACTTGTGTTTTTCACGCTTCCGTTCCTTCACCTATAAATAATGGCATAAGCACTGGTGCTTCTTCATCATCCCCTACTCCTTTAAAAGAATTCGCCCTCAAATTTGGTCCTACATCAATGTAAGAGGAAAGATCAGTAATGTTAAAAGAATTGCTAACACCATACTCACCAGGTAAATCAATCTTGTATGCATTGTTGTTGATCCTTTCTAGCACTTTGAATGGACCATCACACCTTGGCTGTAATTTCGACTTCCTTAGGTTTGGAAACCGCTCTCTCCTTAAATGCACCCAAACAAAGTCACCTGGTTCAAACACAAGAGGCTTTCAGCCTTTATTAGCATGAGTAGCATATTGTGCATTTTTCTTTTCAATTTGTAACCTAGCTTGCTCATGCAATTTCCTAATAAAATCTATTTTCCTTTTACCATCAAGACTATCAATATGATTAATAGGTAAAGGCAACAAGTCTAATGGTGTCAATGGATTAAATCCATACACAATCTGAAATGGTGAAAATCCGATAGAAGAATGCACTACTCTATTATAAGCAAACTCAACAAAAGGAATGCAATCTTCCTAAGATTTTAAGTTTTGTTTGACCATCACACACAATAAAGTAGTTAAAGTCCTATTCACTACTTCTGTTTGTCCATTAGTCTGGGGATGACAAGTAGTTGAGAATAATAGTTTAGTACCTAACTTACCCCATGACACCCTCCAAAAGTGACTTAGGAACTTAACATCTCTATCACTCACTATAGTCTTAGGTATACCATGTAACCTTACTATCTCCTTAAAGAATAAATTGCCTATGTATGTGGCATCATCTATTTTGTGACACGGTATAAAGTGTGTCATCTTGGAAAATCTATCAACAACCACAAATATAGTATCATGACCTCTCCTAGACCTAGGCAAACCCAAAATAAAATCCATAGAAATATCAGTCCAAGGTTCTTTAGGAACAGGCAAGGGTGTGTAAAGACTGTTTGGTATTACTCTAGACTTTGCTTTCTTACATTCAACACACCTAGAACACATTCGATCAACATCTTTCCTCATATTTGGCCAAAAGAAGTGTTCTTGTAATATATCTAATGTAACGCCCTTACTATAGGTAGTCCATAGATTCTACTGTTCCGGCGACTAATGTCTGTTCGGACAGTCAGAATGTCTGAAACTACACTTAAACTATAGTGAGGAGGCATAAGTTGATGGAATAAATGTTAAGAAGATATAGAAAAAATTTAGAGAAAATAAAATAAAATTAAGAGAATTTATTAATTGGTACAAAAATAATAATAATAATAATAACCTGATATGCACTATGAATGGCATTTTGGTCACTTCACCCTAGAGGTAAATTTTGACCTAAATGTCAAATTAAAATTTGAGAGAATTAAAATAATTAAAATAAATTAAGATTATAAATTTATAAATTTGAATTAGGAAAAAGAAGAAGAGAAAAAGAAAAGAAAAAGCTTATGAAAATTTAAAAATTAAAGTACAACAAAAATATAAATATAAATAGACACAAGGTGACAAACCCCACCAACTTTCATCTTCAAAGTCTTAGCAACACCAAAATGTCCCATCAAACCACCACTATGTGACTCCAAAACAAGCAAGTCTCGCATAGAGCATTTAGGCACACACAATTTATTCTCCTTAAACAAGTATTCATCATGTCTATAAAATTTCTGAAATGCACTTTTCTCAAAAGCAGCATATACATTACAAAAATCTGCATCATCAACATACAATTCTTTCATGAACTCAAAACCAAGAAAATTTAGCATCAAGTGTAGACAAAAGTGCATGTCTCCTAAAATGTGCATCAGCTACAATATTCTCTTTTCCTTGCTTGTATTTAATCACATATGGAAATGACTCCAAAAACTCAATCCATTTAGCATGCCTTCTGCTCAACTTATTTCGACTCTTAATATGTAACACCCTCACCGTGGGTAGTCAGTACGTTCAACTGTTCCGACGATTAATGTTTATCCGGACAGCCAAGATACCTGGAACTACACTTAAATGATAGTGAGGAGACATAAAATGATGGAATACATGATAAGAAAATATAAGAAAAATTAAGGAAAAATAAAAGAAAGGAAATGCAACTAGGTTAAACGAGCCGGAACCGTAGCGATGGGTGACCGCACCGGGAAGTTACGGCGAAGGTAATTGCTGACCCTAGGACTGCCGGGAACCCCGAGAAATAATTTTCGAGACCTAATTAAAGGTCTACAGAGGTATAAATCACATTGAAAATGTCAAAAAAAATTTAGTGAATCAGTATAAATAAAAACGAAAAATAAAGGAACTGACGAATTTGAAATTTAATCGATAGTACCGAAAAAGTTCGATTATTCCCCGAAGAGGGGCATTTTGGTTATTTAACACCTAAAGTTGGCTTTTGACCTAAATGTCCATTAAAAATAAGAGAAATTAAAAGTTGAAAGCCCCATGAAAATAAGAAATTACATGTGTAGTGTAATAAAGGAAAAATGAGGGGGGTGTAAGTAGAAATATGAAAACTTAATTATTTTAATAATTTATTTGTCATTAGTGGGGGTATAAATAAGCTTAAGTGGAAAGAATTCTCCACTAACTAATTCATCTTCTTCAATCTTCATCACCATGGCCGAATGAATTTCTCTCAAACCTCCGTAGCTCTTCCTTCATGCAAGCTTCAATCTCTCCCCTTTCTCACCATGATTTCCACTAGTCCCTTCACAAGAAATTGTCCACACATCATGGGAAGACTATAGGCAGCAAGAAAAGAAGCTTTGGTGAAGGTTGAGAAGTGGTCAACTAAAGGTCAGTGCTTAATCTTCCCATTTTCCTTCATTAATTCTTGTTTAGAGCTTCGGCTAAGAAAAATTGATGAAAATTGATGAGTATATAGGAGCCATGAATTCAGCAGCCATGGACATTGAAGGAGTTTGAGTTATTTTTACATGTAATTGATGGGCAATGAAGTTGATTAGGCTAATTACATATACTAGCAATTTGATGTTATGTGTAAGTTTGAAATGGATACTTTGAGAAAGGGTTATGAAATGAATATGGAAGTTGGGAGCAATCTTCAATTCGGCAGCCTTAATCTTCATGAGAATATGATTAATTCTTTCATGTATATGGTGATTAGTGAGGTTGATTAGTGTGCTTACATATACTAGAACTTAATTGTCATGTGTATGCTTGAGGTTGATATGTTGAAGTAAGGTTTTGAAATAAATATTAAAGATTTGTGTGAATGTGTGCAGCTTTAAGGTACCTAGGAGATGGATTATTTCATGAATTTAAATGGTAATTTGTGATGTTGATAAATAAGTAAATGAGAGCTATATGTTCATAGATGAAAATATTTATTCTAGAAATTTAATGGAATGTGAATTGAATGTGTAATTGCTGGACATTTGACTTAATTGAGTTGGGTGGAATGTGTAATTGCTGGACATTTGATCAAATGGAGTTGAATGTGTTATTGCTGGAAATTTGACCAAATTGAGATGTGATTGATGCCAATTAGAAGTGCTATGTATGCAATTTGTAGTTTGGGAGAAGGAGGAATGAAAATTGGAAGTGCAATTTTCTGTGCAGGTTGAGTTTTGTTGAGGGCAGTACATATTTTGACCCATAATTGACCTTGTGTGACCCCAATTGGTATGAGGCCAATTGGAGGTGAAATATGATCTATAATGGAACAATTTTCATATAGATGTCATGCCAAATTCTACCTAAAAAGTGACCAAAAGTCTACCCTAATCCGAATTGCCATTTAGTGAATCCAGAATTTTCACCAAATGAACAGTGTTCATTCATTTGGCCATATCTCACTGTATACAAGTCCAAATGACCTGAAATTTATACCATTGGAAAGCTTAGACATAGGGCTACAACTTTTGTGAAGATTACGGAACCCAGAAATGCCATTAACCAAGTCAAATTGCTTGCCCAATTTGGGGTACCAAAACTGTCCAAAACCAATGCAACCCAGATTTGCCAAATAAAGGCCACTTGACCAGTTTTGGTAAAGAGACCATAACTTGGTCCATAGAACTCCAAATGACATGAAATTAGTGCCAAAATTTCAATAAGGCATAGACCTACAAGATTGGTATTTTGACCAGAACCCAGAAATCAAGAGAAATAGGTCAATTGGCTAGGCCAAATTAGTGCATAAATTTTGGAAATGTGCCTAGATAACCATTGACTCCAGCATAGTCTTTTAAGCATATCTCCGATTAGAAATCTTCAATTGAAATGAGCCATAGCATTCTGGAAACCTAAGAAATAGATCTTGAACTTTGTTTTAGACATCTTCATCAAATTATGAATGTAAGAAGCTTAAATTATAGGTCAAAGTTACAGACCTAATTAAGGATTACGTTAGTATAGGACATTTGAGTCCAGTCCAATAATGTGGCTATAAAAATTCTATAAGACTTGAAAAATTACAACTAGAAATTCTGAGTGACCATAACATATAGGGCAATATATCCTATGAAGAACACTAGGCCTAAATGTTGCTACAAGCTGCCCAAATAAATTAGTTAAATTCAATACCAAAACTGCCTAGCAAGGGAACCAAAATCCAGAATTGACCTAATTATGCTTATTTGACCATAACTTGAGTTATATAAATCCAAATGACATGATCCAAAAATGAAAATAAAGATAAGACATAGAAGAACAACTTCCATAAAGAAAGTGAGGCTAAACATGAAGGAGCAGAAGCATGAAAGACATAAGTTTATATCATTGAATTTAAAAATTTTTCACCTAGGGTCACATGTATCATGTAAAATTCATTTTTATCTATTTGATTTCAATGATAAACAGCATATTAAAACTCTTTTAATATATTTTTGGATCTACACTTGCCATTTAAGATTTTACAATTAATCGGATTAATTATTAGAACCCTAGATTAGATTAAGAACAAGTGCACTAACCTCTTGATGCACTGCAGTGTATTTAACACCTTTGTGATGCGTCTAGGACACCAGATGTTTCCTCTCTAGCTTGTCCACACCAAGATCACCAATGACAGCCCTTGAACAGCTTTTAAAGCCTTTTCTATGAATTAGAAAATCAAGTTTTGCCTTTTGAGAGATTACAGATGTAAACAGGACACTAGAAACAATTTTTATTATTTTTAATTCAAGAGATTGTTTGCTAATCTCTTTGAATTGATGAGAGAAGAAGAAGAGGAGAAGGGAATGGTAGCCAAGGGTGGAGGCACAAAGAGAATGAGCAGCTTCTGTAATTTGTTCTTTCATCCTTACACTTATATAGTTAGGTCACCACTTAAAACCCTTGCCACATGTCACCCTCTGATTGGTTCTAGGTTTAATTGACCCAATCACATTGTGCCAAGTGTCAAACCTATATTTAATCTTGACTTTGATCATCTTACATAATTAAAAGACATTTGGCAAGCTTATGTGTAGTGCCATGTGTCGCCATCTCATGGTGCGACATGTCACCCTGTGAAATGACCAAAATACCCGTGTCTTAAGTTTGAGTTCTCAACCCAAAATAATTATTTCTCTTCTTTTAATCAATTTATATCAAATATAAATTAATTAATTAATATCTATCAATTAATTTCTCATTAATTAAATTCATATTTAAATACTTTAAATAAAAATTTAACTTATACTATACATCCAATAATCTAGATTTGGTTTCAAGCCATGCTAGGGACTTCGCAATCTAATTGCAAACCAAACCTATTTAATTAATCAATTAAACTCTTTAATTAATTAATTAATTAAATCATATTTAATGTGGTGATTACTTGTGGATGTGTGTGACTTACTAGCCTCATCACTAATTGGCAATGAGACATGATATCAAATCTTAATATCATCAAATTTCTCTAAATCATTTTATGCCCCTCATAGACCATGGTTAACACCTAGCATAGCATGCCATGGCCACCCAATTAGTAATAAGGTTTGCCTTAAATGAACCTATAATTATATGTTACCATGCACTAGAATCTCTCTGTTATAAAATCCCAATTCGAGCTGGAGTCATGCTTTATGTCAAACTCATTTGCTATGAATATTATGTTCTCCTTTAATTCCAGTTCTTGATTAAAAGATTTTCTCATCAGAAACTCTTTTCTAATTAAATCTATCTATCCTGGCCAGGAACTTGAAACATCAAGAATAATTAAATGAACATAGGATTTTATCCCTATTTACTTCGAGGAACAGATTCCATCTTGATCAACACCTACCTCCATATATAACTAGTAGGAGCCAACACATGCCCATATACCCATACACAGTACAAGTATGAAAGCAGTATCAAACTCAAACCACCTATATACAAGATAACTGTGCTATCTCAGGTCTAAAGATTATATGCACTAATATGATTTATGACAATGCATTGACAAGAGTAAACTCCATGTGCTTGTCATAAGTGTCACTGGTTCAGCCTACTTATCATGTATAAGGGCCTATCATGTTTGTTATATGGCATGAGACTCACCATTCCATCTTATTTACATCTCATATAAATAACTTGGGAACAAACATGATTACAATCTTTCTGGATAAGTCATGTCCTTATTGTGAAGTATCCTCGATTGTGAACCTATTTATGATACTTTGTACTAGAAATACTGTCACTCATATTCTTAACAACTTAAGAATAGGATTTCTAACAAAATATCAATGGACCTTTTCTATTACTCATAAATATATTATGTAAACGGAAAAGTGAAAATGCCTTTTATTAATAAAAAGATGTACAAGATACATGCTAAATGATATGCTCTAGGGCATACTACTAATAATCTCCCACTAGCACTAGAGCCATTCATTACAATATCTTAGACCCATCTTCTCAAGATGTCGGTCTAGCTGAGTCTGTGACATAGGCTTAGTGAATGGATCAGCTGGATTTTCAGCTGATGCTATTTTTTGCATGGCTACATCGCCTCGTCCAACTATTTCTCTGATAATGTGGTAGTGCCTTTCTATGTGTTTGGATTTCTGGTGAGACCGGGGTTCCTTAGCCTGTATGACTGCTCCATTATTGTCATAGTGAAGTGGAACTGCTGACTTAATGGAAGGAACTACTGCAAGTTCTGTCACGAACTTCTTTATCTAACCAACTTCATTTGCAGCATCTGATGCAGCAATATACTCAGCCTCGGTAGTGGAATCTACAGTCGTACTCTGTTTGGAACTCTTCCAACTGACTGCACCTCCATTACAAATGAACACATATCCAGAGGTAGACTTTCTATCATCGATATCTGACTGAAAATCAGAATCAGTATAACCATCCAGTTACAAGTCTCCACCTCCATATATCAAGAATAAATCCTTAGTTCTTCTCAAGTACTTAAGGATATTCTTGACAGCTATCCAGTGTTCCAAACCTGGATTGGATTGATACCTGCTAGTCAAACTAACAGCATATGCGATATCTGGCCTAGTACACAATATTGCATACATCAAACTTCCAATAGCCGAGGCATATGGAATCCTGGCCATTTTATCTATTTCTTTAGGTGTCTTTGGAGACATCTCTTTAGAAAGGCGGATACCATGTCTCACTGGTAACAATCCTCTATTGGAATCAAGCATGTTAAACCTCTTTAACACCTTTTCCAAGTATAGACTTTGGGATAAACCGATTATTCTTTTTGCTCTATCTCTATAGATGCGAATCCCAAGAATATAGGTTGCCTCCCCTAAGTCTTTCATGTAGAATGTATTTGACAACTATACCTTTACAGTTGTCAACATACCTGTGTCATTACCCATCAACAGTATGTCATCCACATATAAGACAAGGAAAGTGATAGCACTGTCACTAACCTTCTTATATACACATGGCTCATCCACATTTTTGATAAAACCAAATGACTTAATGGCTTCATCAAAACGGATGTTCCAACTCTTCGAAGCTTGCTTTAACCCATAAATGGATCGCTTTAGCTTGCATACTTTGGAACTATCTTGGGATTCAAAACTCCTAGGTTGTTCCATGAAAGTGTTTTCTTTAATGTATCCATTGAGAAAAGCCGTTTTGACATCCATCTGCCAAATCTCATAATCATAGTATGCAGATATTGCTAATAGAATCCTAATTAATTTAAGTATGGCAACAGGCGAGAAAGTGTCCTCATAGTCGATTCCTTGCCTTTGGCCAAACCCTTTCGCTACTAGCCTTGCCTTATAGGTCTCTACCTTTCCATCAGAACCAATTTTCTTCTTGAAAACCCATTTGTTCCCTATAGGTACAATACCTTTAGGTGGGTCAACAAGATCCCAAACTTGATTCTTATACATGGTATCAATCTCTGATTTCATAGCATCAATCCATTTTGAAGAGTCTATATCTGATATAGCTTCTTCATAGGTAAGTGGATTATCTCCATGATCAACTTCTTCATGAGTAGACAACTCTTGTTCTTCTTCATGAAGGAAACCATATCTCATTGGTGGGTGAGATACCCTGGTTGTTCTATGAGGAACAGCTGTAGATGTTTCATCAATAGGTGTAGGTTGACTAGATGGATCTATATCCATCTAATCTGTTGGTTGTTCAGAATTCTCCAATTCTAACTTTATTTGCCTTCCTTTGCCTCCTTCTTAAACAAACTGTTATTCAAGAAATGTGGCATCTCTACTTACCACAACCTTTTGTGATATAAGTAAATAAAAATAATATCCAAAATTATCTTTTGGATATCCAACAAATCGACCCTTTTCTAATCTAGTTTCCAATCTATCAATGTTCAGCTTTTTGATATAAGCTGGACAACCCCAAATCTTAACATGCTTAAGACTTGGTTTTCTTCCATGCCATATCTCATAAGGTGTGAAAGATACTAATTTTGATGGAATCCTATTCAGAATATGCAAAGATGATTTTAATGCAAGTCCCCAAAAGGAGATTGGCATATCAGTATAGCTCATCATACTACGTATCATATCCAATAGGGTACAATTTCTCCTTTCAGATACACCATTCAGCTATGGTGTTCCTGGAGGAGTCAGCTGGGAAACAATACCATGCTCTCTCAAGTATTCATCAAATTCAGTACTCAAGTATTCACCTCCATGATTTGATCAAAGAGCTTTAATACTCTTTCCTATTTGATTTTCCACTTCAGATTTAAATTCTTTAAACTTTTCAAAGGATTCATGTTTGTATTTCATCAAATACAAATACCCAAACCTTGATTTATCATCAGTAAAGGTAATAAAGTAATGAAAACCACCTCTAGCCATTTCTTTAAATGGACCACATACATCACTATATATTAGCTCCAAAATATTTTCGGCTCTTAACCCTTGTCCTACAAAAGGTGATATAATCATTTTACCCTGAAGGAAAGATTCATAAGTTAGAGTAGGCTCAGAGCCCAATAAAGATAAAATCCCCATTTTTTCCAGTTTTTAATCCTATCTTCTACAACATGACCTATCCTTAAGTGCCAAATATATTTTAAACTTGAGTTGATTTTCACCATGGCATTGCATTCATTTAGATCACTTTCATTCAATTTGTGTTTGTCATTATTATCCAAATAATAAAGACCATCATTCATATAACCCGAACCAATATATTTATTTCCAAAATAAATATTGCAAACATCATTTGTGAATTGAAATTCATAGCCATTTCTAGTCAAACTAGATATAGAAATGATGTTCTTAAAAGCATCATGTACATATAAAATATTATCCAAACACAAAACATGTCCAGACATATAAAAAGATTTAGATTCTATGGCTAAACCTTCAATAGTTGAGCTGTCGCCAATCCGGAGTCTAACATCTCGAGAATGCAAGTTGCTACTATTTGCTAGTTCCTGCATATCATAAGAAATGTGAGAACTGGCACCGGTATATAAAACCTAAGCTATAGATGAACTATGAATATCATTAAAATCTAAATAACAAGATATGGACATACCTTCCGAAGGTGTATCCTTCTTGTTCTTCAGAGAATCAAGATACTTTGGGCAGTTCCTTTTCCAGTGCCCATCCTTCTGGCAGTCGAAACACTTTCCTTTGCCTCCATTAGCTTTAGTCTTCCCTGTCTGTTTAGCTATTTTCTTGGAAGGACCAGGAATCTGAGATTTGTTTTTCTTATTACCCTTCTTCTTGTTGGACTTTCCAGCAGAAGAAGATGCAATCAAAGCTACCTCTTTTCCTTTATTGCCCGGCATATTCTTTTGGGCAATAACCAGCATGTTGAGTAAACCAGCCAAGGTGCATTTCTATTTAGTTATATGAAAATTTGTCACAAAATTCCCAAATGACTTAGGAAGGGACTGAAGGATCAAATCTGTCTACAGTTGGAAATCCATGATAAAGTTAAGATGTTCCAGCTGCTCAATCAGCTGAATCATCTTGTGGACATGATCCCCAACATTCTGTGCCTCAGACATCCTCATGCGGAATAGCTATCTAGATATCTCATACCTAGCATTCTTGCTATGCTCACCATACAACTCTTGTAGGTGAAGGAGGATCTCACTCGCACTCTACATGTTCTCATGCTGCTTTTATAACTCATTACTCATGGAAGCAAGCATGTAATACTTAGCTCTCATATCATGCTCCTTCCACTTGTCCAAAGTTTCATGTTCCTCTTGAGTGGCCTCTGGAGGTAAGGGACTAGGAACATTTGAGTCCAGAACATATCCTATATGTTCAAGGTTCAGGACAAGTTTCAAATTTCTTAGCCAATCAGATAAATTAGGTCCTGTCAACCTATTGCAATCAAGTATGCTTGCAAGGATATTGGATGGTGGTGGTTGTTCTGTGCTCATTATTAGCAGAAAATTAACTACAGAAAATAACCAGATTAATTAGTAAATGTATCAAGTAATTAACCAAAATGATTATGGTCTTTTAATCAAATTGGTCCTCCCACAAACTTAGCGAATCCTACACTTCCAAAGTAGAAAACAGAAATCCTAGTTGGATAGATTTCTAGTGGGTGATTGAATTCTTATAATCCTATTGATCATTCTCAGGCACATCCATTATTGGAATAACAATAAATTACAAGTGAGCAACTCCTTGCCCATCACATCTAATGTGAGGTTCAATCCTTTACCTAGCCCCTAATGCTAAAAATCTCAGGCACATCCATTATTGACTTATCTTGCATTAGTTAAGTTGATTCCATTGAGCCAGTAAACATGCAAATAATTTTAATGTCCTCAGGCACATCCATTATTGGCCACCAAACCATTTACATGTTTACAGCATCTCATGCTTAACAATTATTCTTAAGAAAATCTCTTAAATTAATTGCTTAACAACTATTTAAAATTTCTTAAAATAATTACCCCAATAGAGGGCCCATGTTATAATTACTTTAATTATAGCATATCCAACTTAATCATTTGTTTAGAAGATTTTGTGGTCATCCTAATTACTATTATGGTCTCACTTTGCACATTATCCATTTAGCATGCATATATCATATACTTGCATACATTCCCATACATCTCATGCATTCATGGATAATAATAAATATGGTATTGTAACACCCTCCCAGTAACTACTCCGTACATCCTACTGTTCCGGTGACCGGTGTCGGTCCGGACAGCTAGAATGTCCGGAAAAATATTTAAACTAAAGTGAGGAACCATACTTAACTCAAATATTGATAAGAAAAATTTAGTAAAAATTTTAAAAATAAAATACAAACAAGTTAAATGAGCCGGTGCCCTAGCGATGGGTAACCAGAGGGAAGTTGCGGTTCTCACAACGAGGAGCCCTAGACTCGGGGGAAAAATTATAAAATAATTATTGGGACTCTAGAGAAGGGTCATTGAGGTTCCTATGGCATTAGAATGCCAAGAAAATATTTAGAAAAATTTTTCAATTGGTACAGACAATTTTGACCCGTTCAGCCAAATGGAGGGCATTTTGGTCATTTCGCTTTCAGAGGTGATTTTTGGCCGACTTGTCCAGTTGAGTAAATAATTAATATGACATAAATTATGGATAAACATTACTAGAAATTAAATTGAAGATGAGTAGTGGAGGAAAGAAAAGAAAGTGAGGAAAAAGCTTATTTATGACATCATGGTGATGTCATTAAGAAAACTATGACCAATCACAATTAAGCCATCATTTGACTAACTAATAAAGAGACTAAATTAAGACCAAACAACCAAAAATTATAGCAGCCATCACCCTCTTCCTCATGCAGCCGAAATCCCTTCCCTCCTCCCTCCATTGATGTTCAATCAAGCAAGCTTAATTTCTCCCTTGTTTCACCACAAAACCCTAACCTCTCTTCATTAAAATTTTACCCCACACCTTAAACAACCTTTTGGCAGCCTAGAAAGTGAAGGAAAGTGAAGTTTAGAGTTGGGAAAAATCTGCCCTATTCAAGGTTAGTGCATTAGATACTTAAAACTCTTTATTTTTGTGATTTGTAACTTGAATTGAGTAAGATTTGTAACTAAAATGAACAAGAATTTGGTGTATACATACTATGAATTTTTGGCAGCCCTTGTGAAGGAATTATTTTGATTGGTTTGATGGACTTAGAGTGAATTAGAGCTTATGTTTAAAGTGCATATTTATACATATACAAAGAAAGAAAGAGTTAAGTAAGGAATTTGTGAAAACTCATATGGGAATTAGGGTTTTGAGTAGTGAAAAATTGATTTGGCTTACGAAATTGTTAGAGAACATTTTAATGGTCAATTAGTGACCATTTTAGGTAAGTTAACCACAATTTGGACTGAAAAATAGTATGGCAAAGTGAAGGTGTAAGCTGCCCTAGGACAGCAGCAATGGACTGAAATTTCAGTCCAATTACACAGCCATAACTTTGGCTATGTTGGTCCAATTGGTGTTTGGCCAATTGGACATGAAACTAGGCTTATAATGGCACATTTTTGCTGAAGAAACCATGCCCAAAAGACCAAAGCAAGAGGACCAAAACTTGGCCCCAATCCCGATACCCTGCAACTGATTCTGTAGAATGACCAAATGAATAGTAACTGTTCATTTGGCCATAACTCACTGTAGATTTGGTCAATTGACCTGAAATTTTTACAGCAACAAGTTAATATATAGACAAACAACTTTCATGAAGAAACCTACCCCAAATTACGGCCAGAACCAATTCAAAAATGCAATCACAGTCACTGTTCATGTTACTGTAGATATGGTCAATTCTGCAGATTGGCAATCCGGCCAGCTGTGGTTTTTGAGCCATATCTGAGCTACAAAACTCCAAATGGAGTGATTCAAAAAAGGAAATTCAACTAGACAAAATAAGGAACAACTTTCATGTTTGTCATTTCCTCAAATTCCCACTGCAACAGGGCCCAATGGAACAGTAAAGTTGGGTCTCAAAAACTGAAATTTCTGCCCTCTTAGAATTAAGTTGAGAAATGGAAATGGCAATCAATTCCAACAAGTTTTAAATACAAAATGTGGTATGTTTGGGGTGTTAAAACCAATACACCTATTTTCTATCCAAAAGTCAACATTTTTGTTGACCAATGAGGTGAATAGTGACATCAAAACTTGAAATGCACAAATTGAAGAATTTAAAAGTTTCAAATGCCCTAGTATACCTAACATGATTGGTTTGGATAGTTTGGCATGCCAATAGGGTTCAGTTAGCAGTACTGCACATGGCAATATGCCATTCTGTGATTTTATGGTTTTTAACCATTCTGACCTTGTATTGAGACTTGGCCTTGTGCCTGATGTATTTATAGCTTGTTAGCTGTTCTGTTGCACACCGGGAGATGCATATGTGACCGATGGTGTGACGGCCCGAGGTACTAGATACCCAAAGGCGCCATTTACGTTATCCATCGATGCGTCATCAGAGGTTACTTGGGGCAACCAAATGAATAAAAGTGGACAAAGTAAATGATATACAAATACCAAACAAATAAAACGTACACATTCACTACACATTTAATTTCTTGCAATTTTCTTTTATTATATTATTGCACCACTAAGCATTATTGCTTAGCCCGTTGCTTTTGCCACGCGTAGGTACTGGAGATACAGATCGTGAGCCCAGTAGACCACAGACTGGGTGAGTCCATCCTGCAGCTCTGCACAGTGTCCGTGTCACCTCAACTTCTGCAGTGCATTGGTAGGACACTAAGTGTCATTTTGTCATTTTGTAACTAAATTTTTGTTTTCTCATATGTAATTAAACTTCTGTAATGTATTTTGAGGTTCATATAAATAATGAAGATTTATGGTCATGTATGGAAGTAATTTGAGTATTTATTTGTTGTTTATACATATGAGTACCTTGAGAAATGACGATTGAGAACTGAAATTGAAATGTTGTTGAGATCTTGATATTGAGACTTTGTTAATGAATTGAAGTTGGGATTGTTTGGAAAATTATTTGGAAGTGTTTTTAACAGGTTCCGAAGAACTGTTTTCTTCATTTTTAGCCGGTACTCCGCCGGATTTTCTTTAAAATTTTCAGAACCTCAAATAAATAATATTTTTGATAAATGGCTTAAATAAAGTATGTTTCATAAATTATATTCAAAAGCATGATATAAATTAATTAAGGTATATTAGAGTGTGCCGGTACACCGTGTGGCATTACTTACTCGGGTATACTGTACACGGGTAAGGGGGTGTCACAGGTATGATCATGGACTTTCTAAGGGATTCAATTCTAAGCCACCAAGAATTGAATCAGGGCATTCCTAGGTGCATTTTATTCATTCATTTTACAAGAATTACTGAAGGAGTACATAATCTGTTAGTAGTATGCCCTAGAGCATATCATTTAGTATGTATCTTGTATATGTTTATATTAATAAAAGGCATTTACACTTTTCCGTTTATATAATATATTTATGTGTAATAGAAAAGGTCCATTGATATTTTGTTAGAAATTCTATTCTTAAGTTGTTAAGAATATAAGTGACAGTATTTCTAGTACAAAGTATCATAAATAGGTTCACAATCGAGGATACTTCATAATAAGGGCATGACTTATCCAGAAAGGTTGTATTCATGTTTGTTCCCAAGTTATTTATATGAGATATAGATAAGATGGAATGGTGAGTCTCATGCCATATAACAAACATGATAGGCACTTATACATGATAAGTAGGCCGAACCAGTGACACTTATGACAAGCACATGGAGTTTACTCTTATCAATGCATTGTCATAAATCATATCAGTGCATATAATCTTTAGACCCGAGAGAGCACAGTTATCTTGTATATAGGTGATTTGAGTTTGATACTGCTTTCATACTTGTACTGTGCATGGGCATATGGGCATGTGTTGGCTCCTACTAGTTATATATGGAGGTAGGTGTTGATCAAGATGGACTATGTTCCTCTAAGTAAATTGAGATAAAATTCTATGCTCATTTAATTATTTTTGATGTTTCAAGTTCCTGGCCATGGCATAATATTCATAGTAAATCTTTTTAATCAAGAACTGGAATTAAAAGAGCACATAATATTCATAGTAAATGGATTTTGACATAAACCATGACTCCAGCTTGAGTTGGGATTTTGTAACAGAGAGATTCTAGTGCATGGTAACATATGATTATAGGTTTGTTTAAGGTAAACCTTATTACTGATTGGGTGGCCATGGCATGCTATGCTAGGTGTTAACCATGGTCTATGAGGTGCATAAAATGATTTAGAGAAATCATTTATGGTAAGAAAGAGTTCTAATGATATTAAGAGTTGATATCATGTCTCATTGCCAATTAGTGATGAGCCTAGTAAGTCACACACATACACAAGTTATTACCTAATTAAATATGATTTAATTAATTAATTGAAGAGTTTAATTGATTAATTAAATAAGTTTGATTTGCAATTAGATTGCAAAGCCCCTAGCATGACTTGAAACCAAATCTAGATTATTGGATGTATAGTATAAGTTAAATTTATAGTTAAAGTGTTTAAATATGAATTTAATTAATGAGAAATTAATTAATAAATATTAATTAATTGATTTATATTTGATATAAATTGATTAGAAGAAGAGAAATAATTATTTTGGGTTCAGAACTCAAAATTAAGACACAGGGGCATTTTGGTCATTTCACAGGGTGACATGTGGCACCATGAGATGGTGACACATGGCATTATACATAAGCTTGCCAAATGTCTTTTAATCATGTAAGATGATTAAAATTAAGATTAAATATAGGCTTGACACTTGGCACAATGTGATTGGGTCAATTAAACCTAGAACCAATTAGAGGGTGACATGTGGCAAGGGTTTAATGCGTTGACCTAGCTATATAAGTGTTGTTATGAAAAGAAAACAAGACAACCAGAAGCCTATTTCTTTGATGCCGCCACCTAAGAAGGTTTCTTTCTTCTTCATCTTCTTCTCTCATCTTTCCAAGAGATTAACATACAATCTCTTGAATTAAAAATACTAGAAATTGTTTCTAGTGTCCTGTCTACATATTTAATCTCTTAAAAGGCAGAACATGATTTTCAAAATAATAAAAAAACTTTAGAAGCTGTTCAAGGGCTGCCATAGGTGTTCTTAGTGTGGACAAGCTAGAGGGACAACATCTGGTGTCCTGAAAATGCATCTCAAAGGCGCAAATACACTGCTGTACATCAAAAGGTTAGTGTGTTTGTTCTTGATTTAATCTAGGGTTCTAAAATTAATCTGATTATTTTTAAAATCTTAAATGGCAAATACAGATCCAAAAACATTAAAAGAGTTTTAATATGTTGTTTATCATTGAAATCAAATAGATAAAAATAAAATCTTGCATGATGCATTTGACCCTATGTGAAAATTTTTGGATTCAATGGTATAAACTTGTATTTTTCACGCTTCCGTTACTTCAATTGGTATCAGAGCCACTATATTTGCCATTTAGACTGTTGATTATATGACTTAATTGTGTGTTTTGATCATGAGATGATTTATCCATTGCTGGTTGTGATGGATGTGTGGCGGGATGCTTGAAGAACACCATCTTTGGTGCGCCAATTTTGGCTTCCATGGGTGGCTCAAGGTTTGGCTTTTTAATTTGCAATTGTTGTATGATCTAAAAACTCATCCTATGTCTAATTAAATTGTTTAATTAGAATTTTAATAACACAATTAAATTTTGATTCAAATCAGAATTTTAAAAATTGTTTGAATGTGATTCAAATCTGTATTTTAAAAGTTATTTGAATGTGATTCAAATCTGAACTTTTAAAGTTGTTTGAATCATATTTAAATCTAATTTTTTAAAGTTGTTTGAATAATATTTAGATCTGAATTTTAAAAATTGTTTGAATGTAATTCAAATCTGATTTTTTAAAAATTATTGGAATGTGATTCAAATCTGAATTTTTAAGGTTGTTTGAATGTGATTCAAATCTGAATTTTTAAATTTATTTGAATGAGATTCAAATTTGAATTTTTAAATTTATTTGAATCATATTCAAATATGGATTTTTAAGTTGAATATGAGATATTCAATTTAATTTAAGTATGTATGTTTTATTTTATTGTTAAATACTGATATGCATGATGGATGATCATGGACTATAAAAAACCAATGTGATTGGATTTATTTCTTTTATGTTTCTTTGGGTTTGTAAATTAATTAATTAATTTTAATTTATTTTGGGCATGTATTATTAAGGTTGTAATAATTTTTGGGTTGTAATTTTATTTATTTAGTTCTTGTAAATTCGCCTTGGTTTGCCAAGGATTACTATGTAATATTGGATTGCAAGAAGATCAAGGAGGTCAAGAGCATTGGTGGGACCAGTGGGAGGAATTCAATATCAAGTGTTGATTATGTACTCCTTCAGCAACTCTTGTAAAATGAATGAATGAAATGCACCTAGGAATGCCTTGATTCAATTCTTGGTGGCTCAGAATTGAATCCCTTAGAAAGTCTATGATCATACCATATTTACTGCTTATCCATAAATGCATGAGATGTATGAGAATGTATGCAATTATATGATATATGCATGCTAAATGGATAATGTGCAAAGTGAGACCTTAATAGTAATTAGGATGACCATAAAATCTTCCAAACAAATGATTAAGTTAGAAATGCTATAATTAAAGTAATTATAACATGGGCCCTCCATTGGGGCAATTATTTTAAGAAATTTTAAATAGTTGCATAAAATGCAATTAATTTAAGAATAACTGTTAAGCATGAGATGTTATAAATATGTAAAAGGTTTGGTGGCCAATATTGGATGTACCTGAGGACATTAAAATTATTTGCATAATTACTGGCTCAATGGGATCAACTTAACTAATGCAAGATAAGTCAATAATGGATGTACTTGAGATTTTGAGCATTAGGGGCTAGGTATAGGATTGAAACTCACATGAGATGTGATAGGCAAGGAGTTGCTCACTTATAGTTTATTGTAATTCCAATAATGGATGTACTTGACGATGATCAATAGAATTATAAGAATTCAATCACCCACTAGAAATCTATCCAACTAGGATTTCCGTTTTCTACTTTGGAAGTGTAGGATTCGCTAAGCTAGTGGGAGGACCAATTTGATTAAAAGACCATAATCATTTTGGATAATTATGTGATACATTTACTAATTAATCTGGTTGTTTTCTGCAATTAATTTTCGGATAATAATGAGCACAGAACAACCACCACCATCCAATATCCTTGCAAGCATACTTGATCGCAATAGGTTGACAGGACCTAATCTCTCTGATTGGCTAAGAAATTTGAAACTTGTCCTGAACCTTGAACATATAGGATATGTTCTAGATTCAAATGTTCCTAGTCTCTTACCTCCAGAGGCCACTCCAGAGGAACATGAAACTTTGGACAAGTGGAAGGAATATGATATGAGAGCTAAGTGTTACATGCTTGCTTCCATGAGTAATGAGTTACAGAAGCAGCATGAGAACATGCAGAGTGCGAGTGAGATCCTCCTTCACCTACAAGAGTTGTATAGTGAGCACAGCAGGAATGCTAGGTATGAGATATCTAGGTAGCTATTCCGCATGAGGATGTCTAAGGGACAAAATGTTGGGGATCATGTCCACAAGCTGATTCGACTGATTGAGCAGTTGGAACATCTTGACTTCAACATGGATTTCCAACTACAGACGGATTTGATTCTTCAGTCCCTTCCTGAGTCTTTTGGGAATTTTGTGACAAATTTTCATATGACTAAACAGGAATGCACTTTAGCTGGTTTACTCAACATGCTGGTTATTGCCCAAAAGAATATGCTGGGCAGTAAAGGAAAAGAGGTAGCTTTGATTGCATCTTCTTCTGCTGGAAAGTCCAACAAGAAGAAGGGCAATAAGAAAGGGAAATTTCAGATTCCTAGTCCTTCTAAGAAAATAGCTAAACAGAAAGGGAAAACTAAAGTTGATGGAAGCAAAGAAAAGTGTTTCTACTGCCAGAAGGATGGGTACTGGAAAGGGAACTGCCCAAAGTATAGCAATCTAAAAGAATGCAATGCCATGATGAAAATCAACTCAAGTTCAAAATATATTTGGCACCTAAGATTAGGTCATGTTGCAGAAGATAGGATTGAAAAACTGGAGAAAATGGAGATTTTATCCTCATTGGGCTCTGAGCCTACTCTAACTTGTGAATCTTGCCTTCAGGGCAAAATGACTAGATCACCCTTTGTTGGACAAGGGCTAAAGGCTAAAAATATTTTGGAGCTAATACATAGTGATGTATGTGGTCTATTTAAAGAAATGGCTAGAGGTGGTTTTCATTACTTTATTACCGTTACTGATGATAAATCAAGGTTTGGGTATTTGTATTTGATGAAATACAAACATGAATCCTTTGAAAAGTTAAAAGAATTTAAATCTGAAGTAGAAAATCAAATAGGAAAGAGTATTAAAGCTCTTCGATCAGGTCGTGGAGGTGAATATTTGAGTACTGAATTTGTTGAATACTTGAGAGAGCACGACATTGTTTCCCAGCTGACTCCTCCAGGAACGCCACAGCTGAATGGTGTATCTGAAAGGAGAAATCTACCCTATTGGATATGGTACATAGTATGATGAGCTATACTGATATGCCAATCTCCTTTTGGGGATTTGCATTAGAATCAGCTTTGTATTTTTTGAATAGGATTCTAACAAAATCAGTTTCTTCCACACCATATTAGATATGGCATGGAAGAAAACCAAGTCTTAAGTATGTTAAGATTTGGGGTTGTCCAGCTTGTATCAAAAAGCTAAACAATGATAAATTGGAAACAAGATCAGAAAAAGGTCGATTTGTTGGATATCCAAAATATAGTTTTGGATATTATTTTTATTTGCCTACTTCACAAAAGGTTGTTGTAAGCAGAGATGCTACATTTCTTGAACAACAGTTTGTTCAAGAAGGAGGCGAAGGATGACAAATAGAGTTAGAATTGAAGAATTTTGACCAACTAACAGATCAGATGGATATAGATCCATCTAGTCAACCTACACCCGTTGATGAAACATCTATAGCTGTTCCTCATAGAACAACCAGGGTATCTCACCCACCAGTGAGATATGGTTTCCTTCATGAAGAAGAATAAGAGTTGTCTACTCATGAAGAAGTAGATCATGGAGATGATCCACTTACCTATGAAGAAGCTATAACAGATATAGACTCTTCAAAATGGATTGATGCTATGAAATCCAAAGTGGATTCCATGTATAAGAATCAAGTTTGGGATCTTGTTGACCCACCTGAAGGTATTGTACCTATAGGGAACAAATGGGTTTTCAAGAAGAAAATTGGTTCTGATGGAAAGGTAGAGACCTATATGGCAAGGCTAGTAGCGAAAGGGTTTTGCCAAAGGCAAGGAATCGACTATGAGGATTTTCTTGCCTGTTGCCATGCTTAAATCAATTAGGATTCTATTAGCAATAGCTGCATACTATGATTATGAAATTTGGCAGATGGATGTCAAAACAGCTTTTCTCAATGGATACATTGAAGAAAACATTTTCATGGAACAACCTAGGGGTTTTGAATCTCAAGATGGTTCCAAAGTATGCAAGCTAAAGCGATCCATTTATGGGTTGAAGCAAGCTTTGAGGAGTTGGTACATCCATTTTGATGAAGCCATTAAATCATTTGGTTTTATAAAGAATGAGGATGAGCCATGTGTATATAAGAAGGTTAGTGATAGTGCTATCACTTTCCTTGTCTTATATGTGGATGATATACTGTTGATGGGTAATGACACAGGTATGTTGACAACTGTAAAGGTATGGTTGTCAAATACATTCTCCATGAAAGACTTAGGGGAGGCAACCTATATTCTTGGAATTCGTATCTATAGAGATAGAGCGAAAAGAATAATTGATTTATCCTAAAGTCTATACTTCGAAAAGGTGTTAAAGAGGTTTAACAAGCTTAATTCCAAGAGAGGATTATTACCAGTGAGACATGGTATCCATCTTTCTTAAAAGATGTCTCCAAAGACACCTGAAGAAAGAGATAAAATGGCCAGGATTCCATATGCTTCGGCTATTGAAAGTTTGATGTATGCAATGTTGTGCACTAGGCCGGATATCGCATATAATGTTAGTTTGACTAGCAGGTATCAATCCAATCCAGGTTTGGAACACTGGATAGCTGTCAAGAATATCCTTAAGTACTTGAGAAGAACTAAGGATTTGTTCTAAATCTATGGAGGTGGAGACTTGCAATTGGATGATTATACTGATTCTGATTTCCAATAAGATATTGATGATAGAAAGTCTACCTCTGGATATGTGTTCATTTGTAATGGAGTTGCAGTCAGTTGGAAGAGTTCCAAATAGAGCACAACTGCAGTCCACTACCGAGGCTGAGTATATTGCTGCATAAGATGCTGCAAAGGAAGCTGTTTGGATAAAGAAGTTCGTGATAGAACTTGTAGTAGTTCCTTCCACTGAGTCAGCAGTTCCACTACACTGTGACGACAATGGAGCAGTCATACAGGCTAAGGAACCAAGGTCTCACCAAAAATCCAAACACATAGAAAGGCGCTACCACATTATCAGAGAAATAGTTGGGCGAGGCGATATAGCCATGTAAAAAATAGCATCAGCTGAAAATCCAGCTGATCCATTCACTAAGCCTATGCCATAGACTCAGCTAGACCAACATCTTGAGAATATGGGTCTAAGATATTGTAATGAATGGCTCTAGTGCTAGTGGGAGATTGTTAGTAGTATGCCCTAAAGCATATCATTTAGTATGTATCTTGTACATGTTTTTATTAATAAAAGGCATTTACACTTTTCCGTTTACATAATATATTTATGTGTAATAGAAAAGGTCCATTGATATTTTATTAGAAATTCTATTCTTAAGTTGTTAAGAATATAAGTGACAATATTTCTAGTACAAAGTATCATAAATAGGTTCACAATCGAGGATACTTCATAAGAAGGACATGACTTATCCAGAAAGATTGTATTCATATTTGTTCCCAAGTTATTTATATGAGATATAGATAAGATGGAATGGTGAGTCTCATGCCATATAACAAACATGATAGGCACTTATACATGATAAATAGGTCGAACCATGGACACTTATGAAAAGCACATGGAGTTTACTCTTGTCAATGCATTGTCATAAATCATATCAGTGCATATAATCTTTAGACTTGAGATAGCATAGTTATCTTGTATATAGGTGATTTGAGTTTGATACTGCTTTCATACTTGTACTGTGTATGGGTATATGGGCATGTGTTGGCTCCAACTAGTTATATATGGAGGTAGGTGTTGATCAAGATGGACTCTGTTCCTCTAAGTAAATAGAGATAAAATCCTATGTTCATTTAATTGTTCTTGATGTTTCAAGTTCCTAGCCAGGAAAGATAGATTTATTCAGAAAGAGTTTCTGATGAGAAAATCTTTTCAATCAAGAACTAGAATTAAAAGAGAACATAATATTCATAGTAAATGGAGTTTGACATAAACCATGACTCCAGCTTGAGTTGGGATTTTATAACAGAGAGATTCTAGTGCATGGTAATATATGATTATAGGTTCATTTAAGGTAAACCTTATTAGTGATTGGGTGGCCATGGCATGCTATGCCAGGTGTTAACGATGGTCTATGAGGTAAGAAAGAGTTCTGATGATATTAAGAGTTGATATCATGTCTCATTGCCAATTAGTGATGAGCCTAGTAAGTCATACACATACATAAGTTATCACCTAATTAAATGTGATTTAATTAATTAATTAAAGAGTTTAATTGATTAATTAAATAGGTTTGATTTGCAATTAGATTGCAAAGTCTCTAGCATAACTTGAAATCAAATCTAGATTATTGGATGTATAGTATAAGTTAAATTTATATTTAAAGTGTTTAAATATGAATTTAATTAATGAGAAATTAATTAATAAAGATTCATTAATTGATTTATATTTGATATAAATTGATTAGAAGAAGAGAAATAATTATTTTGGGTTCAGAACTCAAAATTAAGACACATGGACATTTTGGTCATTTCACAGGGTGACATATGGCACCATGAGATTGTGTTACATGGCATTATACATAAGCTTGCTAAATGTCTTTTAATCATGTAAGATGATTATAATTAAGATTAAATATAGGTTTGACACTTGGCACAATGTGATTGGGTCAATTAAACCTAGAACCAATCAGAGGGTGACATATGGCAAGGGTTTAATGTGTTGACCTAGCTATATAAGTGTTGTTATGAAAAGAAAACAAGACAACCAGCAGCCTATTTCTTTGGTGCCACCACCCAAGAAGGTTTCTCTCTTCTTCATCTTCTTCTCTCATCTTTCCAAGAGATTAACATACAATCTCTTGAATTAAAAATGCTAGAAATTGTTTCTAGTGTCCTGTTTACATCTTTAATCTCTTAAAAGGCAGAACTTGATTTTCAAAATAATAAAAAAACTTTAGAAGATGTTCAAGGGCTGCCATAGGTGTTCTTAGTGTGGACAAGCTAGAGGGACAACATTTGGTGTCTTGAAGATGCATCTCAAAGGCGCAAATACACTGCTATACATCAAGAGGTTAGTGTGTTTGTTCTTGATTTAATCTAGGGTTTTAAAATTAATTTGATTATTTTTAAAATCTTAAATGGCAAATATAGATCCAAAAAACATTAAAAGAGTTTTAATATGTTGTTTATCATTGAAATCAAATAGATAAAAATAAATCTTGCAGGATGCATGTGACCTTAGGTGAAAATTTTTGAATTCAATGGTATAAACTTGTGTTTTTCATGCTTCCGTTACTTCAATTGGTATCAGAGCCACTATATTTGCCATTTAGATTGTTGATTATATGATTTAATTGTGTGTTTTGATCATGAGATGATTTATCCATTGCTAGTTGCAATGGATGTGTGGCGGGATGCTTGAAGAACACCATCTTTGATGCGCCAATTTTGGCTTCCATGGATGGCTCAAGGTTTGGCTTTTTAATTTGCAATTGTTGTATGATCTAAAAACTCATCCTATGTCTAATTAAATTGTTTAATTATAATGTTAATAACACAATTAAATTTTGATTCAAATCAGAATTTTAAAAATTGTTTGAATGTGATTCAAATATGAATTTTAAAAGTTGTTTGAATGTGATTCAAATCTGAATTTTTAAAGTTGTTTGAATCATATTTAAATCTAATTTTTTAAAGTTGTTTGAATAATATTTAGATCTGAATTTTTAAAAATTGTTTGAATGTAATTCAAATCTAATTTTTTAAAAATTATTTGAACGTGATTCAAATCTGAATTTTTAAGGTTGTTTGAATGTGATTCAAATCTGAATTTTTAAATTTGTTTGAATGAAATTCAAATTTGAATTTTTAAATTTATTTGAATTACATACATACATTCAATTTAATTTAAGTATGTATGTTTTATTTTATTGTTAAATAGTGATACGCATGATGGATGATCATGGACTATAAAAGACCAATGTGATTGGATTTATTTCTTTTATGTTTCTTTGGGTTTGTAAATTATTTAATTTATTTTAATTTATTTTGGGCATGTATTATTAAGGTTGTAATAATTTTTGGGTTGTAATTTCATTTATTTAGTTCTTATAAATTCGCCTTGGTATGCCAAGGATTACTATGTAATATTGGATTGCAAGAAGATCAAGGAGGTCAAGAGCATTGGTGGGACCAGTGGGAGGAATTCAATATCAAGTGTTGATTATGTACTCCTTCAGCAACTCTTGTAAAATGAATGAATGAAATGCACCTAGGAATGCCCTGATTCAATTCTTGGTGGCTCAGAATTGAATCCCTTAGAAACTCTATGATCATACCATATTTACTGCTTATCCATGAATGCATGAGATGTATGGGAATGTATGCAATTATATGATATATGCATGCTAAATGGATAATGTGCAAAGTGAGACCTTAATAGTAATTAGGATGACCATAAAATCTTCCAAACAAATGATTAAGTTGGAAATGTTATAATTAAAGTAATTATAATATGGGCCCTCCATTGGGGCAATTATTTTAAGAAATTTTAAATAGTTGCATAAAATGCAATTAATTTAAGAGATTTTCTTAAGAATAATTATTAAGCATGAGATGTTGTAAATATGTAAATGGTTTGGTGGCCAATATTGGATGTACCTGAGGACATTAAAATTATTTGCATAATTACTGGCTCAATGGGATCAACTTAACTAATGAAAGATAAGTCAATAATGGATGTGCCTGAGATTTTGAGCATTAGGGGCTAGGTCTAGGATTGAACCTCACATGAGATGTGATAGGCAAGGAGTTGCTCACTTATAGTTTATTGTAATTCCAATAATGGATGTACTTGAGGATGATCAATAGAATTATAAGAATTCAATCACCCATTAGAAATCTATCCAACTAGGATTTCCGTTTTCTACTTTGGAAGTGTAGGATTCGCTAAGTTAATGGGAGGACCAATTTGATTAAAAGACCATAATCATTTCGGATAATTACGTGATACATTTATTAATTAATCTGGTTGTTTTCTGCAGTTAATTTTCTGATAATAATGAGTGCAGAACAACCACCACTATCCAATATCCTTGCAAGCATACTTGATCGCAATAGGTTGACAGGACCTAATCTCTCTGATTGGCTAAGAAATTTGAAACTTGTCCTGAACCTTGAACATATAGGATATGTTCTAGATTCAAATGTTCCTGGTCCCTTACCTCCAGAGGCCACTCCAGAGGAACATGAAACTTTGGATAAGTGGAAGGAGTATGATATGAGAGCTAAGTGTTACATGCTTGCTTCCATGAGTAATGAGTTACAGAAGCAGCATGAGAACATGCAGAGTGCGCGTGAGATCCTCCTTCACCTACAAGAGTTGTATGGTGAGCACAGCAGGAATGCTAGGTATGAGATATCTAGGTAGCTATTCCGCATGAGGATGTCTGAGGGACAGAATGTTGGGGATCATGTCCACAAGATGATTCGACTGATTGAGCAGCTGGAACATCTTGACTTCAACATGGATTTCCAACTACAGACAGATTTGATTCTTCAGTCCCTTCCTGAGACTTTTGGGAATTTTGTGACAAATTTTTATATGACTAAACAGGAATGCACCTTAGCCGGTTTATTCAACATGCTGGTTATTTTCCAAAAGAATATGCTGGGCAATAAAGGAAAAGAGGTAGCTTTGATTGCATCTTCTTCTGCTGGAAAGTACAACAAGAAGAAGGGCAATAAAAAAAGGAAATCTCAGATTCCTGGTCCTTCTAAGAAAATAGCTAAACTGAAAGGGAAGACTAAAGTTGATGGAGGCAAAGGAAAGTGTTTCCACTGCCAGAAGGATGGGCACTGAAAAGGGAACTGCCCAAAGTATAGCAACCTAAAAGAATGCAATGCCATGATGAAAATCAACTCAAGTTCAAAATATATTTGGCACTTACGATTAGGTCATGTTGCAGAAGATAGGATTGCAAAACTGGACCAAATGGGGATTTTATCCTCATTGGGCTCTGAGCCTACTCCAACCTGTGAATGTTGCCTTCAGGGAAAAATGACTAGATCACCCTTTGTTGGACAAGGGCTAAAGGCTAAAAATATTTTGGATCTAATACATAGTGATGAATGTGGTCCATTTAAAATAATGGCTAGAGGCAGTTTTCATTACTTTATTACCTTTACTGATGATAAATCAAGGTTTGTGTATTTGTATTTGATGAAATACAAACATGAATCGTTTGAAAAGTTCAAAGAATTTAAATCTGAAGTAGAAAATCAAACAGGAAAGAGTATTAAAGCTCTTCGATCAGATCGTGAAGGTGAATATTTGAGTACTGAGTTTGATGAATACTTGAGAGAGCACGGCATTGTTTCCCAGCTGACTCCTCTAGGAACGCCACAACTGAATGGTGTATCTAAAAGGAGAAATCGTACCCTATTGGATATGGTACGTAGTGTGATGAGCTATACTGATATGCCAATCTCCTTTTGGGGATTTGCATTAGAATCAGCTTTGTATATTCTGAATAGGATTCCAACAAAATCAGTTTCTTCCACACCTTATGAGATATGGCATGGAAGAAAATCAAGTCTTAAGCATGTTAAGATTTGGGGTTGTCCAGCTTATATCAAAAAGTTAAACAATGATAAATTGGAAACCAGATCAGAAAAAGGTTGATTTGTTGGATATCCAAAAGATAGTTTTGGATATTATTTTTATTTGCCTACTTCACAAAAGGTTGTGGTAAGTAGAGATGCTACATTTCTTGAATAACAGTTTGTTCAAGAAGGAGGCAAAGGAAGGCAAATAGAGTTAGAATTGGAGAATTTTGACCAACTAACAGATCAGATGGATATAGATCCATCTAGTCAACCTACACCGGTTGATGAAACATCTACAGCTGTTCCTCATAGAACAACTAGGGTATCTCACCCACTAGTGAGATATGGTTTCCTTCATGAAGAAGAACAAGAGTTGTCTACTCGTGAAGAAGTAGATCATGGAGATGATCCACTTACCTATGAAGAAGCTATATCAGATATAGACTCTTCAAAATGGATTGATGCTATGAAATCCAAAATTGATTCCATGTATAAGAATCAAGTTTGGGATCTTGTTGACCCACCTGAAGGTATTGTACTATAGGGAACAAATGGGTTTTCAAGAAGAAAATTGATTCTGATGGAAAGGTAGAGACCTATATGGCAAGGCTAGTAGCGAAAGGGTTTTGCCAAAGGCAAGGAATCGACTATGAGGAGATTTTCTCGCCTGTTGCCATGCTTAAATCAATTAGGATTCTATTAGCAATGGCACACCCTACTACCCTGTAAGATGTAACATGATCCCGTAGTACACCTAATGAATTACCATACTTCGCCTACCGATAACCCATTAGATATACTACAGGGGATTTTAAAACAATTTTCGTGATATTTAAATCATCGATTAAAATCTAGTGTTATAAAATTTTTTCAAAATTTTGGCAAAGTGCCGACTGTATTTTGAGAAAATAGTTCTTCAATCCTGCAAAAGAAAATGCTCCCAATATGTTTTCTCATATACAACTCCAATAACTTCATTTCAATTCACAATTCAATTCTCAATAAAAAATCAATTCATTTTCAAACTAATCTCATCATAAAGAAACATTTCATTAATTACAAGACTCAAAATTTATATTGCAAAACTATTCAAGTAAATGAAATCTCAAATTTACATTTACAATAATTTACATTTAGTTACATACCATAATGTTTTACAAGGGTTTTTATACAACTGCTCAAATAATTTACATACATATTATTACATGCATACATTAAAACCTGTGTACATGATTATACCTGGAGCTGATCTGAATGTCTCTTCAAAGAAGCTTACTCAATTGCTCTATGCTCTTTTCACCTGCGACAACATACAAAGCTATCGCTAAGTGGTGAACTCAGTGGTGCGCAACTATAATTTAAAACATAGTACAATAGACATTGACAAAATTTACAGCAAATAATTTGGAAATCTGAATACTCATCAAATTTCAAAACTCAAAATATTCATTGCCAATAATGTAAATCATTTGTATAAAATGACTTTGATCACGAAATTCAATTTATCAAATCATAACTAACCATTTAAGGTAATTCCAATAAAATCAATTATACATAAATCATAATTGAAATCACAATTCTTTACTATTCAAAAACATTCTGTATCTCAAAAACCATTCTGTATCTCAAAAACAATTATATATCTCAAAAACCATTATGTATCTCACTAACTATGCAAGACTAATCCGAAAGGGCCATCTTCGAGGTGATTCTAACTCCCTATGGTCGGGGAGGTCAAATCATATTCTAACTCCCTATGGTCGGGGAGGTCGAATCATCATGCACAGTACACATCACAATAACGAATCTTTCGCAAGGGCCATAACAAATAAGAACTTAGATTTAACCTCTAATAAGAGGAGAATCTAAGCCTGTGCACGTACCATGGTAATCAAAACACAACTAACTCCATTGTCTTCTCAACAAATTAGAGAGACGGGTAATAACCTAGTCAAGCATCTATAGTGAGATATAAAACAATATCACAATCCTTTTAGTGAGCATAAATCACAATACAATTCGATTCATAGTCAATTCCAATATCTAATAATTTTTATGCTTATCACAATTCAAATCATAAATTTGTATTTTTCCATGCAAATTGCCAATCACAATTCAAAACATGTTCTATCACAATTTTCCAAAACATAATTTATTCAATTCACAATAATACTTAATACTTGTGGAAATACCATTTCATAAAGCTAAATTCATACATACTATAATAATTTTAATAATCATTGAATTAAATCCAATGCTTGTTAAACATAATACATAAGAAAAATATGTCATTTAATCATATAAAATATTCAGAACAAAATCAATTAAAAACTAGTTGTGCACAAACCTTTGATAACTGTCTCTTGTCTCTGACTCAGTGTTTCCTTCCCCTTTCCTGAGTCTTTGCTAACTGAAACACACAATTTGAAGTGTTTCAGTACTCATTTAAACTGTCTCTAACGATAATGCTTAATAATTAACTTATTGAATTCTATTATTTCCTTAGTCAACATAAGATGTTGACCCTCGATGCATTCTAGGTGAATTAGGTTTTAATGTTACCAATATGTCACATTTGTAGCCTTTTAGTATTGGTACACGTTACCAAATTCATTTCCATGTATATTGCATTTTATTGCAATTTGTCGGATTCCGGTATATAAATTTGACCTAGCCGAATGACCTAGTTCCCTCAGTTTTCGAGTTTCAGTCAAAACTTCAAACTTGTAGATCTAATTCTTATTGCATGCAGGACAAAATTTTAGGTCATTCTGACTTTACTAGACCAAGTTATGGTCATTTTACTATTGCTGGTCAGAATGTACCAAAATTGGTCACTTTAGGTCATTTTAGGTCACTTTTGGTTCGACCAGTTTTTGGACCCGAACTTGTGCAAGCTATTTGACTTGGTTATGGTCATTTCTAGGCTTTGGTGTCTTCATAAGACTTATAGATATATGTCTCAAATATTCATGGCAAAAATTTCAGGTCAATTGGACCTGTTTTGACTAAGTTATGGCCAAAACACTAACTGCTGCCCAAATGGTCAATTTTCAGGCCTTAAATGCACTAATCCGGATTTGGTCATTTTTCAAGTTACCTTCCAAGCAGAATTTTGGTAAGCTTTCTTCATGAAAGTTGGCACATTTTGTGCCTAGTTTCACCTCCAATTGGTCTCATACCAATTGGAGTCACATACTTAAGGTTCTAAGCCAAAATACACACTGCCCTATTGCACATTGTTCATCACTCATCAAAGGACACATTTAACATTACTAAGTCACTTCCTTCCTGCCATTTATGCTTTGTACCATAACATAAACACATTTCACAACACATTTTTGGTAATTTTGGAAGCTTATAATCACACTCAATATGCACCTTATAGTGCAGAATTTACCAAGTCCAAATTACACACAATTTAACTACATAATATAGCTCATTTACATGTCCAAACTCAAACTCTTATACATATATACAAGCTGCCATAACAAGCACCATAATTCAACAATAACATTCCATAAACCAAACCATGAGGCAACATATTTTGGTCCACACTTCACATTGCCGAATTGTACCTCTCCTTGAATTAATTTTCAAGCTTCCAAAATCAAGTGTACTTTCACATACATCTAATATACATGACCCAATTTATTCCTACACACATAAACACTTAATCAACACTTTAATATATCATTTACATGCAAGGATAAACTATTCTTATGGAGTTTCCATGGCTACCAAAAATATACATCTCCCTTAAAACATCAAACTCCAAAAATCTTTTCACAATTCAACTACCCATAACATCCACACAAACTTTAATAAAGCAAGCATCAAAAATACCTACTTACCACTTTGGAAACTCTTCAAAACTTCACCAAAACTTGATCTTCTTGCTGCCTATCTACAGCCCAAGGTGTATGGACAACTTTTAGTGAAGGGAGCTTGAGGTTTCCATGGTTGGATCATGGGTGGATGAAGGTCCAAGGTGGGGCGGCCATAGAGTTCTTCTTCTTCACCATTTTTGGCTGGTTCTTGGGAGTTTGAGGAAGATGAGAATCTGCTATCCAAAATGAAGATTAATGGTCCACTTTAGGTATTAGTGGACCACTAAGTTAGAATTAAATTTTTGTTTATTCTTAAGGTTTCATATTCCCACATTTAACTCCCAATTTTTGCTATTTAAACTATGTACTACCAATTTAATTTTTCATGACATTTTCCAAGTGTAATATCATGTATTTTTAGTGGACATTTAGGTCAAAAGACAACTCGGGGTATTAAATGATCACAATGCCCCTGTTCAGGTTGTATTCCCGATTTTTCGGTAACACTGAGTTTTATCCATTTTTCGATTTCTCACTTTTCTTTGTACTAATTAATTAATTTTTCTTTGATATTTCTAATGGTATTTATACTTCAATAGAAATTTATTTAAGTCCTAAAAATATTTTCCAGGGTTCCCCGCGGTCCAGGGCTAGTCAACAGTCCATGTCGTAACTTCCCGGTGCGGTCATCCATCGCTAGGGTTTTCAGCTCGTTTAACTTGGTTACATTTCATTGCTATTATTTTTCCTTTGTTTTTCTTGTATTTCATTATTTTATGTCTCCTCATCAATATTTACGTGTAGTTCTAGGCATCCTAGCTATCCGGACAACACTAGTCCCCGGAACAGTAGAACGCACTACCGAACATAGGGGTGTTACAATTCTCCCCCCTTAAAATAAATTTCGTCTCGCATCAGTCTCTGAACAGCTGTGGGTGCTGTCTCCTCATATCCTCTTCATGTTCCTAAGTGGCTTCCTGGCCTGAATGATGGTTCCACAACACTTTAACCAGGTGTATCTGTTTATTCCTCAGTTGCTTCACCTCATAAGCCAGAATTTCTATGGGTTCTTCCTCATATGAGAGGTCTGGATTTACTTCAATCTCTTCAACTGATAGTACATGAGATGGGTTAGATCTGTACCTCCTTAACATGGACACATGGAAGACACTGTGTATCCTTTCTAGCTCTGGAGGTAATGCCAACCGATATGCCAAAGGACCCACTCTCTCCAGAACCTCATATGGTCCGATGAAACGAGGATTCAGTTTTCTCTTTCTGCCAAATCTTATAATCCTCTTCAAAGGAGAAACTTTGAGGAATACCTTATCACCCACTACATATTCAATATCTCTTCTCTTTAGACTTGCCATCTATCTGTGGGTGGAATGCCGTGCTGAAGTTCAATCTAGTTCCTAGGGCTCTCTGAATACTACCCCAGAATCTAGAAGTGAACCTAAGATCTCTGTCTGATACAATCGATACTGGCACTCCAAGCAATTTTACAATCTCATTTATGTATAATCTGGCCAATCTCTCCTACTATAGTCCATTTGGACTGGCAAAAAGTGAGCAAACTTGGTTAGTCTATCAACTATGACCCATACTGCATCATGACTATTCTTTGTCTTCGGAAGTCTCATCACAAAATCCATAGTTATCCATTCTTTTATAGTGTTTCATAGGGTGCCGTTTGTATGCTAGCTTGACACTTATTATTGTATACAAATTATGTTAGTGGGAGGTATCTGTCCCATCTTCCCTCGGATTCAAGGACAGAAGTTCTCAGTATATTCTCGAGGGTTTATTACATTTTAGAGGTTATTATTATCATTTCATTTCATTATTTATAGAAACTCAATGAGTTTCAAAATTTACCTGAATCACTTATTTCGACTATCCATCCGTCTGAGGATGATAAGTCTTACTGATATCTCTAATCTTATAGCAATTACTGTGGTACAGGTAGTTCACATTAATGGAACCGAGACACTGACTCTAGCTACCTTACAAGTGTAGTCTTTAGATAGGTTAGTTCTGAAGTTTTAAATTTCTTACTAGAATTTTCACATTTATTTCCCGTAATAGTACTCTATTCGGGTGCAACTGTATCAAATTGTAGATTACTTACAAATATTCTTAGTTTATTGTACCATGAGGAAGCACGTAGCTCTACACAATAATCCCGTGTTGGTACTGTAATATGCAACTTACAATACAAACATCGAGAACATTACATAGCCACTACGTTATAACCTCATGGACTAGGTTTTCTAACATCTTATCTTTCTCGAATCCACTAATATCCTAAATCGATTTTGATTACAGTATCCCTTGACAATTACTAATAGTAACATCTTTGCCCTCATTTAGAGCAATTCTATTACTGTAACTTACTTTTAGGTCCTCTTGCCTTACATTAAGTAGGCTCACCAATTAGCTTTATAATTTATGGTGTTTTAGAAAATACTTTTAGCTAACAATTCTTCCAAAATTAATGTCAATCATACTTGTTATTATAGTTTTTATCCTAAAGGACTAGTCACTAATACATCAAAATTCATTCCCACCTAAAGGAATAGCAACATAACATATAGTTCTAACACTAACATACAACTAAGTAGTGCTAGGATCAAATAATAACTAATTGTTTCTTTCAAAATTAAGAACTTACCAGCAGCTACATCTGAAGTTTCTGTTCTTTCTCCTTAGCGCATAGTGGACACTCTGACTAGTGCGCTACTATATTTGGGTTGATTCACTGTGTTATAGTGGTGAGGAGTACCAACTCTATTCCTATCTCGACTCTGACTGACAGTCTATGAACTCTGGAGAGCAGATCGAGGTGCTCTAGTACAATCTCTAACAAAGTGTCCAAGCTTTCCACAATTGTAGTCGACTCTAGAGGCCTTACGATAAATACCTCCATGTAGCTTACCACAAACATGGCAGAAACGGGCAGAATAGGAACTTCTGGTTATTCGACGACTAGATCTTGGTGTTCTTTGCCCTGATGATCTGCCTCTGTCATATCCCTGAGCTCGAGGTTCCTCAAATTCTTTTCTCTTCCCCAAATTACTGTTCAAGCTCTGACCCATAGGTTTCTTCCTCTTCTCTATTTCACACTGCCCTTGTGGGGGTTGGGTTTGTGCTTGAGCTTGAGCTGATAGAGTATCAGTCATTTGTTGAAAGAAAGTGGCCATTTGCTGAGCCATTTGTGCAGTAATTTATACTGGTAAAACTGGTACAGTCGGGCCTTCGACACTCTGAGGAGCTGGGGCCTCAACTTGTACTTCTGCCATCACGGACTGTTCTATTATCTCATTCTTCTCTTCCATATCTTTTCACAAGATTTTCTATTCCTGTACAACCAACACAAGGAGATTTCTCTCCATTAGTTCATATTTATGATGTAAATGTACTATATGTGTCAAACATTTGAGAAGTTATAGTTACCGACAATAAGATTTCAAATTCACAGTTCAAAATTTACTTCAAAACCATTGCTCTAATACCACAAAACATGTCACACCCTACTACCCTGTAAGATGTAACATGATCCCGTAGTACACCTAATGAATTACCGTACTTCACCTACCGATAACCCATTAGATATACTGCAAGGGATTTTAAAACAATTTTCGTGAAATTTAAATCATCGATTAAAATCTGGTGTTATAAAATTTTTTCAAAATTTCGGCAAAGTGCCGGCTATATTTTGAGAAAACAGTTCTTCAATCCTGCAAAAGAAAATGCTCCCAATATGTTTTCTCAAATACAACTCCAATAACTTCATTTCAATTCACAATTCAATTCTCAATAAACAATCAATTCATTTTCAAACTAATCTCATCATAAAGAAACATTTCATTGATTACAAGACTCAAAATTTATATTACAAAACTATTCAAGTAAATGAAATCTCAAATTTACATTTACAATAATTTACATTTAGCTATATACCAAAATGTTTTACAAGAGTTTTTATATAACTGCTCAAATAATTTACATACATATTATTACATGCATACATCAAAACCTGTGTACATGGTTATATTTGGAGCTGATCTGAACGTCTCTTCAAAGAAGTTTACTCAATTGCTCTATGCTTTTTTCACCTGCGACAACATACAAAGCTATCGCTGAGTGGTGAACTCAATGGTGCGCAACTATAATTTAAAACATAGTACAATATACATTGACAAAATTTATAGAAAATAATTTGAAAATTTGAATACTCATCAAATTCCAAAACTCAAAATATTCATTGCCAATAATGTAAATCATTTGTATAAAATGACTTTCATCACGAAATTCAATTTATCAAATCATAACTAACCATTTAAGGTAGTTCCAACAAAATCAATTATACATAAATCATAATTGAAATCACAATTCTTTACTATTCAAAAATATTCTGTATCTCAAAAACCATTCTGTATCTCACCAACTATGTAAGACTAATCTGAAAGGGCCATCTCCGGGGTGATTCTAACTCCCTATGGTCGGGGAGGTCGAATCATCATGCACAGTACACATCACAATAATGAATCTTTCGCAAGGGCCATAACAAAGAAGAACTTAGATCTAACCTCTAATAAGAGGAGAATCTAAGCCTGTGCACGTACCATGGTAATCAAAACACAACTAACTCCATTGTCTTCTCAACAAATCAGAGAGACGGGTAATAACCTAGTCAAGCATCTATAGTGAGATATAAAACAATATCACAATCCTTTTAGTGAGCATAAATCACAATGCAATTCGATTCATAGTCAATTCCAATATCCAATAATTTTTATGCTCAACACAATTCAAATAATAAATTTGTATTTTTCCATGCAAATTGCCAATCACAATTCAAAACATGTTCTATCACAATTTTCTAAAAAATAATTTATTCAATTCACAACAATACTTAATACTTGTGGAAATACCATTTCACAAAGCTAAATTCATACATACTATAACAATTTCAATAATCATTGAATTAAATCCAATGCTTGTTAAACATAATACGTAAGAAAAATATGTCATTTAATCATATGAAATATTCAGAACAAAATCAATTAAAAACTAGTTGTGCACAAACCTCTGATAATTGTCTCTTATCTCTGACTCAGTGTTTCCTTTCCCTTCCCTGAGTCTTTGCTAACTGAAACACGCAATTTGAAGTATTTCAGTACTCATTTAAACTGTCTCTAACGATAATGCTTAATAATTAACTTATTGAATTCTATTATTTCCTTAGTCAACCGAAGATGTTAACCCTCAATGCATTCTAGGTGAATTAGGTTTTAATATTACCAATATGTCACATTTGTAGCCTTTTAGTATTGGTACATGTTACCAAATTCATTTCCATGTATATTGCATTTTATTGCAATTTGTCGGGTTTCGGCATACCAATTTGACCTAGCCGGATGACCTAGTTCCCTCGGTTTTATAGTTTCTGTCAAAACTATAAATTTGTAGATCTATGTCTTATTGCATGCAGGGTAAAATTTTAGGTCATTCTGACTTTACTAGACAAAGTTATGGTCATTTTACTATTGCTGGTCAGAATGTACCCAAATTGGTCACTTTAGGTCATTTTAGGTCACTTTTGGTTCGGCCAGTTTTTGGACCCGAACTTGTGTAAGCTATTTGACTTTCTTATAGTCATTTCTGGGCTTTGGTCTTCATAAGACTTATAGATATATGTCTCAAATATTCATGGTAAAAATTTCAGGTCAATTAGACCTATTTTGAGTAAGTTATGGCCAAAACACTAACTGCTGCCCAAATGGTCAATTTTCAGGCCTTAAATGCACTAATCCGGATTTGGTCATTTTTCAAGTTACCTTCCAAGAAAAATTTTGGTAAGCTTTCTCCATGAAAGTTGGCACATTTTGTGCCTAGTTTCACCTTCAATTGGTCTCATACCAATTGGAGTCACACACTTAAGGTTCTAAGCCAAAATACACACTGCCCTATTGCACATTGTTCATCACTCATCAAAGGACACATTTAACATTACTAAGTCACTTCCTTCATGCCATTTATGTTTTGTACCATAACATAAACACATTTCACAACACATTTTTGGTCATTTTGGAAGCATATAATCACACTCAATATGCACCTTATAGTACAGAATTTACCAAGTCCAAATTACACACAATTTAACTACATAATATAGCTCATTTACATATCCAAACTCAAACTCTTATACACATATACAAGCTGCCATAACAAGCACCATAATTCAACAATAATATTCCATAAACCAAACCATGAAGCAACATATTTTGGTCCACACTTCACATTGCCGAATTGTACCTCTCCTTGAATTAATTTTCAAGCTTCCAAAATCAAGTGTACTTTCACATACATCTAATATACATCACCTAATTTATTCCTACACACATAAACACTTAATCAACACGTTAATCTACCATTTACATGCAAGGATAAACTGTTCTTATGGAGTTTCCATGGCTGCCAAAAATATACTTCTCCCTTAAAACATCAAACTCCAAAAATCTTTCCACAATTCAACTACCCATAACATCCACACAAACTTTAATGAAGCAAGCATCAAAAATACCTACTTACCACTTTGGAAACTCTTCAAAACTTCACCCAAACTTGATCATCTTGCTGCCTATCTACTGACCAAGGTGTATGGGAAACTTTTAGTGAAGGGAGCTTGAGGTTTCCATGGTTGGATCATGGGTGGATGAAGGTCTAAGGTGGGGCGGCCATGGAGTTCTTCTTCTTCACCATTTTCGGCTAGTTCTTGGGAGTTTGAGGAAGATGAGAATCTGCTGTCCAAAATGAAGATTAATGGTCCACTTTAGGTATTAGTGGACCACTAAGTTAGAATTAAATCTTTGTTTATTCTTAAGGTTTCATATTCCCACATTTAACTCCCAATTTTTGCTATTTAAACTATGTACCACCAATTTAATTTTTCATGACATTTTCTAAGTGTAATATCATGTATTTTTAATGGATATCTACGTTAAAAGACAACTCGAGGTTTCAAATGACCACAATGCCCCTGTTCAGGTTGCATTCCTGATTTTTCGGTAACACCGAGTTTTGTCCATTTTTCGATTTCTCACTTTTCTTTGTACTAATTAATTAATTTTTCTTTAATATTTCTAATGATATTTATACTTCAATAGACACTTATTTAAGTCCTAAAAATATTTTTCAGGGTTCTCCGCGGTCCAGGTCTAGTCAACGGTCCACGCTGCAACTTCCCGGTGTGGTTACCCATCGCTAGGGTTTTCAGCTCGTTTAACTTGGTTACATTTCATTGCTATTATTTTTTTTTGTTTTTCTTGTATTTTCTTTTCTTTTATTTCATTATTTTATGTCTCCTCATCAATATTTATGCGTAGTTCTAGGCATCCTAGCTGTCCGGATAACACTGATCACTGGAACAGTAGAACGCACTATCAAACATAAGGGTGTTACAAGCAATAGCTGCATACTATGATTATGAAATTTGGCAAATGGATGTCAAAACAGCTTTTCTCAATGGATACATTGAAGAAAACATTTTCATGGAACAACCTAAGGGATTTGAATCCCAATATGGTTCCAAGGTATGCAAGCTAAAGTGATCTATTTATGGGTTGAAACAAGCTTCGAGGAGTTGGAACATCCGTTTTGATGAAGCCATTAAATCCTTTGGTTTTATCAAAAATGAGGATGAGCCATGTGTATATAAGAAGGTTAGTGACAGTGCTATCACTTTCCTTGTCTTATATGTGGATGATATACTGTTGATGGGTAATGACACAGGTATGTTGACAACTGTAAAGGTATGATTGTCAAATACATTCTCCATGAAAGACTTAGGGGAGGCAACCTATATTCTTGGGATTCGTATCTATAGAGATAGAGGAAAAAGAATAGTGGGTTTATCCCAAAGTCTATACTTCGAAAAGGTGTTAAAGAGGTTTAACATGCTTGATTCCAAGAGAGGATTGTTACTAATGAGACATGGTATCCATCTTTCTAAAGAGATATCTCCAAAGACACCTGAAGAAAGAGATAAAATGGCTAGGATTCCATATGCTTCGGCTATTGAAAGTTTAATGTATGCAATGTTGAGTACTAGGCCGAATATCACATATACTGTTAGTTTGACTAGCAGGTATCAATCCAATCCAGGTTTGGAGCACTAGATAGCTGTCAACAATATCCTTAAGTACTTGAGAAGAACTAAGGATTTGTTCTTGATCTGGGGAGCTGGAGACTTGCAATTGGATGATTATACTGATTCTGATTTCTAATAAGATATCGATAATAGAAAGTCTACCTCTAGATATGTGTTCATTTTTAATGGAGGTGCAGTCAGTTGGAAGAGTTCCAAATAGAGCACGACTGCAGTCCACTACCGAGGCTGAGTATATTGCTGCATCAGATGTTACAAAGGAAGCTGTTTGGATAAAGAAGTTTGTGACAAAACTTGCAGTAGTTCCTTCCATTGAGTCAGCAGTTCCACTACACTGTGATAACAATGGAGCAGTCATACAGGCTAAGGAACCAAGGCCTCACCAAAAATCCAAACCCATAGAAAGGCGTTACCATATTATCAGAGAAATAGTTGGGTAAGGCGATATAGCCATGCAGAAAATAGCATCAGCTGAAAATACAGCTGATCCATTCGCTAAGCCTATGTCATAGACTCAGCTAAACCGACATCTTGAGAATATGGGTCTAAGATATTGTAATGAATGGCTCTAGTGCTAGTGGGAGATTGTTAGTAGTATGCCCTAGAGCATATCATTTAGTATGTATCTTGTACATGTTTTTATTAATAGAAGGCATTTACACTTTTCCGTTTACATAATATATTTATGTGTAATAGAAAAGGTCCATTGATATTTTGTTAGAAATTCTATTCTTAAGTTGTTAAGAATATACGTGACAGTATTTCTAGTACAAAGTATCATAAATAGGTTCACAATCGAGATACTTCATAATAAGGACATGACTTATCCAGAAAGATTGTATTCATGTTTGTTCCCAAGTTATTTATATGAGATATAGATAAGATGGAATGGTGAGTCTCATGCCATATAACAAACATGATAGGCACTTATACATGATAAGTAGGTCGAACCAGTGACACTTATGACAAGCACATAGAGTTTACTCTTGTCAATGCATTGTCATAAATCATATCAGTGCATATAATCTTTAGACCTGAGATAGCACAGTTATCTTGTATATAGGTGATTTGAGTTTGATACTGCTTTCATACTTGTACTGTGTATGGGTATATGGGTATGTGTTGGCTCCTACTAGTTATATATAGAGGTAGGTATTGATCAAGATGGACTCTGTTCCTCTAAATAAATAGAGATAAAATCCTATGTTCATTTAATTGTTCTTGATGTTTCAAGTTCCTGGCTAGGACAGATAGATTTATTCAGAAAGAGTTTCCGATGAGAAAATCTTTTTAATCAAGAACTGGAATTAAAAGAGAATATAATATTCATAGTAAATGGAGTTTGACATAAACCATAACTCCAGCTTGAGTTGGGATTTTGTAACAGAGAGATTCTAGTGTATGGTAATATATGATTATAGGTTCATTTAAGGTAAACCTTATTACTGATTGGGTGGCCATGGCATGCTATACTAGGTGTTAACCATGGTCTATGAGGTGCATAAAATGATTTAGAGAAATCATTTATGGTAAGAAAGAGTTCTGATGATATTAAGAGTTGATATCATGTCTCATTGCCAATTAGTGATGAGCTTAGTAAGTCACACAAATACACAAGTTATCATCTAATTAAATATGATTTAATTAATTAATTGAAGAGTTTAATTGATTAATTAAATAGGTTTGGTTTGCAATTAGATTGCAAAGTCTCTAGCATGACTTGAAACCAAATCTAGATTATTGGAGGTATAGTATAAGTTAAATTTGTATTTAAAGTGTTTAAATATGAATTTAATTAATGAGAAATTAATTAATAAAGATTAATTAATTGATTTATATTTGATATAAATTGATTAGAAGAAGAGAAATAATTAATTTGGGTTGAGAACTTAAAATTAAGACACAGGGGCATTTTGGTCATTTCACAGGGTGACATGTGGCACCATGAGATGGTGACACATGGCATTATACATAAGCTTGCCAAATATCTTTTAATCATGTAAGATGATTAAAATTAAGATTAAATATAGGTTTGACACCTTGCATAATGTGATTGGGTCAATTAAACCTAGAACCAATCAGAGGGTGACATGTGGTAAGGGTTTAATGTGTTGACCTAGCTATATAAGTGTTGTTATGAAAAGAAAACAAGGCAACCAGTAGCCTCTTTCTTTGGTGCTGCCACCCAAGAAGGTTTCTCTCTTCTTCATCTTCTTCTCTCATCTTTCCAAGAGATAAACATACAATCTCTTGAATTAAAAATACTAGAAATTGTTTCTAGTGTCCTGTTTATATCTTTAATATCTTAAAAGGCAGAACTTGATTTTCTAAATAATAAAAAAACTTTAGAAGCTATTCAAGGGCTGCCATAGGTGTTCTTAGTGTGGACAAGCTAGAGAGACAACATCTGGTGTCCTGAAGACGCATCTCAAAGGCGCAAATACACTGCTGCACATCAAGAGGTTAGTGTGTTTGTTCTTGATTTAATCTAGGGTTCTAAAATTAATCTAATTATTTTTAAAATCTTAAATGGCAAATACAGATCCAAAAACATATTAAAAGAGTTTTAATATGTTGTTTATCATTGAAATCAAATAGATAAAAATAAATCTTGCATGATGCATGTGACCTTAGGTGAAAATTTTTGAATTCAATGGTATAAACTTGTGTTTTTCACACTTCCGTTCCTTCGTAATCAACACTTGATCTTGAATTCCTCCCACTGGTCCCACCAATGCTCTTGACCTTCTTGATCTTCATGCAATCCAATTACATAGTAATCCTTGGCATACCAAGGCGAATTTACAAGAACTAAATAAATGAAATTACAACCTTAATAATACATGCCCAAAAATAAATTAAAATAAATTAACTAATTTACAACCTAAAGAAACATAAAAGAAAAAATCCAATCACATTGGTATTTTATAGTCCATGATCATCCATCATGCATATCACTATTTAACAATTAAATAAAACATACATCCTTAAATTAAATTGAATATCTCATATTCAACTTCAAAATCCAGATTTGAATATGATTCAAACAAATTGAAAATTCGGATTTGAATATGATTCAAACAAATTTAAAATTCGGATTTGAATCACATTCAAACAACTTTAAAAAATTCAAATTTGAATCATATTCAAACAACTTTTAAAATTCAAATTTGAATCACATTCAAACAACTTTAAAAATTCAGATTTGAATATGATTTAAACAACTTTAAAAATTCATATTTGAATCACATTCAAACAACTTTTAAAATTCAGATTTGAATCACATTTAAATAATTTTTAAAATTCAGATCTGAATCAAAATTTAATTGTGTGATTAAAACACCTAATTAAACACTTTAATTAGTCATGGGCCTAATTATGGGCCTTGGAACAAAGCCCACAAACATACCCAAACAGCCATGCGCATGGTTGAATGAATCAAACCATGCGCATGGTGGTGTAGTTCAATAAGCCGCCACCTGTGTTGGTCCAACCAGCAATGAAACAATCATCTCATGATCAAATTACACAATTAAATCATATAATCAACAAACTAAATGGCAAACATAGTGGCTCTGATACCAATTGAAGGAGCGGAAGCATGAAAAACATAAGTTTATATCATTGAATTCAAAAATTTTTCACCTAGGGTCACATGCATCATGCAAGATTCACTTTTATCTATTTGATTTCAATGATAAACAGCATATTAAAATTCTTTTAATATGTTTTTGGATCTACATTTTCCATTTAAGATTTTAGAATTAATCAGATTAATTATTAGAACCCTAGATTAGATCAAAAACAAGTGCATTAACCTCTTGATGCATTGCAGTGTGTTTGACACCTTTGGAATGCATTTAGGATACCAGATGTTGCCCCTCTAGCTTGTCCACACTAAGGTCACCAATGGTAGCCCTTGAACACTTCTAAAGCCTTTTCTATGAATTAGAAAATCAAAGTTTTTCCTTTTGAGAGATTACAGATATAAACAGGACACTAGAAACAATTTCTAGTATTTTTAACTCAAGAGATTATTTGCTAATCTATTTAAATTGATGAGAGAAGAAGAAGAAGAGAAGGGAATGGCAGCCAAGGGTGCCGACACAAAGAGAATGAGTAGCTTGTTTAATTTTTTCTTTCATCCTTACACTTATATAGCTAGGTCACCACTTAAAACCCTTGCCACATGTCACCCTCTGATTGGTTCTAGGTTTAATTGACCCAATTACATTATGCCAAGTGACAAACCTATATTTAATCTTGACTTTGATCATCTTACATGATTAAAAGACATTTGGCAAGCTTATGTGTAGTGCCATGTGTTACCATCTCATGGTGCCACATGTCACCCTGTGAAATGATCAAAATACCCCTATGTCTTAATTTTAAGTTCTCAACCCAAAATTATTATTTCTCTTCTTTTAATCAATTTATATCAATTTATATCAAATATAAATTAATTAATTGATCCCTATTAATTAATTTCTCATTAATTAAATTCATATTTAAACACTTTAAATATAAATTTAACTTATACTATACATCCAATAACCTATATTTGATTTCAAGTCATGCTAGGGACTTCGCAATCTAATTGCAAACCAAACATATTTAATTAATTAATTAAACTCTTTAATTAATTAATTAATTAAACTCTTTAATTAATTAATTAATTAATTAAATCATATTTAATTTGGTGATTACTTGTGTATGTGTGTGACTTACTTGGCTCATCACTAATTGGCAATGAGATATGATATCAACTCTTAATACCATCAGAACTCTCTCTTAACATAAATGATTTCTCTAAATCTTTATGCACCTCATAGACCATGGTTAACACCTAGTATAGCATGCCATGGCCACCCAATTAGTAATAAGGTTTACCTTAAATGAACCTATAATCATATGTTACCATGCACTAGAGTCTCTCTCTTATAAAATCTCAATTCGAGCTGCAGTCATGGTTTATGTCAAACTCCATTTGCTATGAATATTATGTTCTCCTTTAATTCCAGTTCTTGATTAAAAGATTTTTCCCATCAGAAACTCTTTTCTGATTAAATCTATCTATCTTAGCCAGGAACTTGAAAGATCAAGAACAATTAAATGAACATAGGATTTTATCCCTATTTACTTATAGGAACAGATTCCATCTTGATCAACACCTACCTCCATATATAACTAGTAGGAGCCAACACATGCCCTTATACCCATACACAGTACAAGTATGGAAGCAGTATCAAACTCAAACCACCTATATACAAGATAACTGTGCTATCTCAGGTTTAAAGATTATATGCACTGATATGATTTATGACAATGCATTGACAAGAGTAAACTCCATGTGCTTGTCATAAGTGTCACTAGTTCAGCCTACTTATCATGTATAAGTACTTATCATGTTTGTTATATGGCATGAGACTCACCATTCTATCTTATTTACATCTCATATAAATAACTTAGGAACAAACATGATTATAATCTTTCTGGATAAGTCATATCCTTATTGTGAAGTATCCTCTATTGTGAACCTATTTATGATACTTTGTACTAGAAATACTATCACTTATATTCTTAACAACTTAAGAATAGAATTTCTAACAAAATATCAATGGACCTTTTCTATTACACATAAATATATTATGTAAATGGAAAAGTAAAAATGCCTTTTACTAATAAAAGATGTACAAGATACATACTAAATGTTATGCTCTAGGGCATACTACTAACAAAACAGTGGTCATAAATTGCTCAATTTGATATGCAAAATTAAGATACTAAAATTGAACCTAAAGAAAGGTTCTAGAAATAAATTATTGACTTATCCCTAATGAGTCATTACATATAAATTACATGAAATAGATATGTGGAACACACTTTTCCCACTTTCCCACTACAAAGTGACATGAAATCAGTTGATACATAAAATGTAAATATGTATAGTACATGATATAAAATAATGAGAGTGATAAATACATAAGTTATATGAATATGTACTTGGGACCTATGTTCCCATTATAATGACATGAAAATGGAATAAATCATAGATAGTACATGAAGTGAAATAACAATATGTTATGAACCCTTAATGGTACATAGCATGAAATAATAAAACTATAAGTGCTTAATAATACTAATTTGCCCAAAGTATACCTAGACTTATATATATATAGTTGGATTTATTGGTATACCAATTAGGGACTACAGATAGTAGTACTGCATACATGAATAATCATTGATTGACAAAATATGTCTGATATGATTTCTGACTGCTGGTCTTATGCCTGACAGACAGTTGTATACAAGCTATTATATGCTTGCCCACTGGCCTTGTGCCTGACATGATAAATGACATAATAAATGCCATTGTGCATAATTGTTATTCTGGCTTCAACAGCCTGCCCATATGACAGTTGTATACAGGGTAGACATATGGAGGTCTAACCCATATACTCCCGTATATCCAGCATTATAGTTTGTTATAGGTTACTTGGACACAAATATACTGATATGACATAAAATACACTGATATGTCATGAAATACACTGATATGTCATGAAATACACTGATGTGATTTTAAAGACTCTGACATGAGTTTAAAAAGACAAAGAATGAAATAAATATACTGCTAATTAATTTATTCCCAAAGTGTAGTAAAATGTGCAAGTGACCTAGAATTGCAAAAGTTTACACAGAATTATTGTTTATAATTATTTAGTTGAAATTCTTTAAGATTATGCACCACTAAGCAATTTGCTTAGCGCATTGGATTTTTCATCGCGTGGAGTGCGGAGACCGGACACGTGATCGCCATAGCGATGGCGCTATAATAGTACTGACGATTACTGATTGTCGGATCTACTACAGTCTAGAGTCCAGAGTGCCCTCATCAGTTATAATATTTTGCTAGGGCCTATGTATAGACTAGTATTTTAGTTCATGTAATTATAGTTGACGATGTGATAAATTGTATTGATATTTTTGAGATTATAAAATAAGCTTATGACCTTTTGTGTATAATTTCCATATGTATGAATGAATGAAAAATATTATTTTCTTGAAATTGAATGAACAGATATGATATGATATGATATGTTATATGACAAGATAAATAGAATAGATATGATATGAAATTGTTTTTGACAGGTGACTATTAGAACCCGCCAGATGCCAATAAAAGAAAGGAGGCTCTGCCCGGGTTTCCACAGAGATAAATTGTGATAAAAAAAATATTACCACATGTTTTCCACAAAGTTTAAAAATTAACAATGGACACGATAGGATAAGATATGGTGCACCGGCACCGAATGTGGCACGCTTTACTTGGCTACACTGTAGACGAGTAAGGGGTGCTACATAATATGCTTAAATGATTCATGATCTGAATGTATGACAAACTCTTTAGGCCACAAATAATGTTGCCAAGTTTCCAAGGCCCTAACTAATGCATACATCTCCTTATCATAAGTAGAGTAATTCAAGGCAGCTCCATGCAATTTCTCACTAAAATATGCTATTGGTCGTTTCTCTTGCATGAGAACTACACCAATTCCTACACCACTTGCGTCACATTCAATCTCAAAAGTCTTATCAAATCTAGAAAACTTAATAAGGGTGCAGAACACAATCTATCTTTAAGTTCAGAAATGCATGTTCATGTTTCTTTTGCCACTTAAATGCAACATTCTCTTTCACCAATTCATTCAAAGGAGCAACAATTGTATTAAAATTAGGCACAAATTGCCTATAGAAACTAGTCAATCCATGGAAACTCCTAACCTTAGACACATTCTTAGGAATTGGCCAATCTCTAATGGCTTTGATTTTCTCTTCATCAACCTGTATTCCTTTACCACTTACAATAAAACCAAGAAAATCAACCTTATCCAAGCAAAATGAACACTTTTTCGCATTCGCATACAATTTCTCATTTCTCAACACATGAAAAACAAGTCTCAAATGATGCAAATGCTCGTCTATGTTACTACTGCAAATCAAAATGTCATCAAAATACACAACAATAAATTTTCCTATGAAATTCCTCAACACTTGATTCATCAAACACATAAAAGTACTAGGAGCATTTGTGAGCCCAAATGGCATCACCATCCATTCATACAACCCATAGTTATTTTTAAAAGCAGTTTTCCACTCATCACCAATTTTCATCCTTATTTGGTAGTAACCACTTTTCAAATCTATCTTAGAAAACACACTTGCACCATACAACTCATCAAGCATATCATCAAGGCGAGGGATTGGGTGTCTATACTTTACAGTGATTTTATTGATGGCCCTGCAATCCACACACATGCGATAACTCCGATCCTTCTTAGGCACTAGCAACACAGGTACAGCGCATGGCCTCTGAAGGAACGGAAGCGTGAAAAACACAAGTTTATACCATTGAATTCAAAAATTTTCATCTAGGGTCACATGCATCATGCAAGATTTATTTTTAACTATTTGATTTCAATGATAAACAACATATTAAAACTCTTTTAATATGTTTTTGGATCTGTATTTGCCATTTAAGATTTTAAAATTAATCAGATTAATTTTAGAACTCTAGATTAAATCAAGAACGATTACACTAACCTCTTGATGCACTGCAACGTGTCTGCGCCTTTGAGATTCGTCTTCAGGACACCAGATGTTGTCCCTCTAGCTTGTCCACACCAAGAACACCCATGGCAGACCTTGAATAGCTTCTAAAGCTTTTTCTATTAATTAGAAAATCAAGTTCTGCCTTTTAAGAGATTAAAGATGTAAACAAGACACTAGAAACAATTTCTAGTGTTCTTAATTCAAGAGATTGATGGCTAATCTCTTTGAATTGATAAGAGATGAAGAAGAAGAGATAAAAACCCTCAAAGTGGCGTGACAAAGGAGTGTGGCTGCTGGTTGTGTTTTATTTTCTCATAACAACACTCAAATAGCTAGGTTAACACATTAAACCCTTGCCACATGTCACCCTTTGATTAGCTCTAGGTTTAAGTGACCCAATCACATTGTGCCAAGTGTCAAACCTATATTTAATCTTGATTTTAATCATCTTACATGATTAAAAAACATTTGGCAAGCTTATGTGTTATGCCATGTGTCACCTTCTCATGGTGCCATGTGTCACACTGTAAAATGACCAGAATGCCCCTGTGTCTTTATTTTGAGTTCTTAACCCAAAATAATTATTTTCTTCTTCTAATTAATTTATATCAAATATAAATTAATTAATTAATCTCTATTAATTAATTTCTCATTAATTAAATTCATATTTAAACACTTTAAATATAAATTTAACTTATATTATACATCCAATAATCTAGATTTGGTTTCAAGTCATGCTAGGGACTTTGCAATCTAATTGCAAACCAAACCTATTTAATTAATCAATTAAACTCTTTAATTAATTAATTAAATCATATTTAATTAGGTGATAACTTGTGTATGTGTGTGACTTACTAGGCTCATCACTAATTGGCAATGAGACATGATATCAACTCTTAATATCATCAGAACTCTTTCTTACCATAAATGATTTCTCTAAATCATTTTATGAAACTCATAGACCATGGTTAACACCTAGCATAGCATGCCATGGCCACCCAATTAGTAATAAAGTTTACCTTAAATGAACCTATAATCATATGTTACCATGCACTAGAATCTCTCTGTTACAAAATCCCAACTCAAGTGAGTCATGGTTTATGTGTAACTCAATTTGCTATGTTTATTATGTTATCTTTTAATTCCTGTTCTTTATTAACAATATTTTCTCATCATTAACTCTTTTCTGAATATCTCTATCTGTCATGGACATGAACTTTAATCATCTATAACTATTAAATGAAAATAGGATTTTATCTCTATTTTCTTAGAGAAACAGTTTCCATCTTGATCAACACCTACCTCCATATATAACTAGTAGGAGCCAACACATGCCCATATACCCATACACAGTACAAGTATGAAAGCAGTCTCAAACTCAAACTACCTATATACAAGATAACTGTGCTATCTCAGGTCTAAAGATTATATGCACTGATATGATTTATGACAAAACATTGACAAGAGTAAACTCCATGTGCTTGTCATAAGTGTCACTGGTTCGGCCTACTTATCATTTATAAGTGCCTATCATGTTTGTTATATAGCATGAGACTCACCATTCAATCTTATTTATATCTCATATAAATAACTTGGGAATAAACATGAATACAATCTTTCTGGATAAGTCATGTCCTTATTATGAAGTATCCTCGATTGTAAACCTATTTATGATACTTCGTGCTAGAAATATTGTCACTCATATTCTTAACAACTTAAGAATAATATTTCTAACAAAATATCAATGGACCTTTTCTATTACACATAAATATATTATGTAAACGGAAAAGTGGAAATGCCTTTTATTAATAAAAATATGTACAAGATACATACTAAATGATATGCTCTAGGGCATACTACTAACAGCCTCATGCTCTCCCTAACATAGCCCTTCTCCATAAGTTCCTCCACTTGCCTTTGTAACTCCTTTATTTCTTTAGGATTTGTTCTGTATGCTGGTCTGTTCGGTATTTGTGCTCTAGGTACTTAGTCAATCTGGTGCTCTATCCCTCTAGGTGGCAATCCTGGTGGCAACTCATTCAGGAAGACATCTTCATATTCTTGTATAAGAGACAAAGCATCACTAGGCAAATGTGAATCAAGGTCAGTAACACATAAATTAACCTCCTTATACATAAGTACACAAAGAGGTCTTTCTGAATGTAAAGCCTCTCTAACTTCTCTTTCCTTCACGTATAAACTCATTCTTTTCTCTCCACTCTCCTTTTGCCCCGAGCTTTCCTTTTTCTCATTTGCTCTCATTTTCTTTTCTTTTGTTTCTCCTTTTCTCTCTTTTTCTTCTCTCTTCTCTTTCTTTTCACTCTCATCCAGCTTGGCCTCTCTAAGTTTTTCTCTCCCAGTTTCTTTCTTTTCTTCAATGGATATAAGAATCCTCATTTGATCTACATTCACTTGAGCTAGTGTCATAGGAAGCAATGAGTATGTTTGACCTTCCTTAGTGACCTTGTACCTGTTCTTCCTACCATCATGCACAACACTTCTGTCATATTGCCATGGATGGCCCAACAAAAGATGTGTAGCAACCATAGGCACTGTAACGCCCTCACCTTAGGTAGTCCGTACATTCTACTATTCCGATGACTAATGTTTGTTTGGACAGTCAGAATGTCTGGAACTACACTTAAACTACAGTAAGGAGACATAAATTGATGGAATAAATGTTAAGAAACTATAGGAAATAATTTTGGGACTTAATTAAAGGTTTATTTAGGTAAAAATGACATTAAAGATATTAAAGAAAATTTAAGAGAATTTATTAATTGGTACTGACAAAAATAACCCAATAAGCACAACGAAGGGCATTTTAGTCATTTCACCCTCATAGATGAATTTTGACTTAAATGTCAATTAAAATGAGAGAAATTAAAATAATTAAAATAAATTAAAAGTATAAATTGATTTATGAAAATGAGAAAAGAAAGAATAAGAAAAGAAAAGAAAAGAAAAGAAATAGACTTATGACATAAGCAATGGCATTAAAAAAAAATTAAGTACAATAATTATATATATATATATATATATTGTTAAAAGTACGCCCTAGAGCATATCATTTAGCATGTATCTTGTACATATTTTTATTAATAAAAGGCATTTCCACTTTTCCATTTACATAAGATATTTATGTGTAATAGAAAAGGTTCATTGATATTTTGTTAGAAATTCTATTCTTAAGTTGTTAAGAATATGAGTGACAGTATTTCCAGTACAAAGTATCATAAATAGGTTTACAATCGAGGATACTTCATAATAAGGACATGACTTATCCAGAAAGATTGTATTCATATTTGTTCCCAAGTTATTTATATGAGATATAAATAAGATGGAATGGTGAGTCTCATGCCATATGACAAACATGATAGGCACTTATAAATGATAAGTAGGCCGAACCAGTGACACTTATGACAAGCACATGGAGTTTACTCTTGTCAATGTTTTGTCATAAATCATATCAGTGCATATAATCTTTAGACCTGAGATAGCACAGTTATCTTATATATAGGTAGTTTGAGTTTGATACTGCTTTCATACTTGTACTATGTATGGGTATATGGGCATGTGTTGGCTCCTACTAGTTATATATGGAGGTAGGTGTTGATCAAGATGGAATCTGTTCCTCTAAGTAAATAGAGATAAAATTCTATGTTCATTTAATTGTTCTTGATGTTTCAAGTTCTTGGCCAGGATAGATAGATTTAATCAGAAAAGAGTTTCTGATGAGAAAATCTTTTTAATCAAGAACTGGAATTAAAAGAAAACATAATATTCATAGCAAATGGTGTTTGACATAAACCATGACTCCAGCTTGAGTTGGGATTTTGTAACAGAGAGATTCTAGTGTATGGTAACATATGATTATAGGTCATTTAAGGTAAACCTTATTACTAATTGGGTGGCCATGGCATGTCACACCTTATCCCTGGTAAGGCATGACATGTTCTCGTAGCATTCCTAAGGAATTACCGAACTCCACCTACCGATAACCCATTAGTTATGCTATAAAGGATTTTAAAACAAATCATAGCTTTTTATCTTATCACTTCTTTTGTGGAAAATTGTATGAGAATAGTTAAAATTACATGTAAACATTCATTGGAAATAATGAGAGACTAAATATTGCAAAAGTTACATTTTCATAAGTCTCAAAGTAAAATACAAAATAGTTACAAAACTTAAAATGTGATAGCAATGCAATGCTTTTAAATACAAACTGCTCAATGTCCGTACATCCATACATTGTCACACCCTACCCCTCTGTAAAGTATAACATGATCCCGTAGTATACCTAATGAATTACCAACTTCGTCTACTGATAACCCATTAAATACACTACAAGGGATTTTCAAAACTTTTCTTACTTCTTTTATAGTGGTGAGCACTATTTACAGGTGTTAAAAACTTTTGTGAACTGAAGTGATAGAACTAACACATTTGACTTATTTGGAGTTTCTGTAAAAATTTTGGCAGAGTGCCATCTGTATTTTGGATAAAACAGTTCTTCAAAAAACTTGTAAAAAGCACTTCAATATATATTTGCAAATCTCAACTCCAACATATTTCTCAACACAACATTTTTCTCAACTCAAATCCGCAGTGATTTTTCAAAGACTAAGATACAAGAAATATAATACAAAACTATTCAAGTAAATGAAATCTCAAATTTACATTTACAATAATTTACATTTAATTACATACCAAAATATTTTACAAGAGTTTCTATACAACTGCTCAAATAATTTACATACATATTATTACATGCATACATCAAAACCTATGTACATGGGTATACCTATGATATACCTGGAGCTGATCTGAATATATCTTCAAGGAAATTTACTTACTGCTCTATGCTCTTCTTACTCATGACAAAGATACAAAGCTATCGCTGAGTGGTGAACTCAGTGGTGCACAACTATAATTTAAAACATAGTACAATATACATTGACAAAATTTACAGTAAATAATTTAGGAATCTAAATACTCATCAAATTCCAAAACTCAAAATATTCATTGCCAATAATGTAAATCATTTGTATAAATGACATTGATCACAAAATTCAATTTATCAAATCATGACTAACCATTTAAGTAATTCCAACAAAATTAATTATACATAACCCATAATTGAAATCACAATTCTTTACCATTCAAAAGCCATTCTGTATCTCAAAAATCATTATGTATCTCAAAAATTAATCTTTATCTCAAAACCATTTTGTATCTTAAAAATCATTCATTATCTCACTAACTATGCAAGACTAATCCGATAGGGCCATCTTCGATGTGATTCTAACTCCCTATAGTCGGGGAGGTCGAATCAGATTCTAACTCCCTATGGTCGGGGAGGTTGAATCATCGTGCACAGTACCATCACAATAATGAATCTTCCGCAAGGGCCATAACGTTAAAATAAACTTACATCTAACCTAAAATCAGAGGAAAATCTAAGCCTGTGCACGTACCATGGTAATCAAAACACAACTAACTCCATTGTCTTCTCAACAAATGAGAGAGACGGGCAATAACTTAGTCAAGCATCTATAGTGAGATATAAACAATATCACAATCCTTTTAGTGAGCATAAATCACAATATAATTCGATTCAAAGTCAATTCCAATATCCAATAATTTTTATGCTCAACACAATTCAAATCATAAATTTGCATTTTTCCATGAAAATTACCATCACAATTCAAAACATGTTCTATCACAATTTTCCAAAACATAATTTATTCCATCCATAACAATGCTTAATACTTGTGGAAATACCATTTCATAAAGCTAAATTCATACATACTATAACAATTTTCAATAATCATTGAATTAAATCTAATGATTGTTAAACATAATACATAAGAAAATATGTCATTTAATCATATGAAATATTCAAAACAAAATCAGTTAAAAACTAGTTGTGCACAAACCTCTGATGACTGTCTCCTGGTCTGGACTCAGTGTTTCCTTCCCTTTCCCTGAGTCTTTACTAACTGAGAAACACAATTTAAAGTGTTTCATTACTAAATTAAATTGTCTCTATCGATAATGCTTGTTAAGTGGTTCACTGAAATCTATTATTTGCTTAATCACCTAATATACCGACCCTCGATATTTTCTAGGTAAATTAGGTTTTGGTGTCCTTAATATGTCACATTCGATAATGTTTTAGGATTGGTACATGTTACCAAACTCAATTCTATGTATATTGCGTTTTCTTGCATTTCATTGCAAATTGCTGGATTTCGGGATACTAGTTTGACCTAGCCGGACGGCCTAGTTCCCTCGGTTTTCGGGTTTTGGTCAAAACTACAAACTTGTAGATCTATGTCTTATTGCACGCAGGGCAAAATTTTAGGTCAATCCGAGTTAATTAGACCAAGTATGGTCATTACACTATTGCTGGTCAAATGGCATCAAATTAGGTCAATTTTAGGTCAATTTGGTCAACTTTGGTTCGGCCAGTTTTTGGACCCGAACTTGTGCAAGCTTTTTTACTTGCTTATGGTCATTTCTGGGTTTTGGTGTCTTCATAAGACTTGTAGGTATGGGTCTTAACTATTCATGGTTAAAATTTCAGGTCAATTGGACCTGTTTTGAGTGAGTTATGGCCTAAACACTCACTGCTGCCCAATTGGTCATTTTTCAGGTCCTAATTGCACCTAATCCGAATTGGTCATTTTCTTAGGTCACCTTGCAAGCAGAATTTTGGTATGCTTTCTCAATGAAAGTTGGCACATTTTGTGCTTAGTTCCACCTCCAATTGGTCTCATACCAATTGAGGTTACACATTTAAACTTATTGGCTAAAATATACACTGCCCTTAGTTACTTTGCTTAATACACATCAATTACACACATTTACCTTGCAATATGTTTACTTCCCTACCAAATCTGTTTTGGTACATTACCAAAACTATATATTACTTTACATTAACATCACTTTGGGCAGATTACAATTATCCTCAACATACCAAATATAACTCTAATTCCCAAAGTTCAAATATCATTACACATACACATAAACATCACTAGTTTTTACATACACTTTACACAACAATTTCATACACATATCCTTCAATCCTTAATGCCACAATTCTGCCCATATCTTCATGAACACATACACTTATCCAAGAGTTTCAAGGCTGCCGAAATTGTCCTTCAACACCAAAGTGTCCTACAATTCATTAAATCCCATTCCAAGTGCAAAATTCACCATATACATATGAAGTAATTCACTAGGTTATTAAATCATCATGATCAACATCCTTTCTCATCAAATATATGCACAATTATTTCATCAAATACATGACTCCATGGCTGTCCAAAATGAACACAACAATAACTCTTCAAACTCAAAAATTTTCTTCACAAATCCAACACCCATAACATGTATACAAAGTTTATCAAAGAAATCTTCAAAAATGCTAACTTACCTTATGGTTGAAACTTGCCAAACCTTGATTAAACTTCTTAAAATTGGTATCAAACTCTTCCTTATGATGTGTAGATAAATTTTCATGAAGCTACTTAAGGGATTGGAGTTGAAATGAGGGAGAGGATGAAGCTTTAAGGAAACGTCAATGGAGGTTTCTCCTCCCCTTCAATTCGGCTAGGTTTAGTACAATGAAGAAGATGAAGTTTCTGCCTTGGATAATGGATGTACACCTGCCCCACTTAGTATATATTAATCCATTAATGGTCCACTAACTCCAAATAATCATATAATAAGCTAATTGTTCATTTATTCCACATTAACCCATGATTTTAGCTATTTACTTTAGGTACCACCAAATTAATTTTTCATTTTATTTTCAAAGTGTAATACTATTTATTTTTAATGGACAATTAGGTCAAAAGACAATTCGGGATGTCAAATGACCATAATGCCCTTGTTCGGGTGGCATTCCCGATTTTTCGGTATCACTGGGTTTTGTCCGTTTTTCGATTTCTCACTTTTCTTTGTACTAATTATTTAATTTTTCTTTGATCTTTCTAATGATATTTATTCTTCAATAAGGGTCTATTTAAGTCCTAAAATGTTTTCCAGGGTTCCCCGCAGTCCAGGGCTAGTCAACGGTCCACGCCGTGACTCCCAGTGCGGTCACCCATCGTTAGGTTTCCCGACTCATTTAACTTGATTACCTTTCTTTGCTATTATTTTTCCTTTATTTTTCTTGTATTTTCTTTTCTTGTATTTCATTATTTTATGTCTCCTCCCTCATGTCAAAGTGTAGTTCTAGGCATCCTAGCTGTCCGGACAACACTGGTCACCGGAGCAGTAGAACGCACTACCGAACTTTGGGGTGTTACATACATATAGGTACAAAATACATCAAAAAGAAATTACAGGGGTATACCTACAATATATACCCACAAACAATACCAAAATGCTGCTTCCAAGTCTATCACTCGGCAACCTTCTCTTTTCCCTCACCTGCGACAGCATAAAGAAGCTATCGCTGAGCATATCACTTAGTGGTGCACAACTAAAATTTCAAAACTTAAGGTAAAACACAATTTGTCAAAGCATAATAAATCACATCCTTCTTAAGCATGAAAACATCACAATCATTCATAAGAGCCATTTATTGGAATAACATTTCAAATGAGAAATCACACTTCATAAATCACAATTCACAAAGCATTAGTGTTGCCAACATCAACACAGTTCAGGCCATGACACAAAATTTCATGATCAGTGCCATGTTGTACACCACGACAAAGTAATCTCAACCTCAATAACCGTTATTAATGAGGGACGGGCTAGCTAGCTAATGAGTACTCATGTAGTCTTACCCCACTAACCGTTATTAATGGGAGACATAATCATATCAAATACCAAACCCCAAGTAGCAGTTACTACTGGGGAGTTCCGAAGGGACTGTCATGTTAACTGTGATTTCAAAACAACTTTCAAGAGTTTCTAAATCAATAATCACATTTGCAAAACAATAACATATTCAAATCATCATAAAACCCATAAAAGGGGTGGCAATACATAAATTTCTCAAATGTAAGAGAAAAACCATGCCTCATTCAAAACAAACTCATTTCAAATCAAAATCATTCAAATAAACTCATTCAAATCAATTTACAAAGCTAAAATAAAGAAAAAGGTTAGTTATGCACAAACCTTCAATAATTCTCCATCCTTGTTACCTACTTCTCCTTGTTCGTTCCAACTTCTTTTTCTACTAAAAATACACAAATAAAATACCTCAATACTAGTCTCAACTGCTGCTAAAAACTCATTACATGCATGTCTAATGCATCCCAAGTTAGCTTTGCAAATTTTAGAAAATTTTGGTTTTGGATAGCTTGGTACCCCAATCTTTGAACTAAATTTTTACCTAGTTTCAATCAAAATTTGGTGAGGTGTTCTTCATGAAAATTGTTCATATGGGTCTTAACTTTATTTTCCTTTTTGAATCTCCTAATTTGGATCAGTGTAGCTCAAGTTATGACCAAAAAACCTTTACTATTTATGTCACTATTCACTTTCAGTTTCTATTCTTGCAGATTTATCAATTCAACTTCGTTCAGCAATTTGATCAAGTTAAGTCCATAATTTGGTCTAATATTCTTCATATGAAATGTTCTACTATGTTTAGGTTTCTATCGGGCTAAGAATTACCTAAATCGGAGTTTTTTAGAGAGAGTTATGGCCATGCAAAATTTACTATTTATATGGTAAATATGCAGATTTCCAGATTTTTGCAGATTTGGTGATTCAAATTTGCTTAGCAATTTGATTGGGTTAAGTCCATAATTTGGCCTTAAGTCCTTCATATGAAATGTTCTACTGTGTTTTAAGTTTCTATTGGTTCAAGAATCACCTAAATCGAAGTTTTTTAAAGAGAGTTATGGCCATGCAAAGTTTACTATTCATATGGTAAATCTGCAGATTCCAGATTTTCTACAGATTTGATGATTCAAATTCGCTTAGCAATTTGATTGGGCTAAGTCCATAATTTGGCCTTAAGTCCTTCATATGAAATGTTCTACTATGTTTTAAGTTTCTATCGGTTTGAGAACCACCTAAATTGAGTTTTCTAGAGAGAGTTATGCCCTTGCAAATTTTACTGTTTACATGCCTAATTCTGGAGGTTCCAGAATTTTGTCTCCAAGTTCAAGCCAAGTTTAGGTGATTTCTGGGTTGGGTCTCTTCATGAAAATTCTAGCCCTATGTCTTAAGTTTCATTTCCAATTGGTTTCACACCAATTGGAGTTGTGTAGCTCAATTTATGGGCTGTCAAACACACTGAACTCAGTGCGCAAATTCTGCCCTAGGTTCAAATTTTCATTTCTTCAATTATTCTCACTAACCAACCTCAATTCACATTTAATTCACCCAAAATGACTATAATTTAGCATTGACACATCATTGGCACTTCCTAACACAAACTCCATAATTTTTAAACACCAAAGTTTGCAATATTCCCTAATCCTACAATTTCATTATTTCCATTCATCAACCCAATGTTAATTCAAACTAAATAAACCTCAAATGATCATAATTTAATACTACACACATCAATTTCACTCTCTAGCACCAAAACCTAATTTCTCCATGAACCCTAATCTTCTATAATTTAATTTTTGCAATCCCATGAAATCTTACTACTCCCAATCATGCATACTACTTCAATTTAACTTAGATTTATCATCAATTTAACTAAAATACATCAAAATCCTAATTTTCCCTAAGTTGGCTATAACATCCCCACTATACGTATTTTGTACGTTTTGTTGCTCTAGTGGCCAAATAACAGTCCAGGCAAGTCAGGATGTCTGGAACTACACTTCGGTGATAGTGAACAGACATATAATGATGAAATAAATAAAAAGAAAATACAAAAAAAATCAAAGAAAAATGAAAGAGAGAAAATGAAGCTAAGTTAAATGAGTCGGTACCGCAGCGATGGTTGACCGCACCGGGAAGGCCATTGCCGACCCCAGAACCACGGGGAACCCTCAAAATTTAATTTTGAGACATAGATAAAGGTTTATTGAAATGTAATTAACACTAGAATTATCAAAGAAAAATTAATAAATTAGTACAAAGAAAAACAAAAAATCGAGAAACAGACAAAAATAGGTGTTACCGAAAAATCAAGAATATAACCCGAAGTGGGGTATTTTGGTCATTTGATACCAAGAGCTGTCTTTTGACCTCAATGTCCATTAAGAATAAATAATATTGCACTTAGAAAATGTCATGAAAAATTAAAGTGTGACACATTATGTAAATTGTGAAAGAAATGAGATAATTGTGCAGGTTGTGTATTGATGGCAGTACCTAAATTAGGTCATAAGTGCCAAACTATGAACCCAATGGGTATGAGGCCAATGGGGGAGTGAAACTAGACACCAAATAGGCCAACTTTCATGTAGAAATATTGCAAAAATTTTGCTTAGAAACTGACCTTAAAAATGACCAAATCCGGAATAGCAACCTTGCAACCCAGATTTTTAACCATAACTCACTCAAAACAGGTCCAATTGGCCTAAAATATTTACCATGGATAGATTACATTTCTTATGAAGACACCAAAGCCCAGAAATGAACAAAACCAAGTCAAATATCTTGCACAAGTTCGGGTACCAAAACTGCCAGAACTAAAAGTGACCTAAAATTGACCAAATTTTGCACTAAAGGTGCAATCTGTCCAGCCTTAGTAAATTGACCATATCTTGGTCTATACAACTCAGAATGACCTGAAATTTTGCCCCGCGTGCAATAAGACATAGAGCTACAAATTTTCTTCTTTGACCAGAAGAGAAAAACCAAGAGAAATAGGACTTTAAGCTAGACCAATCTAGCACACCAAAAATTGAGAATTTGACATTTACATACAATGATGCTTGAAGCACTTTGGCAATGAATGCCAACTTATAAAAATGGTAAATTGCACTATATTGGCAGCATATTGAATTACAATATGTGACATGTTGATGCTAGAAGCCACTTATCCATAGTACCTAAAAAGGTCAACATATGCATTGACTTATGAATTACATAATAGTTAGTAAACTCTAAAAATTGAAGAATTAAACAATTAATTTATAATGTGACCTAGTTTGCCTAGTTGACTAGTTTGGATAGGTTGGCATGCGAATAGGATTCTGACAGCTGTTTTGTAAATGGCTTCATGCCATACTGTGTTTTACTGCTTATTATGCCGCACAGTGACTTTAATAGCCTACTGCTATACATATTGTGTATTTATTTTTGGATTATTGCGAGATTGACTATATGACTTTTTAGCCACGCTATTTGCACACCGGGAGACACTTTGTGATCAATGGTGTGAAGGCCAAAGGTACTAGGTACCCAGTGCCAGTATATCCGTTTATCCAGTCTGGTCAGTATATAGGCTACACGGGCAGTAATTCAAGTACTATTAAATTCAAATACCTAAATCCAATTTAATGACATACAGCACCACCAAAAATTCGTAAATACTTTATTTACTTTATTTTAGTGTATATTTCTTTATATTTGGCACCACTAAGCAAAATTGCTTAGCGCGTTGCTTTTATAACGCGTAGGTATTAGAGACACAGCTGGGGAGCCCAGCAGACCTATGACCGGGTGAGACATCTGATCTGCACAGGAGTCCAGAGTCATCTGCACTGCATTGCATACATGGTAGGACTTAGGATATCTTGTATTTTATACTTTTGTTGTATTTTTGAAATTCGGCCTTGTATTTGGCAATGTTATGAAAGCTCTAAAGTTTGTAATATTTTGTACATATTAAATAATATGGAGATTTTCTGGATATATTTAAATTATTATGGATTGTATCATGAAACTGTTTAATGACTATAAAAGTCTATTGACTTTATTGAGAAACAGAGACTATGAAATATTTGAGATTTTGACATTATCATGTTAAATTGTTTTCAACAGGTTTGGAAGGACAGTTTGTCCGAAATATAGACGGCACCTTGCCAAATTTTTATTATCATTTTTGAAACACTGATTTTATCAAAGTATGAAAATAGTATCAGCATGATATTAAAATTACATAAAAGACTTCTTAAAATCAAATTGAGCTCAGGTAATGAAATAATTGTAGACTAGGAGTTTCGACACGTCGTGTAGCACGCCTTGCTCAGCTATTCTGTAGACGAGTGAGGGTTGTTACATTTAGTGGTATCAGAGCATGGTTTAGGCATTTTTGGACCTAGATAGTTTGCGTATCATGCATTGCAATGTAAGTCTTAAGATGACTCTAATGCAGATCTTTTGATTTTTTTTGTTATTTTGATCAGAATATGGACTCCACATCGCAGAGAGTGACCGATGAGGAAGTGGAAAGTCATGCTCAATCTATGACTGAACCAGGAGACAGGAGGGAACCTGCTCCACCAGTACCAGGTGCACCAGCCATATTTCAGTAAATGGCTGAGTTCTTTAGACAGATGGCAGGAGTTATGCCACCACCACCACCTCCACAACAAAAATCTCATATGGAGAGACTCAGGAAGTTCGGAGTAGTGGATTTTTTGGGCAAAAGGGAAGATGATTCTGTCACAGCTGAAAACTGGTTGGACAGAACTGGAAGAGTCTTAAAACAACTTCATTGTACTCCAGAGCAAAATTTGGAAGCTAATGTATCACTACTGCAAGATGATGCATACCAATGGTGGGATACAGTAACTAGTGAGGTGCCACCAGAACAAATAACTTGGGATTTCTTTCTCACTGAGTTCAGAAAGAAGTATGTGGGCAGTGTATACCTGGAAGAGAAGAGAAGGGAGTTTATTACCCTACACTAGAGACAGCTGACAGTGGCTAAATATGAAAGAGAATTTATCAGACTGAGTCGCTATGGGCAGAAAATAGTCCCTAATGAGGCAGAGAGATGCAAGAGATTTGAGGATGGACTCAATGATAACATTAAAGTGGTGATTACAGAATTGGGGTAACAGAGTTTGCCAAATTAGTGGAAGTTGCACTGAAGGTTGAAAAAGTTTGAATGAATGAGCAAAACAGAAGGCAGACAGCAGAAAAGAGGTCAGGGTCAGACCGGTAGATCTTCTGCCTCTAGTAAGAAATTCAGAGGTTCACCTACTCAGAGTTTCAGTAAAGAACCAAGTCAGGGTCAGTCACAGAGGCCCAAATCTCAGTTTGCACTAAGGAGAGGCCAATCCACCCCTTCAATGGCTAGCTCTCCAGGGACAGGGTACAGGGGACCAACCCCAACAGTATCTGTTGCTTGCCCACATTGCCAAAAATGGCATAAAGGTGAATGTTGGAGGATGATAGGTGCTTGTTTACGGTGTGGATCTACAGACCACCTAGTCCGAGATAGTCCTCACAGAACTACTACATCCACTCCAGTATTAACTGATAGGCCTGCCCCTCCAGCTCCAAGGGGTAGAAAGCTGGGTAAGGCTGAGGTAGCTGGTACTTCACAGAAACCTGTATCAGAATCTGTGGAGAGAGTAGAAGATAGAAAACTAGCCAGAGCCTATGCTATAAGGGCACAGGATGCTCCAAATGTCATTAAGGGTACATTCCTCCTCTATAATACTTTTGTGCATGCATTAGTGGATCCTAGATCTACTCATTCATATATTTGTATCAAGCTACCTGTAGAAGAGAGAATACTAGTAGAGGAAAGTGACCAAGACATCCTGGTCACAAATCCGTTAGGCCATAATGTGGTAGTAAACAAGGTGTATAAGGGCTGTCCATTGAAGATTCAAGGGAAAGAGTTCTCAGCAGACTTAATCAAACTGCCTTTCCATGAGTTTGATGTGATTTTAGGAATGGACCGGTTATCCCATCATCAGGCAATAGTAGATTATAAATTGAAGAGAATCTCTTTGAAAACTGCTGAGAATGAAGAAATAACAGTTGTGGGTGAAAGGACAGATTTCTTGTCCAATGTCATCTCAGCTACAGTTGCAAGGAGATGGTTGAGAAAAGGGCGTGAAGCCTATCTGGCACATGTGGTTGACACTAGGCAGGGTAAACTTGACTTGTTTGACATACCCATAGTAAGGGATTTCTCTGAGATATTTCTTGAGGAATTACCTAGTTTGCCACCAGAAAGGGAAGTTGAATTTGCTATTGAGATTATACCGGGTACAACTCCGATTTCAATTGCTCCATATAGGATGGCATCTGGTGAATTGAAAGAGTTAAAAATCTAACTGCAAAAATTATTAGACAAATGGTTCATATGCCCCAGTGTGTTACCGTGGGGAGCTCCAGTACTGTTTGTAAAGAAGAAAGATGGGACACTAAGGTTATGTGTTGACTATCGGCAATTAAACAGAGTAACAGTGAAGAACAAGTATTCATTGCCTATAATTGATGATCTGTTTGATCAGTTGAAGGGAGCCGGTGTGTTTTCTAAGATTGATCTCAGATCGGGGTATCATCAGCTAAGGGTTAAGGATGCAGATGTGCCTAAGACTGCATTTAGAACCCGGTATGGGCATTATGAATTCCTAGTGATGCCATTTGGGTTAACAAATGCTCCAGCAGTATTCATGGACCTTATGAACCATATCTTCCATCCATACTTAGATCGGTTCGTAGTGGTCTTCATTAATGACATCCTGGTGTATTCCAAGGATAAAGCAGAATATGATGAACATTTGAGAATTGTTCTGCAGACTTTGAAAGAGAAGAAACTGCACGCCAAATTGTCCAAGTGTGAGTTCTGGTTGAATGAAATTGCATTCCTTGGACATATAGTATCAACTGAAGGGATTAGAGTGGATTTTAAGAAGACTGAAGCAGTGATGGAATGGAAGCCTCCTAGAAATACAGCTGAGATCAGAAGTTTCTTGGGGTTAGCTGGATATTATAAAAGATTTATAAAGGGATTTTCCTTGATAGCTACTCCAATGACCAAATTACTACACAAGATATGAAATTTGACTGGAATGACAAGTGTCAAGCCAGTTTTGAGAGGCTGAAGGCTATGTTGACAGAGGCACCAGTGTTAACATAGCCAATGTCTGGAAAAGACTTTATAGTCTACAGTGATGCCTCACACAATGGGTTAGGGTGTGTACTCATGCAAGAAGGGAAAGTGGTCGCATATACTTCCAGGCAATTAAGGCCACATGAAAAGAATTACCCTACTCATGATTTAGAGCTAGCAGTAATTATCTTCGCATTGAAGATATGGAGGCATTACTTGTATGGAGAAAAATGCTACATATACACAGACCATAAGAGTCTGAAGTATCTGCTAACCCAGAAGGAACTTAATTTGAGACAGAGGCAATAGATTAAATTCCTGAAAGATTATGATTGTGTGATTGACTATCACCCTGGGAAGGCAAATATAGTCGCTGATGCTTTAAGCAGAAAATCTATTATAGCATTAAGATCTTTGAATGCCCAACTGTCCTTAACTCATGATGGAGTTATTTTGGCTGAGTTGCAAGTGAAGCCGAATCTGTTACAACAGATACAGGATGGGCAGAAGACAGATGAGAAATTAATTGCTGTTATGGGCAAAATCACTGAAGGGAAGGAAACTGAATATGAAGTGAAAGAAAATGAGTGCCTGTACTATAAAGAAAGAGTGTGTGTTCCAGATGATAAAGAATTGAAAACCAGTATTCTGAGAGAAGCACATAACAGTGTGTATGCTATGTACCCAGGAAGCACAAAAATGTACCATGACCTGAAACTCCAATACTAGTGGCCAGGTATGAAGAAGGACATAGTTGACTATGTAACTAGATGCTTGACATGTCAGCAAGTCAAAGCATAACATCAAGTTCCATCAGGTTTGTTACAGCCCATAAACATACCTGAATGGAAATGGGACCGAGTCACTATGGACTTTGTCAGTGGTCTACCTCTCACTCAGAAGAAGCATGATATAGTATGGGTGATTGTGGATAGGTTGACCAAATCAGCACATTTTCTGCCAGTCAGAACTAACTGCTCACTGGAAAAGCTAGCAGAATTGTATATCAGTGAGATAGTTAGACTACATGGAATTCCGCTTTCCATTATATCTGATAGAGACCCAAGGTTTACATTTAGATTTTGGAAGAAATTACAAGAGTCCTTGGGCACACAACTCCACTTTAGTACGACTTTTCATCCTCAGACGGATGAACAGTCAAAAAGAATAATCCAGGTAAATTCTGAAACTCATTGAGTTATTGTAAACAATAATTGAACTAATAATGATAATAATAACCGAACATATGTGATAGGTCCTCAAGGATATGCTGAGAAGTTGTATTATTGAGTTTGAGGGAAGTTGGGACAGATACCTTCCACTGGCAGAATTTGCATACAACAATAGCTATCAAGCTAGCATATAGATGGCACCCTATGAAGCACTGTATGGGAGAAAATGCAGAACACCTGTATGTTGGACTAAATTGGGTGAAGATAAGCTAGTGGGGCGAGACCTGATAAAACAGACAGAGGAAAAGGTGAGACTGATAAAGGCCAATTTGAAATTTGCCTCAGACTGATAAAAATCTTATGCTGACTTAAGGAGAAAAGACATTGAGTATGAAGTTGGCGAGAAGGTATTTCTCAAAGTATCACCATGGAAGAAAGTGTTGAGATTCAGGAAAAAGGGAAAATTAAGCCCTAGGTTTATTGGCTCATATGAAGTTATTGAACGTGTGGGATCAGTAGCCTACAGATTAGCCTTACCACCTGAGCTGGACAAGATAAATAATGTGTTCCATGTCTCGATGCTCAGAAGATATAGATCAGATCCTTCACATATCATCTCAGCAGAAGAAATTGTGGTACAACCTGATTTGACATATGAAGAAGAACCAATTAAAATCTTGGCACGAGAGGTAAAAGAGCTCAGAAACAAGACAATTCCACTAGTGAAAATCCTATGGAGACACCACAACACGGAAGAGGCAATATGGGAGAGCGAGGAGACAATGAGGCAACAGTTCCCTCAGCTCTTCACATCAGGTAAATTTCGAGGATGAAATTTTTATTTAGAGGGGAAGAGTTGTAACGTCCCCACTGTACGTATTCTGTACGTTTTGTTGCTCTAGTGGCCAAATAAAAGTCCAGGCAAGTCAAGATATCTAGAACTACACTTCGGTGATAGTGAACAGATATATAATGATGAAATAAATAAAAAGAAAATACAAGAAAAATCAAAGAAAAATGAAAGAGAGAAAATGAAGCTAAGTTAAACGAACCGGCACCACAGCGATGGGTAACCGCACCGGAAAGGCCGTTGCTAACCCCAGAACCATGGGGAACCCTCGAAATTTAATTTTGAGACATAGATAAAGGTTTATTGAAATGTAATTAACACTAGAATTATCAAAGAAAAATTAATAAATTAGTATAAAGAAAAATGAAAAATCGAGAAACAGACAAATATCGGTGTTACCAAAAAATTGAGAATATAACCTGAAGTAGGGTATTTTAGTCATTTGACACCAAGAGCTACCTTTTAACCTCAATGTCCATTAAGAATAAATGATATTGCACTTAGAAAATGTCATGAAAAATTAAAATGTGACACATTATGTAAATTATGAAAGAAAGGAGATAATTGTGTAAATAAAGGAAACTTAGTATAATTAAACATTAAACAATTGATTAGTGCTCCACTAACTACAATATAAGGTACATAAAATAACCATTAGTGGGTAGAAATGGGTCATCTTTAAACTTGAGAGAAAGCTAGCCGAAGTGAATTCCGCCATTGAAGTCCACCATGGCCGAATGAACTCTTCTTCCATGCAACCTTGATCAAGCCATCCTTTTCCTCTTGATTCCTTCATTAAAGCTTGCCTACTTACCTTGGGGAAGATATTGGCAACAAGAAAAACAATATTTGGTAAAGTTTTGATAAGCTTCAAAAGTGGTAAGTGTCCAAAACCTCTCCCTTGCTTTAGTAAACCTTGTGTTTAGGTTGAGGTGAGTATTTTGGTGAAGAGAAATGAAGAAAATCTTGAGAAATGAAATGGTCCATTTTTGGTAGCCATGATTATGTGTTGTATTTGAGTTTTTCTTACCTCTAATGGATGGAAATTATGGTTGATTAACTCAAATGGAGGATGTAGTAAGTTAAAATCTAAGTATGTGCATTTAGTGCTTGAATTAAGGGTGTGAAATAGAACCTTAATGCTTTGGGCAAACTACCATGTTTGGCAGCCTATTAAACCATGAATTTGTGTGTGAATATGTAGTTATTAATGAAATATGCTAGTGTTAAATTGTGGGCAGCATGTGTAAGTGATATTGAAGTATGATTATGTTGAAGCGTATGTGTAATATTGACATTGAGATATGTTGAACTTTGGTGGAAGTGAATGTTGAACTTAATGGTGAATTGTGTGCATTGAGCACTTCAATGTTCTACCCAAAATTGTTTGTTGGAATTGTGCACAATATATATATGGAAGTGTCATTGATTGAATATTGAAGTAATGAGGAGCAGAAGGAATATCAAATTTGAAGTGTATGTGTTTTGTGCAGGTTGTGTATTGATGGTAGTACCTAAATTAGGTCATAAGTGCCAAACTGTGAACCCAATTAGTATGAAGCCAATGGGAGGTGAAACTAGACACTAAATAGGCAAACTTTCATGTAGAAATGTTGCTAAAATTCTGTCTAGAAACTGACCTTAAAAATGACCAAATCCGCAATAGCAACCTTGCAACCCAGATTTTTGACCATATGAACAGTAATCATTAGGATGACCATAACTCACTCAAAACATTTCCAATTGACCTGAAATATTTACCATGGATAGCTTAGATATAGAGATACATTTCTTATGAAGACACCAAAGCCCATAAATGACCAGAACCAAGTCAAATAGCTTGCACAAGTTCGGGTACCAAAACTGCCAGAACTAAAAGTGACCTAAAATTAACCAAATTTTGCACTAAAGGTGCAATCTGTCCAGCTTTAGTAAATTGACCATATCTTGGTCTATACAACTCAGAATGACCTGAAATTTTGCCCCGCGTGCAATAAGAAATAGAGCTACAAATTTGCTTCTTTGACCAGAAGCTAAAAGCCAAGAGAAATAGGACTTTAAGCTAGACCAATCTAGCACACCAAAAATTGAGAATTTAACATTTACATACAATAATGCTTGAAGCACTTTGGCAATGAATGCCAACTTGTAAAAATGGTAAATTGCACTATATTGGCAGCATATTGAATTACAATATGTGACATTTTGATGCTAGAAGCCACTTATCCATAGTACCTAAAAAGGCCAATATATGCATTGACTTATGAATTATATAATAGTTAGTAAACTCTAAAAATTGAAGAATTAAACAATTAATTTATAATGTGCCCTAGTTTGCCTAGTTGACTAGTTTGGATAGGTTGGCATGCGAATAGAATTCTGACAGCTGTTCTGTAAATGGCTTCATGCCATACTGTGTTTTTACGGCTTATTATGCCGCACAGTGACTTTAATAGCCTACTGCTATACATATTGTGTATTAATTTTTGGCTTATCGCCAGATTGACTATATGGCTTTTTAGCCACGCTATTTGCACACCGGGAGACACTTTGTGACCAATGGTGTGACGGCCCGAGGTACTAGGTACCCAGTACCACTATATCCGTTTATCCAGTTTGGTTAGTATATAGGCTACACGGGCAGTAATTCAAGTATTATTAAATTCAAATACCTAAATCCAGTGTACTGACATACAGCACCACCAAAAATTCATAAACACTTTATTTACTTTATTTTAGTGTATATTTCTTTATATTTGGCACCACTAAGTAAAATTGCTTAGCGCGTTGCTTTTGTAACGCATAGGTATTGGAGACACAGCTGGGGAGCCTAGTAGACCTACGACCGGGTGAGACATCTGATCTGCACAGGAGTCCAGAGTCATCTGCACTGCATTGCATACATGGTAGGACTTAGGATATCTTGTATTTTTTAATTTTGTTGTATTTTTAAAATTCGGCCTTGTATTTGGTAATGTTATGAAAGCTCTAAAGTTTGTAATATTTTGTACATATTAAATAATATGGAGATTTTTTGGATATATTTAAATTATTATGGATTGTATCATGGAACTATTTAATGACTGTAAAAGTCTATTGACTTTACTGAGAAATAAAGACTGTGAAATATTTGAGATTTTCATATTATCATATTAAACTGTTTTCAATAGGTTTGGAAAGACAGTTTGTCCGAAATATAGACGGCACCTTGCCAAATTTTTATTACCATTTTTGAAACGCTGATTTTATCAAAGTATGAAAATAGTATCAGCATGATATGAAATAATCATAGACTTGGAGTTCCGGCACGCCGTGTAGCACGCCTTGCTCAGCTATTCTGTAGACAGGGGAGGGGTGTTACATTGGCCAAAACCCTAGTTTAGATTTCCATGCATGTTTCCTTTCAATTTCTCATGTTATTTCATCACACACAAACTTGATTTAAAACATACTTGGTAAATTAAGCATGAAAGAGAGAGCTTACCTCACTTGATGATTTTTCCCACTTCCAATCTCTTCCAACTTGTTCTTCTTCTAATCTCTTATTTTCCCTTTCTTTTAGTCTCTAAATCAAAGATTAATTTGATGTTCTCTACCAATTAGGTCGAAAACCCATGGAGGACAAGTGGGGAGATCATGGGTTGGGAGAGATTGTGAGTGGAAGAGTGAAGAAAGAAGAAATAAAAGAGAGGGAGAGGAGGTGTGTGGGGGGCAACTAAATGAGGGAGGGAGGAAGATGGATTCTTTTTATACTTATCCCAATTTTTGATTTATTTAATTAATTTTAATTGAGTTGTCCAAAACCCATTGGTCCTAAAATTTTAATTGGGTCAAAATGGACTTAAAATTCTAGATTTTTATTTCTTTTATTTTCCTTTCACTTTATACTTGAATTTTTTTTCTAAAAAAAAATTATTTCATAATTCAATTCATTAATTTCACTTAAATTAATTAACATTTTGGTCAAAAGTTAACTCTTGAGGTAAATTGATCAAAATGCCCCTCATTGGGTCATCATCCCTTTTTTTTAATATACTCGATGAGTCCTTATCATTTTTGGGTTATTTGAATTTTTATTGTATCTATCTCAATTAATTTTCTATTTATTTTTGGTCCTCAAGGTATCTTTAAATAGTACTAGTCATGGACCAAAATGGTACTATTCATAACTCAGAGGTTCGTGGTGTTATAATTCTCCCCTCCTTAAAAATAAATTTCGTCCTCGAAATTTACCTGGTTTCATTCTCTGAATAGCTGTGGGTGCTGTCTCCTCATGTCCTCCTCACGCTTCCATGTAGCCTCCTAGCCTGAATGATGGCTCCACAGCACTTTCACTAGAGGTATTTGCTTGTTCCTCAGTTGCTTCACCTCATGTGCCAAGAACTTTATGGGCTCTTCATCATATGTCAGGTCTGGATTCACCTCAATCTCCTCTACTGGCAAAATGTGAGAGGGGTCTAATCTGTACCTCCTCAACATGGAGACATGGAAGACATTGTGAATCTTTTCCAACTCTGGAGGCAATGCAAGTCTATATGCCAATGGACCCACTCTTTCCTGAACCTCATACGGCCCAATGAAGTGAGGACTTAGTTTCCCCTTTCTACCAAACCTCATGATCCTCTTCCATGGGAAAACTTTCAAGAACATCTTGTCACCCACGCTGTACTGAATATCTCTTCTCTTTAGGCCAATGTAGGACTTCTGTCTATCCGTTGCAACCTTGAGTCTATCTCTAATGAGCTTAACCCTTTCTTCCATCTGCTGCATTAATTCTGGGCCAATCAACTTCCTCTCGCCCACTTCATCCCAACACAAGGGAGTTTTACACTTTCTTCCATAAAGTGCTTCGTATGGAGGCATCTAGATGCTTGAATAATAACTGTTATTGTAGGCAAATTCAATTAAAGGCAAGTGTGTGTCCCAACTCCCTTCAAACTTAATCACACGAGCCCGAAGTATATCCTCCGAAATCTGAATGATCCTTTCAGATTGGCCATCTGTCTGTGGATGGAATGCTGTACTAAAGTTCAATCTAGTTCCTAGGGCTTTTTGGAAACTACCCCAGAATCTAGAAGTGAACCTTGAGTCTTTGTCCGACACAATAGACACTGGCACTCCATGTAACCTCACAACATCGTCAATGTACAGTTTGGCCAATCTTTCCAGGCTGTAATCCATCCTCACTGGTAAAAAGTGTGCAGACTTGGTCAATCTATCAATAATAACCCAAACTGCATTAGGATTCTTTTGTGTACATGGAAGTCCTGTCACGAAATCCATAATGATTCTTTCCCATTTCCACTCAGGAATTGGCAATGGTTGTAGCAACCCTGTAGGCACTTGGTGTTCTGCCTGTACTTACTGACAAGTTAGGCATTTGGCAACATATTCTCTAATGTCTTTCTTCATTCCTCTCCACCAATAGTGCTCTTTCACACTTCTGTACATTTTGGTTCCACCGGGATGCATTGCAAAAGGTGAATCATGTGCTTCCTTTAAAATGGTCTGCCTCAGTTCAACATTCTCAGGAATGCACATTCTGCCCTTATATAACAATAAGCTCTCATCATTTACTGATAATTCAGGTTTCTTGCCATCCCGAGCCTCTTCCATCAACTTCACATATTTATCATCCTTCTATGCAACTGCTTTAATTTATTATGCCAGCATTGGCTTCACTTGCCAAGTAGCTACCATCTGCCCATCTTCATTAATCTCCAAATTAGCATGCAATGCCCTAAATTCATGCACCATGGACAAAGGAGAAACCCTTAAAGTAGCCATAGTCTTGCGACTTGAAGCATCAGCTACAACATTTGCCTTTCCAGGCTGATAGTCTATCAAGTAATCATAATCTTTTATCAACTCTAACCATCTCCTCTGCCTCAAATTTAACTCCTTCTGTGTGCCCAAGTATTTTAAACTTTTATAATATGTGTATATATAACATCTCTCTCCATACAAGTAATGTCTCCAGATCTTCAAGGCAAAGACAATGGCTGCTAGCTCCAAGTCATGTGTAGGATAATTCCTTTTATGTGGTTTAAGCTGGCGTGAAGCATAGGCAATAACGTTTCTATCTTGCATCAACACACAGCCTAATCTGTTATGAGAAGCATCACTGTATATGGTATACTCCTTACCCAAAGTGGGCAAGGTTAAGACTGGAGCTTCAGTTAAACACCTCTTTAACTCATTAAAACTTTCCTGGCATCAATCAATCCACTGAAATTTTACATCCTTCCTAAGTAGCTTGGTCAGTGGAGATGCTAGCATGCAGAATCCCTTCACAAACCTTCGGTAATACCCAACTAAACTAAGGAAACTCCGAACTTCCGTGACATTTTTTGGTGGCTTCCAATTAAGAATGGCTTCAACTTTGCTAGGATCCACCTGGATACCTTCTGCAGATACAATATGCCCCAAAAATGAAATCTCCTTTAGCCAAAACTCACATTTTGACAGTTTGGCATACAACTGCTTCTCCCTCAAAGTTTGCAATACTATCCTCAAGTGCTTATCGTGTTCCTCTGCATTATTTAAGTACATGAAAATATCATCAATGAACACCATAACAAACTGGTCCAAATATGGCCTGAAGATAGTGTTCATCAGGCCCATAAAAGCAGCTGGAGCATTAATCAACCCGAATGGCATTACCAAGAACTCATAGTGGCCATACCGAGTCCTAAAGGCAGTTTTAGGAATACTTTGCTCCTGCACCCTTAACTGGTAGTAGCCCGATCGCAAGTCAATTTTGGAGAATACAATTGTATCCTTCAACTGATCAAACAAATCATTGATTTGTGGCAGAGGATATCTATTCTTTATGGTCACCTTATTCAACTATCTGTAGTCTATGCATAGGCAGAGAGTACCATCCTTTTTCTTCACAAATAATACTAGTGCTCCCCAAGGTGAAGGGTGGATGAAACCCTTATCTAACAATTCTTGCAATTGCACCTTCAACTCTTTCAACTCTGCAGGTGCCATCTTATAAGGAGTGATGGAGATTGGCTCCACACTAGGCATAGTCTCAATTTCAAACTGCACCTCTCTTTCTGGAGGCAATCCCAGTAATTCTTCCGGAAAGATATTCAGAAAATCCCATACTGTAGGAATATCTTTAAGATCTGGACTCCCCACCTGGGTGTCTATCACATGAGCTAGATAAGCTTCACATCCCTTTCTAATCATCTTTCTAGCAAGTGCAGCTGAAATGATGTTGGATGGCAATAACTGCCTCTACCCGTGTATCATTATGTCTGCATACTCGGGAAGACCAAAAGTGACTGTCTTCAGTCTATAGTCGATCATGGCGTGATGCCTGGCTAACTAATCCATGCCCAAGATGATATCATAATCTCGGAAGGGCATGTTAATTAAGTCTGACAAGAATGTATGTCTTTGGATCACCAAAGGGAAATCCTTATACAATTTGTTCACCCTAACCTCTTGTCCTAAAGGACTAGTTACTAGCACATCATAATCCAATTTCACACAAGAAATAGCAACAGAGCATGCAATACTGGCACTAGCATAAGAATGTGTAGAACTAGGGTCAAACAGCACATATACATCTCTATCAAAAATGGAGAAAGTACTAGCCACAACATCTGATGTCTCAGCTTCATCCCTCTGCGTATGGTGTACACCTTGATTGGTGCACCACTCTGCTCTGGTTGGCTCACTGTGCTCTGGCTGCCAGAAGCGTTACCTCTACCCCTGCCTCTGCCTCTACTAGTTGTCTATTGTCCTCTGGAAGCAGAACCTTGAACAGATCCCTCAGTGGTAGTAGGTGGCCTAGATCTGCGGGCACTAGTGCAATCTCTAGCAAAATGCCCACTTCCACCATAGTTGTAACATGCTCCTATGGCCTTATAACATACTCCTCCATGAGTCCTGCCACAAGTCTCACAAGCACGGGTAGGAAAGGAACCCCTAGATGTCTGCTATCCGGATCTTGGTGGCCTCTGCCCTGAGAATCTTCCCCTACTAGATCCTCTATTACTTGGTCCCCCAAAGCTCTTCCTCTTACCTGAATTGTTACTTGGACTCTGACATGTAGGCTTACTGCTCTTCTCTTTTTTAGTGATTACCTTCTTAGATGCCCCTTCCAGTTCTATCCTTTCTAATTCAAGGGCCTGTGATATCAACCCAAAGAAGTTGTCATGTCGAAACCCAACCACTTGCAATCTCAAACTGGGCCTCAAACCGACCTCAAACCATTTGCATCTGTCTTTACTAGTAGTGAATAGGCTTCCAGCATAGTGGCTGAGGCAAGAAAAGTCTCTTTCATACTCGGCTACAGTCATGTTCCCTTGCTTCAAACTGAGAAACTCCTGTAGCTTCATATCCACATAGGTATCAGGAACATACTTCTGTCTAAACTCGCTTAGAAAGTCATCCCATGTCAGCTCTGGCGTCTCAGCCAAACTGTGGGGAATGGTCTTCCACCACTCATATGCATCTCCATGCAGCAAGGAAATTGAATATTCAAACTTCAACTCATCTGTGCAGTGCAATTTCTTGAAGACCCTCTCCATCCGTTCTAACCATTGCTCAGCTTCCATGGGTCCACTGTACCCTTGAACTCTGTTGCCCCTGAAGGAACGGAAGCGTGAAAAACACAAGATTATACCATTGAATTCAAAAATTTTCACCTAGGGTCACAAGCACCATGCAAGATTTATTTTTATCTATTTGATTTCAATGATAAACAACATATTAAAACTCTTTTAATATGTTTTTGGATCTGTATTTGCCATTTAAGATTTTAAAATTAATCAGATTAATTTTAGAACCCTAGATTAAATCAAGAACGATTACACTAACCTCTTGATGTCTGCGTGTGCGCCTTGCTTTGAGATTCGTCTTGAGGACACATGTTGTGTCCCTACTTGCATCACACCAAGAACACCTATGGCAGCCCTTGCGATTTTTTTCTCGTGACACCGACGCATGTTGTCCCTCTAGCTTGTCCACACACCAGACACACCATGGCAGCCCTTGAACAGCTTTTAAAGCCTTTTCTATTAATTAGAAAGTACGCCTTTTTAAAAGATTAGAGATGCAAGCAGGACACTAGAAACAATTTCTAGTGTTCTTAATTCAAGAGATTGATGGCTAATCTCTTTGAATTGATGAGAGATGAAGAGAAATAGCTGGAGAGGCTCAAAGTGGCGTGACATATGAGAGGAGAGGCTGCTGGTTGTGTTTTCTTTTCATAACCCCACTTAAATAGCTAGGTTAACACATTAAACCCTACACATCACCTTTTGATTAGCTCTAGGTTTAAGTGACCCAATCACATTGTGCCAAGTGTCAAACCTATATTTAATCTTGATTTTAATCATCTTACATGATTAAAAATATTTGTAAGCTTATGTGTTATTATGTGTGTCACCATCATGGTGCCGCGTGTGTGTACAAAAAAAAACCAAAAAAATGCCTGTGTCTAATTTTGAGTTTTTAACCCAAAATAATTATTTTCTTCTTCTAATTAATTTATATCAAATATAAATTAATTAATTAATCTCTATTAATTAATTTCTCATCAATTAAATTCATATTTAAACACTTTAAATATAAATTGAATTTATACTACACATCCAATAATCTAGATTTGGTTTCAAGTCATGCTAGGGACTTTGCAATTTTATTGCAAACCAAATCTATTTAATTAATCAATTAAACTCTTTAATTAATTAATTAAATCATATTTAAATAGGTGATAACTTGTGTATGTGTGTGACTTACTAGGCTCATCACTAATTGGCAATGAGACATGATATCAACTCTTAATATCATCGAACTCTTTCTTACCATAAATGATTTCTCTAAATCATTTTATGAACCTCATAGACCATGGTTAACACCTAGCATAGCATGCCATGGCCACCCAATTAGTAATAAGATTTACCTTAAATGAACCTATAATCATATGTTACCATGCACTAGAATCTCTCATTACAAAATCCCAACTCAAGTGGAGTCATGGTTTATGTCAAACTCCATTTGCTATGAATATTATGTTCTCTTTTAATTCAGTTCATCTTGATTAAAAGATTTTTCATCGTAAACTCTTTTACGAATAAATCTATCTCCTGCCAGTCCGGCCAGAACTTGAAACATCAAGAACAATTAAATGAACATAGGATTTTATCTCTATTTACTTAGAGAACAGATTCCTTCTTGATCAACACCTACCTCCATATATAACTGAGCCAACACATGCCCATATACCCATACATAGTACAAGTATGAAAGCGTTATCAAACTCAAACTACCTAAATACAAGATAATGTATATATCTCAGTCTAAAGATTATATGCATCGATATGATTTATGACAAAACATTGACAAGAGTAAACTCCATGTGCTTGTCATAAGTGTCACTAGTTCGCCTACTTATCATTTATAAGTGCCTATCATATTTGTTATATGGCATGAGACTCACCATTCCATCTTATTTATATCTCATATAAATAACTTGGGAACAAATATGAATACAATCTTTACGGATAAGTCATGTCCTTATTATGAAGTATCCGATTGTGAACCTATTTATGATACTTTGTACTAGAAATATTGTCACTCATATTCTTAACAACTTAAGAACAATATTTCTAACAAAATATCAATGGACCTTTTCTATTACACATAAATATATTATGTAATCGGAAAAGTGGAAATGCCTTTTATTATTAAAAATATGTACAAGATACATACTAAATGATATGCTCTATGGCATACTAATAACAATCTCCACTAGCACTAGAGCCATTCATTACAATATCTTAGACCCATCTTCTCAAGATGTCGTCTAACTGAGCTTGTGACAAAGGCTTAGTGAATGGATGTGGTTTTTCACCGATGTTATTTTTCTGCATGGCTATATCGCCTTGCCCAACTATATATCGATAATGTGGTAGTGCCTTTCTATGTGTTTGGATTTTGGGTGAGACCTCCATTGTTGTCAAATGGAACTAGCGACTCAATGGAAGGAACTCTATTACATCACGAACTTCTTTATCCATGCCGCTGCGGCATTCGATGCGTAAATATACTCGACCTCGGTAGTGGAGGAACTCTTCCAACTGATTGCACCTCCATTACAAATGAACACATATCAGGTAGACTTTCTATCATCGATATCGATTGGAAATCCGGTATAACCATCCAATTGCAAGTCTCTACCTCCATAAATCAAGAATAAATCCTTAGTTCTTCTTAAGTACTTAAGAATATTTGTTCCAAACTGGATTGGATTGATACCGCTAGTCAAACTAACCTAGTACACAACATTGCATACATTAAACTTCCAATAGCATATGGAATCTGGCCATCTTATCTCTTTCTTGGTGTCTTTGGAGACATCTCTTTAGAAAGGTGGATAACATGTCTCATTGGTAACAATCCTCTCTTGGAATCAATCATGTTAAACCTCTTTAACACCTTTTCCAAGTATAGAATTTGAGATAAACCCATTATTCTTTATCTCTATAGATGCGAATCCCAAGAATATAGGTTGCCTCCTAAGTCTTTCATGGAGAATGTATTTGACAACCATACCTTTATAGTCGTCAACATAATCATTACCCATCAACATTATGTCATCCACATATAAGACAAGGAAAGTGATATTTGCATCACTAACCTTCTTATATACACATGGCTCATCCTCATTTTGATAAAACCAAAAGATTTAATGGCTTCATCAAGATGTTCCAACTCCTTGTTTCAACCCATAAATGGATCGCTTTAGCTTGAATTCCTTGGAACCTTCTTGGTATTAAAATCCCCTAGGTTGGTCCATGAAAATGTTTTCTTCAATGTATCCATTCAGATTAGCTGTTTGGACATCCATCTGCCAAATCTCATAATCATAGTATGCGGCTATTGCTAATAAAATCCTAATTGATTTAAGCATGCAAAAGTAGAAAGTCTCCTCATAGTCTATTCCTTGCCTTAAACCCTTTCGCTACTAGCCTTGCCTTATAGGTCTCTACCTTTCCAAACCAATTTTCTTCTTGAAAACCCATTTGTTCCCTATAGGTACAATACCTTTAGGTGGGTCAACAAGATCCCAAACTTGATTCTTATACATGGAATCAATATTTCATAGCATCAATCCATTTTGAAGAGTCTATATCGATATAGCTTCTTCATAGGTAAGTGGATCATCTCCATGATCTACTTCTTCATGAGTAGACAACTCTTGTTCTTCTTCATGAAGAAAACCATATCTCTGAGATACCACAGTTGTTCTACGAGCGGTGCAGTGTAGATGTTTCATCAATGGGTATAGGTTGACTAGATGGATCTATATCCATAATTCTAACTCTATTTGCCTTCCTTTGCCTCCTTCTTGAACAATGTTCAAGAAATGTGGCATCTCTACTTATCACAACCTTTTGTGAAGTAGGCAAATAAAAATAATATCCAAAACTATCTTTTGGATATCCAACAAATCGACCTTTTCTTTTTATAATTTGCCGACAACCCCAAATCTTAACATGCTTAAGACTTGGTTTTCTTCCATGCCATATCTCATAAGGTGTGGAAGAAGATGGAATCCTATTCGAATATATAAAGTCGATTCTAATGCAAATCCCCAAAGGAGATTGGCATAATAGCTCATCATACTACGTACCATATCCAATAAGTGCGATTTCTCGAGAAACAATGCCATGCTCTCTCAAGTATTCATCAAATTCGACTCAAATATTCACCTCCACGATCCGATCGAAGAGCTTTAATATTTTCTGTTTGATTTTCTACTTGATTTAAATTCTTTGAACTTTTCAAAGGATTCATGTTTGTATTTCATCAAATACAAATACCCAAACCTTGATTTATCATGTAATAAAATAATGAAGCCATTTCTTTAAATGGACCACATACATCACTATGTATTAGTTCCAAAATATTTGCCCTTGTCCAACAAAGGGTGATCTAGTCATTTTGCCTTGAAGGCAAGATTCACAAGTTGGAGTAGGCTCGAGCCCAATGAGGATAGAATCCCCATTTTCTCCAATTTTGCAATCCTATCTAACATGACATAACCTTAAGTGCCAAATATATTTTGAACTTGAGTTGGTTTTCACCATGGCATTGTATTCTTTTAGATCACTTGCATTCATTTTGTGTTTGTCATTATTATCCAAATAATAAAGACCATCATTCATATAACGAACCAACATATTTATTTCCAAAATAAATATTGCAAACATCATCTGAATGAAATTCATAGCCATTTCTAGTCAAACTAGATATAGAAATGATGTTCTTAAAAGCATCAGTACATATAAAATATTATCCAAACACAAAACATGTCCAAACATGTAAAAGATTTAGATCCTATGGCTAAAGCTTCAGGTTGAGCCATTGCCAATCCGGACTCTAATATCTTGAGAATGCAATTGCTAGTTCACGCATATCATTAGAAATGTGAAGATGAACTATAAGTATCAAATCTAAATAACAAGATATGGACATACCTTGAAGGTGTATCCTTCTTGTCCTTGAGAAGCAAGATACTCTGGCGGTTCCTTTTCTGCCCATCCTTTAAACACTTTCCTTTGCCTTCATCGCTTTAGTCTTCCTTTTGTTTAGCTATTTTCTTGGAAGGACGAGGTTTCTTTTTCTTATTGCCTTTCTTCTTGTTGGACTTTCCAAGAAGATGCAACCAAAGCTACCTCTTTTCCTTTATTGCACGGCATATTCTTTTGGGCAATAACATGTTGAGTAATTAAGGTGCATTCTGTTTAGTCATATGGAAATTTGTCACAAAATTCCCAAAAGACTCAAGAAGGGTGAAGGATCAAATCCGTTTGTAGTTGGAAATCCATGTTGAAGTCAAGATGTTCCAAATCATCTTGTGGACATGATCCCCAACATACATCCTCATACGGAATAACTGCTTAGATATCTCATACCTAGCATTCTCTTTGTGCTCACCATACAACTCTTGTAGGTGAAGGAGGATCTCACTAGCACTGCATGTTCTCATGTTAACTCATTACTCATGGAAGCAAGCATGTAACACTTAGCTCTCATATCATGCTCCTTCCACTTGTCCAAAGTATCATGTTCCTCTTGTGTGGCCTCTGGAGGTAAGGGATCAGAACATTTGAATATAGAACATATCCTATATGTTCAAGGTTGAGACAAGTTTCAAATTTCTTAGCCAATCGATTAGGTGATCAAGTATGCTTGCAAGGATATTGGATGGTGGTGGTTGTTTTGTGCTCATTTTATCGTAAAATTAAGAAAATAACCAGATTAATTAGTAAATGTATCATGTAATTAACCAAAATGATTATGGTCTTTTAATCAAATTGGTCCTCCCACTAACTTAGCGAATCCTACACTTCCAAAGTAAAATCCTAGTTGGATGGATTTCTAGTGATTGAATTCTTATAATTCTATTGATCATCCTCGGTACATCCATTATTGGAATTACAATAAACTATAAGTGAGCAACTCCTTGCCCATCACATCTCATGTGAGGTTCAATCCTTTTACTAGCCCCTAATGCTCAAAATCTCGGTACATCCAATATTGACTTATCTTGCATTAGTTAAGTTGATCCCATTGAGCTAATTATGCAAATAATTTTAATGTCCTCAGGTACATCCAATATTGGGCACCAAACCATTTACATATTTACAACATCTCATGCTTAACAATTATTCTTAAGAAAATCTCTTAAATTAATTGCATCTCATGCAACTATTTAAAATTTCTTAAAATAATTGCCCCAATGGAGGGCTTATGTTATAATTACTTTAATTATAGCATTTCCAACTTAATCATTTGTTTGGAAGATTTTATAGCCATCCTAATTACTATTAAGGTCTCACTTTACACATTATCCATTTAGCATGCATATATCATATAATTGCATACATTCCCATACATCTCATGCATTCATGGATAAGCAGTAAATATGGTATGATCATTGACTTTCTAAGGGATTCCACCAAGAATTGAATGGTGCATTTCATTCATTCATTTTACAAGAGTTGCTGAAGGAGTACATAATCAACACTTGATATTGAATTCCTCCCAGGTCCCACCAATGCTCTTGACCTCCTTGAACTTCTTGCAATCCAATATTACATAGTAATCATTGGCATACCAATTTACAAGAACTTAAATAAATGAAATTACAACCCAAAAATATTACAAACTTAATAATACATGCCCAAAATAAATTAAAATAAATTAATTAATTTACAATCCCAAAGAAACATAAAAGAAATAAATCCAATCACATTGGTCTTTTATAGTCCATGATCATCCATCATGCATATCACTATTTAACAATTAAATAAAACATACATACTTAAATTAAATTGAATATCTCATATTCAACTTAAAAATCCAGATTTGAATATGATTCAAATAAATTTAAAAATTCAGATTTGAATCTCATTCAAACAAATTTAAAAATTCAGATTTGAATCACATTCAAACAACTTCAAAAATTCAGATTTGAATCACATTCAAACATTTTTAAAAATCAGATTTGAATCACATTCAAATATTTTTAAAAATCAGATCTGAATTTTATTGAATCAATTTTAAAAATCAGATTTAAATATGATTCAAACAACTTTAAAAATTCAGATTTGAATCACATTCAAACAACTTTTAAAATTCAGATTTGAATCACATTCAAACAATTTTTAAAATTCTGATTTGAATCATAATTTAATTGTGTGATTAAAACAACTAATTAAACACTTTAATTAGTCAAAGAATAGGCCTTAGATCATACAACAATTGCAGAATTAAAAGCCAAACCTTGAATCACCCATGGACCCATTGTACCAATGGTGGCTTCTCCATGTGTGACGCCATATCTCATGATCCAACCAGCAATGAATCTCTTGATCTCATGATCAAACACACAATTAAATTATATAATCAACAATCTAAATGGCAAATATAGTGGCTCGATACCAATTGAAGGAAGGCGTGAAAAACACAAGATTATACCATTGAATTCAAAAATTTTCACCTATTGTCACCTGCACCATGCAAGATTTACTTTTATCTATTTGATTTCAATGATAAACAACATATTACAACTCTTTTACTATGTTTTGGATCTGTATTTGCCAATTAAGAATTTAAAATTACTCAGATTAATTTTAGAACCTTAGATTAAATCAAGAACGATTACACTAACCTCTTGATGTATGTTGTCCCTCTAGCTTGTCCACACCAAGAACACCTATGGCAGCCCTTGAACAGCTTTTAAAGCCTTTTCTATTAATTAGAAATTCAAGTTCTGCCTTTTAAGAGATTAGAGATGCAAACAGGACACTAGAAACAATTTCTAGTGTTCTTAATTCAAGAGATTGATGGCTAATCTCTTTGAATTGATGAGAGATGAAGAGAAATAGCTGGAGAGGCTCAAAGTGGCGTGACATATGAGAGGAGAGGCTGCTGGTTGTGTTTTCTTTTCATAACCCCACTTAAATAGCTAGGTTAACACATTAAACCCTAGCCACATGTCAGCCTATGATTAGCTCTAGGTTTAAGTGACCCAATCACATTGTGCCAAGAGTCCAACCTATATTTAATCTTGATTTTAATCATCTTACATGATTAAAAATATTTGGCAAGCTTATGTGTTATGCCATGTGTCACCATCTCATGGTGCCACGTGTCACCAAAATGACCAACATGCCACTGTGTCTTAATTTTGAGTTTTTAACCCAAAATAATTATTTTCTTCTTCTAATTAATTTATATCAAATATAAATTAATTAATTAATCTCTATTAATTAATTTCTCATCAATTAAATTCATATTTAAACACTTTAAATATAAATTGAATTTATACTACACATCCAATAATCTAGATTTGGTTTCAAGTCATGCTAGGGACTTTGCAATTTTATTGCAAACCAAATCTATTTAATTAATCAATTAAACTCTTTAATTAATTAATTAAATCATATTTAAATAGGTGATAACTTGTGTATGTGTGTGACTTACTAGGCTCATCACTAATTGGCAATGAGACATGATATCAACTCTTAATATCATCAGAACTCTTTCTTACCATAAATGATTTCTCTAAATCATTTTATGAACCTCATAGACCATGGTTAACACCTAGCATAGCATGCCATGGCCACCCAATTAGTAATAAGATTTACCTTAAATGAACCTATAATCATATGTTACCATGCACTAGAATCTCTACAAAATCCCAACTCAAGCGGAGTCATGGTTTATGTCAAACTCCATTTGCTATGAATATTATGTTCTCTTTTAATTCCAGTTCTTGATTAAAAGATTTTTCTCATCGAAACTCTTTCCGAATAAATCTATCTAACTTGAAACATCAAGAACAATTAAATGAACATAGGATTTTATCTCTATTTACTTAGAGGAACAGATTCCTTCTTGATCAACACCTACCTCCATATATAACTGAGCCAACACATGCCCATATACCCATACATAGTACAAGTATGAAAGCAGATCAAACTCAAACTACCTAAATACAAGATAACTGTGCTATCTCAGTCTAAAGATTATATGATATGATTTATGACAAAACATTGACAAGAGTAAACTCCATGTGCTTGTCATAAGTGTCCCTACTTATCATTTATAAGTGCCTATCATATTTGTTATATGGCATGAGACTCACCATTCCATCTTATTTATATCTCATATAAATATTGAATATAAATAACTTGGGAACAAATATGAATACAATCTTTCTGGATAAGTCATGTCCTTATTATGAAGTATCCTCGATTGTGAACCTATTTATGATACTTTGTACTAGAAATATTGTCACTCATATTCTTAACAACTTAAGAATAATATTTCTAACAAAATATCAATGGACCTTTTCTATTACACATAAATATATTATGTAAACGGAAAAGTGGAAATGCCTTTTATTATTAAAAATATGTACAAGATACATACTAAATGATATGCTCTAGGGCATACTACTAACAGCCCCATACTTCATTAACTTGTCATATTGTCTGGCTGGGGATGGTGGCTGCACTGGAGGTGCTTGCACAGGAGCTTGGAATGGTATATTGCTAGCCATTTGCTGAAATAGTGCAGCCATCTGCTGAGCGAACTGAGCAGGAAACTGCATTGGTGGGATGGGTGCAGACAATCCACTGGCATTCTGAGGAGTTGGGGCTTCCCCCTGTACCTCAGCTGCTACTGATTGCTCTACTATGTGATCCCCCTCTTCCATATTGAATCACAAAGAATTCTACTCCCTAGACAACCAAGACAAGGAGATTTCTCTCCATTAGTCCATATTTATGATGTAATGCGCTATATGTATCAATTAATGACAGTTGAGCAATTGTACTTATCAAAATTTTTCAAAAATGTAATTTCAAAACTTGTGTAAAAACCAAAGCTCTGATACCACTAAAACATGTCACACCTTATCCCTGGTAAGGCATGACATGTTCCCGTAGCATACCTAAGGAATTACCGAACTCCACCTACCAATAACCCATTAGTTATGCTACAAAGGATTTTAAAACAAATCATAACTTTTTATTTTATCAATTCTTTTGCGGAAAATTGTGTGAGAATAGTTAAAATTACATGTAAACATTCATTGGAAATAATGATAGACTAAATATTACAAACGTTACATTTTCATAAGTCTCAAAGTAAAATACAAAATAGTTACAAATTTAAAATGTGATAGCAATGCAATGCTTTTAAATACAAACTGCTCAATGTCCGTACATCCATACATATAGGTACAAAATACATCAAAGAGAAATTATAGGGGTATACCTACAATATATACCCACAAACAATACCAAAATGCTACTTCCAAGTCTCTCACTCGGCAGCCTTCTCCTTTCCTTCACCTGCAACAGCATAAAGAAGCTATCGCTGAGTATATCACTCAGTGGTGCATAACTAAAATTTCAAAACTTAAGGTAAAACACAATTTGTCAAAGCATAATAAATCACATCCTTCTTAAGCATGAAAACATCACAATAGTTCATAAGAGCCATTTATTGGAATAACATTTCAAAAGAGAAATCACAATTCATAAATCACAATTCACAAAGCATTAATGTTGCCAACATCAACACACAGTTCAGGCCATGACACAAAATTTCATGATCAGTGCTGTATTGTACACCACGACAAAGCAATCTCAACCTCACTAACCGTTATTAATGAGGGAAGGGCTAGCTAGCTAATGAGTACTCATGTAGTCTTACCCCACTAACCTTTATTAATGGGAGACATAATCATATCAAATATCAAACCCTAAGTAGCCATTACTACTGGGGAGTTCCGAAGGGACTGTCATGCTAACTGTAGTTTCAAAACAACTTTCAAGAGTTTCTAAATCAATAATCACATCTGCAAAACAATAACACATTCAAATCATCATAAAACCCATAAAAGGGGTGGCAACACACAAATTTCTCAAATGCAAGAGAAAAACCATGCCTCATTCAAAATAAACTCATTTCAAATCAAACTCATTCAAATCAATTTACGAAGTTAAAATAAAGAAAAAGGTTAGTTGTGCACAAACCTTCAATAATTCTCCTTCCTTGTTACCTACTTCTCCTTATCCATTCCAACTTTTTTTTCTACTAGAAATACACAAATAAAATACCTCAATACTAATCTCAATTTCTGCTAAAAACTCATTACATGCATGTGTAATGCATCCCAAGTTAGCTTTGTAAATTTTAGAAAATTTTGATTTTGGATAGCTTGGTACCCTAATTTTTGAACCCAATTTTTACCTAGTTTCAATCAAAATTTGGTGAGGTGTTCTTCATGAAAATTGTTCATCTAGGTCTTAACTTTATTTTCCTTTTTGAATCGCCTAATTTAGAGCTGTGTAGCTCAAGTTATGACCAAAACACCGTTACAATTTACATCACTATTCACCCTTCAGTTTTTATTCTGGCAGATTTATCGATTCAATTTCGTTCTGCTGACTCAATGGAAGGAACTACTGTAAGTTCTGTCACGAACTTCTTTATCCAAACAGCTTCCTTTGCAGCATCTGATTCAGCAATATACTCAGCCTCTGTAGTGGAATCTGCAGTCGTGCTCTGTTTGGAACTCTTCCAACTGACTGCACCTCCATTACAAATGAACACATATCCAGAGGTAGACTTTCTATCATCGATATCTGATTGGAAATCAGAATCAGTATAACCATCCAATTGCAAGTCTCCACCTCCATAAATCAAGAATAAATCCTTAGTTCTTCTCAAGTACTTAAGGATATTCTTGACAGCTATCCAGTGTTCCAAACCTGGATTGGATTGATACCTGCTAGTCAAACTAACAGCATATGCGATATCCGGCCTAGTACACAACATTGCATACATTAAACTTCCAATAGCCAAAGCATATGGAATCCTGGCCATCTTATCTCTTTCTTCAGGTGTCTTTGGAGACATCTCTTTAGAAAGATGGATACCATGTCTCACTGGTAACAATCCTCTCTTGGAATCAAGCATGTTAAACCTCTTTAACACCTTTTCCAAGTATAGACTTTGGGATAAACCAATTATTCTTTTCGCTTTATCTCTATAGATGCGAATCCCAAGAATATAGGTTGCCTCCCCTAAGTCTTTCATGGAGAATGTATTTGACAACCATACCTTTATAGTTGTCAACATACCTGTGTCATTACCTATCAACAGTATGTCATCCACATATAAGACAAGGAAAGTGATAGCACTGTCACTAACCTTCTTATATACACATGGCTCATCCTCATTTTTGATAAAACCAAAGGATTTAATGGCTTCATCAAAACGGATGTTCCAACTCCTCGAAGCTTGTTTCAACCCATAAATGGATCGCTTTAGCTTGCATACCTTGGAACCATCTTGGGATTCAAATCCCCTAGGTTGTTCCATGAAAATGTTTTCTTCAATGTATCCATTGAGAAAAGCTGTTTTGACATCCATCTGCCAAATCTCATAATCATAGTATGCAGCTATTGCTAATAAAATCCTAATTGATTTAAGCATGGCAACAAAGTCTCCTCATAGTCTATTCCTTGCCTTTGGCGAAACCCTTTCGCTACTAGCCTTGCCTTATAGGTCTCTACCTTTCCATCAAAACCAATTTTCTTCTTGAAAACCCATTTGTTCCCTATAGGTATAATACCTTCAGGTGGGTCAACAAGATCCCAAACTTGATTCTTATACATGGAATCAATCTCGGATTTCATAGCATCAATCCATTTTGAAGAGTCTATATCCGATATAGCTTCTTCATAGGTAAGTGGATCATCTCCATGATCTACTTCTTCATGAGTAGACAACTCTTGTTCTTCTTCATGAAGAAAATCATATCTCATCGTGGGTGAGATACCTGTTGTTCTATGAGGAACAGTGTAGATGTTTCATCAACGGGTATTGGTTGACTAGATGGATCTATATCCATCCGATGCATTGGTTGGTCGAAATTCTCCAATTCTAATTCTATTTGCCTTCCTTTGCCTCCTTTTTGAACAAACTGTTGTTCAAGAAATGTGGCATCTCTACTTATCACAACCTTTTGTGAAGTAGGCAAATAAAAATAATATCCAAAACTATCTTTTGGATATCCAACAAATCGACCCTTTTACGATCGGTCTCCAATTTATCGGTGTTGACTTTTTGATATAATTTGGACAACCCCAAATCTTAACATGCTTAAGACTTGGTTTTCTTCCATGCCATATCTCATAAGGTGTGGAAGAAAGCGATTTTGATGGAATCCTATTCGAATATACAAAGTGATTCTAATGCAAATCCCCAAAGGAGATTGGCATATCGGTATAGCTCATCATACTACGTACCATATCCAATAGGGTACGATTTCTCCTTTCAGATACACCATTCGGTGTGGCGTTCTGAAGAGTCGGTGAGAAACAATGCCATGCTCTCTCAAGTATTCATCAAATTCGACTCAAATATTCACCTCCACGATCGATCGAAGAGCTTTAATATTCTTTCTGTTTGATTTTCTACTTGATTTAAATTCTTTGAACTTTTCAAAAGATTCATGTTTGTATTTCATCAAATACAAATACCCAAACCTTGATTTATCATCAGTAAAGGTAATAAACTAATGAAAATCCCCTCTAGCCCTGACTTTAAATGGACCACATACATCACTATGTATTAGCTCCAAAATATTTTCAGCTCTTAGCCCATGTCCAACAAAGGGTGATCTAGTCATTTTGCCCTGAAGGCAAGATTCACAAGTTGGAGTAGGCTCAGAGCCCAATGAGGATAGAATCCCCATTTTCTCCAGTTTTGCAATCCTATCTTCTGCAACATGACATAACCTTAAGTGCCAAATATATTTTGAACTTGAGTTGGTTTTCACCATGGCATTGAATTAAGTTAGATTGCTATCCTCGCCGTGGAAACACTTTCTTCGGCAATGGAAACACTTTCTGTTGGTAATGGAAACACTTTCCTGTTGGCAGTGGAGACACTTTCCTTTGCCTTTATCAGCTTTAGTCTTCCTTTTCTGTTTAGCTATTTTCTTGGAAGGACCAGGAATCTGAGGTTTCTTTTTCTTATTTGCCCTTCTTCTTGTTGGACTTTCCAATAGAAGAAGATGCAACCAAAGCTACCTCTTTTTTCCTTTATTGCCTGGCATATTCTTTTGGGCAATAACCAGCATGTTGAGTAAACCAGCTAAGGTGCATTCCTGTTTAGTCATATGGAAATTTGTCGCAAAATTCCCAAAAGACTCAGGAAGGGACTGAAGGATCAAATCCGTCTGTAGTTGGAAATCCATCTTAAAGTCAAGATGTTCCAACTACTCAATCAGCCGAATCATCTTGTGGACATGATCCCCAACATTACATCCCTCGGACATCCTCATACGGAATAGGCATCTAGATATCTCATACCTAGCATTCTGCTTTGTGCTCACCATACAACTCTTGTAGGTGAAGGAGGATCTCACTCGCACTCTGCACGTTCTCATGTTGCTTCTGTAACTCATTACTCATGGAAGCAAGCATGTAACACTTAGCTCTCATATCATGCTCCTTCCACTTGTCCAAAGTTTCATGTTCCTCTTGTGTGGCCTCTGGAGGTAAGGGACCAGGAACATTTGAATCTAGAACATATCTTATATGTTCAAGGTTCAGACAAGTTTCAAATTTCTTAGCCAATCGCATGATTAGGTCCTGTCAACCTATTGTGATCAAGTATGCTTGCAAGGATATTGGATGGTGGTGGTTGTTTTGTGCTCATTTTTATCGAGAAAATTAATCGCAGAAAATAACCAGATTAATTAGTAAATGTATCATGTAATTAACCAAAATGATTATGGTCTTTTAATCAAATTGGTCCTCCCACTAACTTAGCGAATCCTACACTTCCAAAGTAGAAAACGGAAATCCTAGTTGGATGAATTTCTAGTGGGTGATTGAATTCTTATAATTCTATTGATCATCCTCAGGTACATCCATTATTGGAATTACAATAAACTATAAGTGAGCAACTCTTTGCCCATCACATCTCATGTGAGGTTCAATCCTTTACCTAGCCCCTAATGCTCAAAATCTCAGGTACATCCATTATTGACTTATCTTGCATTAGTTAAGTTGATCCCATTGAGCCAGTAATTATGCAAATAATTTTAATGTCCTCAGGTACATCCAATATTGGCCACTAAACCATTTACATATTTACAACATCTCATGCTTAACAATTATTCTTAAGAAAATCTCTTAAATAAATTGCATCTTATGCAACTATTTAAAATTTCTTAAAATAATTGCCCCAATGGAGGGCCTATGTTATAATTACTTTAATTATAGCATTTCCAACTTAATCATTTGTTTGGAAGATTTTATGGTCATTCTATTTACTATTAAGGTCTCACTTTGCACATTATCCATTTAGCATGCATATATCATATAATTGCATACATTCCCATACATCTCATGCATTCATGGATAAGCGATAAATATGGTATGATCATGGACTTTCTAAGGGATTCAATTACGAGCCACCAAGAATTGAATCAGGGCATTCCTAGGTGCATTTCATTCATTCATTTTACAAGAGTTGCTGAAGGAGTACATAATCAACACTTGATCTTGAATTCCTCCCACGGTCCTACCAATGCTCTTGACCTCCTTGAACTTCTTGCAATCCAATATTACATAGTAATCCTTGGCATACCAAGGCGAATTTACAAGAACTTAAATAAATGAAATTACAACCCAAAAATTATTACAAACTTAATAATACATGCCCAAAATAAATTAAAATAAATTAATTAATTTACAATCCCAAAGAAACATAAAAGAAATAAATCCAATCACATTGGTCTTTTATAGTCCATGATCATCCATTATGCATATCACTATTTAACAATTAAATAAAACATACATACTTAAATTAAATTGAATATCTCATATTCAACTTAAAAATTCAGATTTGAATATGATTCAAACAAATTTAAAAATTCAGATTTGAATCTCATTCAAACAAATTTAAAAATTCAGATTTGAATCACATTCAAACAACTTCAAAAATTCAGATTTGAATCACATTCAAACATTTTTTAAAAAATCAGATTTGAATCACATTCAAATATTTTTTTAAAAATCAGATCTGAATTTTATTGAATCAATTTTAAAAAATCAGATTTAAATATGATTCAAACAACTTTAAAAATTCAGATTTGAATCACATTCAAACAACTTTTAAAATTCAGATTTGAATCACATTCAAACAATTTTTAAAATTCTGATTTGAATCATAATTTAATTGTGTGATTAAAACAACTAATTAAACACTTTAATTAGTCAAAGAATAGGCCTTAGATCATACAACAATTGCAGAATTAAAAGCCAAACCTTGAACCACCCATGAACCATTGTTGCCGCCACCAATGGTGGCTTCACCATGTGTGCCGCCACACCTCTTGATCCAACCAGCAATGAATCAATCATCTCATGATCAAATCACACAATTAAATCATATAATCAACAATCTAAATGGCAAATATAGTGGCTCTGATACCAATTGAAGGAACGGAAGCGTGAAAAACACAAGTTTATACCATTGAATTCAAAAATTTTCACCTAGGGTCACATGCATCATGTAAGATTTATTTTTATCTATTTGATTTCAATGATAAACAACATATTAAAACTCTTTTAATATGTTTTTGGATCTGTATTTGCCATTTAAGATTTTAAAATTAATCAGATTAATTTTAGAACCCTAGATTAAATCAAGAACGATTACACTAACCTCTTGATGCACTGCAGCGTGTCTGCGCCTTTGAGATTCGTCTTCAGGACACCAGATGTTGTCCCTCTAGCTTGTCCACACCAAGAACACCTATGGCAGCCCTTGAACAGCTTCTAAAGCCTTTTCTATTAATTAGAAATTCAAGTTCTGCCTTTTAAGAGATTAAAGATGTAAACAGGACACTAGAAACAATTTCTAGTGTTCTTAATTCAAGAGATTGATGGCTAATCTCTTTGAATTGATGAGAGATGAAGAGGAATAGCTGGAGAGGCTCAAAGTGGCGTGACAAATGAGAGGAGAGGCTGCTGGTTATTTTTCTTTTCATAACCACACTTAAATAGCTAGGTTAACACATTAAACCCTTGCCACATGTCACCCTTTGATTAGCTCTAGGTTTAAGTGACCCAATCACATTGTGCCAAGTGCCAAACCTATATTTAATGTTGATTTTAATCATCTTACATGATAAAAAAAACATTTGGCAAGCTTATGTGTTATGCCATGTGTCACCATCTCATGGTGCCACGTGTCCTGACAAAATGACCAAAATGCCCCTGTGTCTTAATTTTGAGTTCTTAACCCAAAATAATTATTTTCTTCTTCTAATTAATTTATATCAAATATAAATTAATTAATTAATCTCTATCAATTAAATTCTCATTAATTAAATTCATATTTAAACACTTTAAATATAAATTTAACTTATATTATACATCCAATAATCTAGATTTGGTTTCAAGTCATGCTAGGGACTTTGCAATCTAATTGCAAACCAAACCTATTTAATTAATCAATTAAACTCTTTAATTAATTAATTAAATCATATTTAAATAGGTGATAACTTGTGTATGTGTGTGACTTACTAGGCTCATCACTAATTGGCAATGAGACATGATATCAACTCTTAATATCATCAGAACTCTTTCTTACCATAAATGATTTCTCTAAATCATTTTATGAACCTCATAGACCATGGTTAACAGCTAGCATAGCATGCCATGGCCACCCAATTAGTAATAAGGTTTACCTTAAATGAACCTATAATCATATGTTACCATGCACTAGAATCTCTCTGTTACAAAATCCCAACTCAAGCCGAGTCATGGTTTATGTCAAACTCCATTTGCTATGAATATTATGTTCTCTTTTAATTCCAGTTCTTGATTAAAAGATTTTCTCATCGAAACTCTTTTACGAATAAATCTATCTGTCTGGCCAGAACTTGAAACATCAAGAACAATTAAATGAACGTAGGATTTTATCTCTATTTACTTAGAGGAACAGATTCCATCTTTATCAACACCTACCTCCATATATAAATAGTAGGAGCCAACACATGCCCATATACCCATACACAGTACAAGTATGAAAGCAGTATCAAACTCAAACTACCTATATACAAGATAACTGTGCTATCTTAGGTCTAAAGATTATATGCACTGATATGATTTATGACAAAACATTGACAAGAGTAAACTCCATGTGCTTGTCATAAGTGTCACCGGTTGACCTACTTATCATTTATAAGTGCCTATCATGTTTGTTATATGGCATGAGACTCACCATTCCATCTTATTTATATCTCATATAAATAACTTGGGAACAAACATGAATACAATCTTTCTGGATAAGTCATGTCCTTATTATGAAGTATCCTCGATTGTGAACCTATTTATGATACTTTGTGCTAGAAATATTGTCACTCATATTCTTAACAACTTAAGAATAATATTTCTAACAAAATATCAATGGACCTTTTCTATTACACATAAATATATTATGTAAAGGGAAAAGTGGAAATGCCTTTTATTAATAAAAATATGTACAAGATACATACTAAATGATATGCTCTAGGGCATACTACTAACATGAATAACTCATCAATGGTGGAAAATCATGGAGTTTAGAGAGAAGGGAGGTTCGGCCGACTTGAGGAGAGAGGAAGGAAATGAATTTTATCTCTTTAATTTTTTATATTTATCTTCTAATTGACTTTGTCAAATTATCAAATAAATGAAAATTATTTATGACCTCATGTATGATGTCACCGTGATGATGTCATAATCCTTAATTAAATTTTTTTTCTTTTCCTTTTATTTTTCTATAACTTCTTCAATTTAATTATATATTTCAAAATTTTCATTTCTTAGATTTTATTGGACAGTTAGGTCATGAGTCACCTCTAGGGGTGAATTGACAAATTTGCCCCTCGCCGGTCTGATCCGGTTTGCCAATAATTCAATATTTCTTTCGAAATCTTGATCTAATTATTTGATCTACTTATCAACCTTTTTTTGTGATTTTCTCTTTTCCACTAGCTTCACAATACTTCTTAGGACTGTGGTGTCATAATGTCCCATTCAAAATTACGATTGGAACTGACCTCGTAGTCACTTCCAGGTAAGGTCACCCATCGCTGTGACTCCCCGCTTATTTAACCTTTTATATTTTATTTTTCTTATTTAGACTTGACCTTCTAGTAATTACTATTAATTTTCATTCAAGGCTTTTTTAGGTGACCTAAATATGGTTCTAATCCTTTTAATTATTCGAAACGACACCGGTCACCGGAACAGTGAAATACACAAGACTATACATGTAGAGGTGTTATAATTCTCCCCCTCTTAAAAGAAATTTCGTCTCGAAATTTTACCTATCCTTAGTCTCTGAACAGCTGTGGGTGCTACTTCCTCATATCCTCCTCGCATTCCCAAGTAGCTTCCTGGCCTGAGTGATGGTTCCACAGCACTTTAACCAGTGGTATCTGCTTTTTCCTTAACTGCTTCACCTCATATGCTAGAATTTTAATAGGTTCTTCCTCATATGTCTGGATTTACCTCAATCTCTTCTACTGGTAGCACATGAGATGGGTTGGATCTATACCTCCTCAACATGGATACATAGAAGACATTATGTATCTTCTCTAGCTCTAGAGGTAATGCCAATCGGTATGCCAAAGGACCCACTCTTTCCAGAACCTCATATGGTCCAATGAAGCGAGGACTCAATTTCCCCTTTCTGCCAAATCTTATAATTTTCTTTCAAGGGGAAACCTTGAGGAATACCTTATCACTCACTGTGTACTCAATATCTCTCCTCTTCAAGTCAATATAGGACTTTTGTCAGTCTGACGTAGCCTTGAGTCGATCTCTGATAAGTCTAATCTTCTCCTCTGTCTGCTAAACAATCTCTGGGCCAATCATTTTTCTTTCACCCACTTCATCCCAACAGAAAGGAGTTCTACACTTTTTGCCATACAAAGCTTCATATGGAGGCACTCAATGCTCGATTGTTAGCTGTTGTTATAAGCAAACTCATTCAAAGGCAAGTGTGTATCCCAACTACCTTCAAATTCAATCATACAAGCCTGTAGCATATCCTCTAATATCTGAATTACCCTCTCAGACTGGCCATCTATCTGTGGGTGGAATGCCGTACTAACGCTCAATCTAGTTTCTAGGGCTCTCTGAAGACTACCCCAGAATCTAAAAGTGAATATAGGATCTCTATCAGATACAATAGATATTGGCACTCCATGCAGTTTTACTATCTTATCAATGTACAATTTAGCTAATCTGTCTAGACTGTAGTCCATCCGTACTGGTAAAAAGTGAGCAGACTTGGTCAATCTATCCACTATGACCCATACTGCATTATGGCTCTTTTATGTTCTTGGAAGTCGCATCACAAAATCCATAGTTATTCTTTCCCATTTCCATTCAGGTACTGACAATGGATGTAACAACCCAGCTGGTACTTGATGTTCTGCCTTCACTTGCTGATAAGTTAGGCATTTGGAAACAAAATCAGCTATATCTCTTTTCATGCCCATCCACTAGTAATGCTCTTTTAACCCTTTGTACATCTTAGTGCCACCAGGGTGCATAGCAAAAGGAGACTCATGTGCTTCCTTCATAATGATTTGTCTCAAGTCAACATCATTAGGAACGCACAGTCTGCCCTGATGTAGCAGTAAGCCATCATTTCTCACTGAGAATTTAGGTTTCTTGCCATCCCGAGTTTCTTTCATCAATTTCTGATATTTTTTGTCATTCTGTACAGCCATTCTAATCTGATCAATCAACACTGGCTGTACATGCCATGCAACTACCATCTATCCCTCGTCATCAATCTCCAAACTAGCATGTAGTGCTTTCAATTCATATACCATGGGCAAAGGAGAAATTCTTAGACTTGCCATAGTTTTACGACTTAAGGCATTAGCCACCACATTAGCTTTTCCTGGTTGGTAGTCTATCAGACAATCATAGTCTTTAATCAGTTCTAACCATCTCCTTTGTCTCAAATTCAACTCTTTATGGGTGCCTAAGTACTTCAAACTCTTATGATCTGTATAGATGTAACACTTTTCTCCATATAAGTAGTGTCTCTAGATCTTAAGAGCAAATACAATAGCAACAAACTACATGTCATGTGTAGGGTAGTTTCTCTCATGTGGTGTAACACCCCTCACCCGTCTATAGTGTAGCCGAGCAAGGCGTGTCACACTCGGTACCGGAGCACCCTATCTTATCTTACTTTATTCCTTTAATCATTTTTAGGTTATTATCTTTTAATATCAATTATTTTTCGATGGAGAAACTAACGGAGTTTTCCCTATTTTATTAACGTTTGACGTGTTTCACTATTCACCTGTTTGAAATTCAACATATTATTTTAAAATAAAAATCTCATCAATAATTGTCATAATCATCTCATATGTCAAATCTCATCCATATATCTCAATTTCATATTCATTTCCATGCTTTTCCCATTCATGCACCATTCATATGTAAAAATGTTCAAATTACATAAATTTATATGATTTACAGACTGATTACGTAAATTTAAAATTTACATGATCTTCAAATTAATTATAATTCCATAATCTATATTTCATCATACAATTCATAGTTTAAATTACAAATAATAACTAATTATAATGTACAAAATACATAATATGACCTATATGGGCCCTATCTACATGCATTGCTGAGGAGGTGACAACCTTGAATACTTCAGACACTTTTGCAGATCAGAACTCCAAAATCTCTATTTAATATTCGCTGGGCTTCACCTTCAGTACTTGCGCGAGGAAACAAATCCATCGCACTAAGCATTGCTGCTTAGTGGTGCAATAATATAACAAGAAAATAATATATAAATAAAGATAGAAACCAAAACATAATTCTAATAATTAAGATTTATTTATATTTCACATGTAGTTTCTAAAATTTAATATGTTTTATCCTAATTTAGTCTTCTTTGGAAGTGTTTATTTTGCCAATGTACAGTAATAATGTACATAGAAAAATGATCTAATATAATAAATTTATGCTTATATTATTATGTAAGTCACATTTGCGATATTTATTTATGTTATAATTTTCTTTGCTAATATTTTTGCATTTTCTCAATACTTTCTAGGTTGTCTCAGATTATTTCATAATAAGTAAATTTTAATATCAGTCACCATTTCAAAGCTTAGTGTTAGTTATTCACAATTTTCATATTTCAAGCACTAAGTTTACTGTTCCATTGGTCATTTGTACAGTAGGAATTTGACAAAATTGTCTGCATGAGACATCAATACATTCACTGCATATTTATTTCCTTTGAGTTCTTTTTATTTTATTATTGGCACTACTAAGCATTATTGCTTAGCACATTGCTTTTTGCCACGCGTTAGTTCTGGAGAGACTAACAAAGAGCCAGTAGACCACAGATTGGGTGAGGCCGTCCACAGTTCTGCATAGTATCCATGTCACCTCACAGACTTCAGTGCATTGGTAGGACACTAGGTCTCATTTTGGTATTTTGTAATTAAACTTTTATTTTCTCATGTATAGTTGAGACTCATGTAATATATTTTGGTATTAATGTAAATATTTGTAATTTGTGTTTATAAATGAAAAATTGAGTATTTATTTATGGTTTTTATATGATTATTGTGTGAAATAAATGAATGAGAAATAGAAGTATTGTTGAGAAATATTGAGACTTTGTTGATATAATGGAGTTTGGGAATGAGTGAAAACGTATTGGAAGTGTTTTTCACAGGTTCCGAAGAACTATTTTCTCCATTTTTAGCTGGTACTCTGCCAGATTTTCTATAAAATTTGCGGAACATCAAATAAGTTTATAATTTCAATAAATGACTTAAATGAATTATATTTCACAAATTGTATTTCATAACTATGAAAAAAATAAATTAAGGAAGAATATAAATGATCAAAATAAAATATGGTGTTCTGGTACACTGTGTGACATATCTTACTCGGTTATGCTATAGACGGGTAAGGGGCGTCACATGTGGTTTCAACTGGAGTAATGCATATGCAATGACATTTCAATCTTGCATCAGTACACAACCTAACCCATTGTAAGAAGCATCACTGTAAACTGTATACTCTTTACCCAGTGTAGGTAAAGTAAGGACTAGAGCTTCAGTCAAACATCTCTTTAATTCATCAAAACTCTGCTGGCATTTATCCTTCCACTGAAATTTCACATCTTTCCGAAGCAGCTTTGTGACACCCCTTACCCGTCTACAGTGTAGTCGAGCAAGATATGCCACACAGTGTGCCGGAGCACCAAATCATATTTCAATTCAATTTACCCCTTTTTGCTCAATTATTTAAAATTTTTATATTGATCTGAATTTTTCACAAATTTTATAGAAAATCCGGCAGAATGCCTGCTATAAATTTGAAAAACAATTCTTCTGAACCTGTTTAAAAGACACTTCCAATATAATTTTCAAATCCAAAACTCCATTATACACACATCTCAACTCAATCTCAAAATCTCAACACCATTTTCCGAATTTTTCTGTTCACATCATCACTTAAAACATATTCATGAATATTTCTTAACATTTCATTTTTCAACATAATATACAGAAAATTTCAATAACATGAAATTTCATATATTTACATTATCAAATAATTTCAAGAGTTTATAGTTACAATCCAAAACTAATATAAAATGTAAAATACAAAATGCCACCCAAAGTCCTAATGTCCTACCAAGTGCGCTGCAGATGTGAGGTTACTCTGGACTCAGTATGCAGCTCTAAAAGTTCACTCGGTCTGATGTCTGCTGGGCTCCCCAACTATGTCTCCAGTACCTGCGCGTGGCAAAAGCGACGCGCTAAGCAATTCTGCTTAGTGATGACAATATAAAATAAAATAACTAAAATAAAGTAAATATGCAAAATGTATGTTTACATCTTTGGTAAACTTAATTTCTGATATTTATTACAGTATTATTCGATTAAAATTTGGTAAGATTTATTATCATTGCCCGAGTAACCCATACTAGTCGACTGGACTGGATAAACGGGTAAATTGGCACTGAGTACTAAGTACCCGGACCATCACACCATCGGTCACATTGTGTCTCCCAGTGTGCAACAGAACAGCTAATAAGCTGTAATAATTATCAGGGATAAAACCCGAATATAACAACTCAATCAACATAACCAAAGGCTATTATGTCATAGAATGGCACGTGAGGCCATAAAACACAGAATGGCATGAAGCCATATGCAGTACTGCTAACAGAACCCTATTAGCATGCCAACCTATCCAAACCAATCTTGCTAGGTGTAATAGGGCATGTTACACTCTTAAATTATACAATTCTTGAAATTCAAGTTTAAGTGTTACTATTTAATTCATTAGTCAACAAAAATATTGACTTTTACATGGACAATAGGTATATTGGTTTTAATACTCCCAACATACCACATTTTGCATTCTAAAATTGTTGGTATTGGTTGCCAATACCATTTCTAAGCTTAATGTTAATTGTTCAAAATTTTCAAATTTCAAACTTTGTGTTTACTGTTCCATTAGTCATTTTTGTAGTAGGAATTTGGCAAAATTATCTTCACGAAAGTTGTTCCTTATTTTGTCTAGTTACATTTCCTTTTTTGAATCACTCCGTTTGGAGTTTTGTAGCTCAAGTTATGGCTTAAACACTATAACTGGCCGGATTGGATAGAATCCAAAATTCTGGGCAAAACTGGTTCTGCCAGATTGGGTAACCTAAGTTTGGTTGGCAATTTGACTAGGTTATGGTCAGAATTTGGATTTGTGTTCCTCATTAAAGTTGTAGGTCTATGTCTCAGCTTTCTTCTGGTAAAATTTCAGGTCAATTGGACCTTTATACACTGAGTTATGACCAAATGAATAAACACTATTTATTTGGTCATTTTGCCCAGGCAGAATGCAGGTCACCCAGATTAGGGAAATCTTTAGGTCAACTTAGTTTGGTTTTATGGGCATGGTTTCTTCACTAAAGTTGTGCCATTATGTGTCTAGTTTCATTTCCAATTGGCCTTGCACCAATTGAACCTCTACAACTCCAGTTATTGCTGCCCAAACCTGCTGGACTCATGCCCAGTCTTGCAGGTCACCAAGGGCAGCCTCTCTAACTTCAATTCCCACTACAAAAACCACTTCATTTCTAATTCACACATAGCCAAATGGTCAATAATTGACCATTAAAACTCTTTTTCATAAAATACATGAACAAAGTCTCAATTTGGGTCCAAACCCTAGCTCCACCATTCTAGGTTGTTGCATTACTTGCACTTCACCTTTCTAATCAATATATTAGTGTTAAGGGCAGCCACAATATCATTTTTATTCTAAGAGAACTTTCAAACTCAACCAAGTTCAAGGTTGCTGGAATTTTAAGTAAGACATGCACATAATGTTTACTAAATTTTCTTGTAAATTTGCATCAATTACCACTCCTTCAACATGAATTGAAAGATAAAAATCAAGGTTAGTCACTAACCTCTAATGGAGCTAATCCAAAGCTTGCAAGAACTCTTCCTTTTGATTTCTTTTTGCTCCCAAAAGCTTCACTATGAGGAAAGAATAAGATTTTGTATTGACAACTTAGGGTTTAGTGGGTGAAAAACTATGGAAATCAAGCTTTGGGAAGCTTGACAATGGTGGGCATGGGAGAGAGGTGGGACGGCAAGAAGAAGAGATAAGAGCTTTCTAATTTTTTTTTCTTTTCTTTTCTACCCATTAAGTCTTTTTAAACAAACTAGTGCCATGTGTCAACATTTGATTGGGTGGGAGAATAATAATGACATCATAATGATGTCATAATCCTCATTTCTCTCATTTTCTATCCTTTTCTTGTCTATTTAATTTCAATTAAATTTTTAACAATATTTATTCATATTTTATGTCATATAAATTATTTATTTAACTGGAAAAGTTGGCCAAAAATCATTTCAGTTGACGAAATGACCAAAATGCCCTCTGTTTGGCTTAACGAGCTAAAATTGTCTGTACCGATAGAAAAATTTTTCGAAGCATTTTCTTGGCATTCTAATGCCATAGGAACCTCAATGACCCTTCTCTAGAGTCTCAAAAATTATTTTATAAATTTTCCCTTGGGTCTAGGGTTGTTAACAGCCTTCACCGTCACTTCCCCTTCGGGTTACTCATCACTGGGGTTTCGATTCGTTTAACCTTAGTGTATTTCATTCCTAAAAATTTTTCTTAATTTTTATGAGCATTATTTGGTTTCTTTATAACTCCCCACTTTAGTCTAATTATAATTTCAAATATTCTAGTTGCCCGGACTGACATTGGTCGTCGGAATAGTAGACTGTACAGACTAGCTAAAGTGAGTATGTTACAAGCTTGGTTAGTGGAGAAGACAACATAGAAAATCCCTTCACAAATCGGCAGTAGTATCCAGCTAAACCCAGAAAACTACGAATCTCTATAATATTCCTGGGTGGCTTCCAATTAAGGACAGCTTCTATCTTGTTGGGATCTACCTTAATGCCCTCTGCTGATACTATGTGCCCCAAGAAAGCAATCTCTTTCAGCCAAAATTCACATTTCGTCAATTTGGCGTACAGCTGTTTTTCTCTCAAAGTTTATAACACAATCCACAGATGTCTATCATGCTCCTTTGCACTCTTCGAATACACCAAGATGTCATCAATGAATACCACCACAAACTAGTCGAGGTATGATCTAAAGATAGTGTTCATCAGATCCATAAAAGCAGCTGGAGCATTAGTTAACCCAAATGGCATCACTAGAAACTCATAATGGACATATCAAGTTCTGAAAGTAGTTTTTGGGATACTCTGCTCTTGCACCCTCAGCTGATAATAACCCGATCTTAGGTCAATTTTGGAGAACATAGCTGCACCCTTCAATTGGTCAAATAAGTCATCAATCTGGGGCAATGGATATTTGTTCTTTATTGTCACCTTATTCAACTGCTGGTAGTCAATACACAAATGGAGAGTGCCATCTTTTTTCTTAACAAACAATATTGGTGCTCTCCAAGGTGACACACTAGGGCGAATGAAGCCCTTGTCAAGCAACTCTTGCAACTGCAATTTCATTTCTTTTAGTTCTACCGGTGCCATTTTGTAAGGTGTAATGGAGATTGGGCCCACACCAGGCATAACATCAATCTCAAACTGCACCTCTCTTTCTGGAGGTTATCCTAGCAACTCATCAGGAAACACATCCAGAAAGTTACATACTGTAGAGATGTCTCTCACTGCTGGACTCCCCACATGGGCGTCTACCACATGGGCCAAGTATGCTTCACACCCCTTTCTGATCATTTTTCAAGCTAGTGCAGCCGAAATGATGTTTAATGGCAATAACTGCCTCTTCCCATGTATTACTACATAACTGTACTAAGGGAGACCAAAAGTGACTGTCTTTAATCTACAGTCAATCATGGCGTGATGCCTGGCTAACCAATCCATGCCCAAGATGATATCATAATCTCTGAAGGGCATTTCTATCAGATCGGACAGAAAAGTATGTCCTTGGATCACCAAAGGACAATCACTATACAGTCTGTTGACCCTGACCTTTTATCCTAGCGGACTAGTTACTAGCATCTCAAAATCCATTTGTACATACGGAACAGCAAGACAATCAACGATGCTAACACTAACATAGGAGTGGGTAGAACTTGGATCAAATAGTATAAATACATCTTGATCAGAGATAGAGAATGTACCAGCCACAATGTCAGAAGTGTCGGCCTCTTCTCGCTGTCTCATTATGTAGACCCTAGCGGGAGCACTACCTTATTCTAATTGATTTACTGTACCTTGACTACCTGAGGTGTTGCCTCTACTTCTGCCTCTGCCTCTGCTAGCTGGTTGTGAACCTCTAGTGGCAGAACTCTATACAGATCCTTCTGCAGTAATAGGAGGTTGCCCAACTCTACGGGCACTGATACAATCTTTAGCGAAATGCCCCGTACCCCTGCAATTAAAATAAGGTTCCGAAGCCCAGTAACATATCCCACCATGGGTTTTTCCACATGTCTCATAAGGGTGGGGAGGGTGAGAACTTCTGGTTGTCTGCTGACCAGATTGAGGGGGTTTTTGTCGGAAGAATCTTCCCCTTCCAGACTTTTTACCATGGCTTTGTCCCCTAAAGTTCTTTCTCTTTCCAGTATGGTCACTGGAACTCTGATCCACTGACTTTCCACCTTTTTCTTTTTCAGTCTTCTCTATTTTCTTTTTCACTGCTGCCCCTTCTGCTTCAATTCTTTCTAGCTCAAGTGCTTGGGAGATGAGTTCAGAGAAATTATCATGTCAGAATCCGATCACTTGCATCCTCAAACTAGGCTTTAAGCCAGTCTCGAACCTTTTACATCTCTCTCTGCTCGTAGAAAGTAAGTTCTCGGCATAGTGGCTCAGGCGGGAGAACTCCCTTTCATATTCTGCCACTGTTTTACTGCCCTATTTTAGACTTAGAAACTCCTGCAGCTTCATGTCCACATAAGCATCTAGGATGTACTTTTTTTCTAAACTCCCGAAGGAAGTCATCCTAGGTCAGGACTAGAGGTTCCACCAAACTATGGGGGATGATTTTTCACCAATCATACGCATCCCCCTAGAGAAGTGACACTGAATACTCGAATTTTAGCTCATCAGTGCAATGCAGCTTCTTGAAAACTCTTTCTATCCTCTCCAATCACTGCTCTGCCTCTAACGGATCCACTGTCCCTTGAATTTAGTAGCGCCATATTTAATTAGTTTATCATACTGCTTGGCGGGGGGCTGAGGTTGTACTGCTAGGGTTCGAATTGGGGCTTGGGTAGGCATGCTTCCAGCCATTTATTGAAACATCGCAACCATCTGTTAGGCAAACTGAGCAGGAAACTGCGTCGTTGGAGCAGCTGGAGTGGCTGACCCACTCACATTTTGAAGAGCTGGGGCTTCCCCATGTGCCTCAGCCTCTACTGATTGTTCTACAGAATGATCCCTTTCTTCCATAGTCTATTAAAGGGTATTCTATCTCCTGAACAAATAACACAAGGAGATTTCCCTCCGTTAGTTCATATTTATAATGTAATGCACTATATGTATCAAATAATGACATTGAGCAATTGTACTTAGCACGAAAAAATGTAAATTTATAGGTCAAAATATACTTTAAAAACTTGCTCTGATACCACTAAAACATATCACACCTTACCCCTCTGTAAGGCATAACATAATCCCGTAGTATACTTAATGAATCACCGAACTTCACTTACCGATAACCCATTAAATACCCTAAAAAGGATTTTAAAAACAATTTTATCTTCGTTGAAGGTGGTGAGTACTTTTAACAGGAATTAAAAACTTTTATTTGCAGTTAAATATTTGGTAAAAATTTTGTTAAATTTTATTTTTTCACAAATTTTGTAAAAATTTCGGCAGAGTGCCATATGTAATTAGAAAAAAACCGAATTTTCAACACCTATAAAAAAAAAAGCACTTCTAATAATTCAATTCACAACCCCAACTTCCAATATCTCAACACAACTCAATTACACAATCTCAATTCCAAATTCAATTCATAAAAACAAATCTCAAAATGAAGAACATAATTGAGCATTTCATAAATTCAAACACAAGGTTTATATTACAACCATTTTACAAAATCAAATAATTTACAATATTACTGTACAACTGCTCAAGGCCAACCACAATACATACATACAGTCATATACATTAAAATAAAAATTTACATAAGGGTATAATTCAAATACCTAACAAAAATCCAAGTTTGTGGTTTCTTCTAGTCACTAGCAGCCTATTCTGCTGCTTTACCAGTCTCTCTACCTGCGACAGCAACGTAAAGCCATCGCTGAGTAAAAATGCTCAATAATGCACAACATAAGGAAAAATTCCAATTATGCCATAAATAATCACAAATTTTCCAACTACAACACTTAAACTATTAAACAGATACAAACATAATTTAAAATTGAAGTCAAAACAATTCTTCCTTCAGAAATCACAAAATAACTTTTGTAAAATCACACGGTCATATCATGACACCAATGTACTTTTCATCCCAACAGCCAAACGCTTATAAGGAATACCAAAGCTAGTTAGTATAAATCTATGGGTACCTATTCAAATTCTTCCTCTACTAGCATACACCTCATCACTTCAGCCAGAGAGGGAATACAAAACTATTTCTTCCCACTAGGCTAACTAGTGAGAAATTTAAACATCTGGTCATGACATAGTGGTTTCAAACTAATTTAACAATTTTCTAAGCATTAACATGCCAATAATTTCCATAAAATTTACTTTCCAAACAATTTGGTCAATAGCACATATATCTTTTCAATGAAAACATTCCATACAAATCAAGTCATAAATTAATCTTTATAAAGCATTTCAACTCAAAGTTCAAAATAATTTCAAAAAGTAATTATATTATGCACAAACCTCTTATGAGTCGCCTCTTGGCCTTGACTCAGTATTTCTTTCTTCTTTCCAGTGTCTTTTCTAACTGAAACACGCAATTTCTAGTTTTTCAGTGTCAAGTCACAATATTAATCCAACAAATAATTTCATGCCTACTTAATTGCACCCCTAAAATTGCTTAAAATAGCATTCTTTAGACTTTGTATTTTAGGGTTACTATTCATTATACTATTCAAGTCAAAATGTTGACTTTTTCATTCTTAATAGGTATGTGAATTCCAATTACACCCACATACTACATTATGAGCGTCTAATTGGTTGGCATTGGTTGCCATTTCAATTTATAAGTCTCTTAAGAGAAATTGCAATTTTTTAGTTTTGGTTCACTGGATTGTGTTATTTTATTGGTCTGGTTACTGTGGGAAATTGGCTAAGTGTTCTTCATAAAACTTGTTCCTTATTGTCTTAGCTTTAATTCTCCTTTTGAATCACTCCATTTGGAGTTTTGTAGCCCAAGTTATTGCCATTTTCCTAAGGCTGGCCGAATTGGTTTTAACCCAGAATTCTGGGTACTAATTCTGTTCTGGCAGTTTTGGTGTGCCGACTGCAGCTCACTTTTCGGATGGGTTATAGTCAAAATTTGGGTTTGTGTTCTTCACAAAAGTTGTAGTGCTATGCCTCAACTTTCCATCGGTGTAAAATTCAGGCCATTTGAACATTCCTACACCAAGTTATGGCCAAATGAACATATACTGTTTATTTGGTCATTTCTGTACAGCGGCAGTGTGCCAATTCCGGGTTTGACCTAATTGTTCACTAACTTAAAGCCATTTTTAGAGCAGGGTTTCTGCATAAAAATTATGGCATTATGTGTCTAATTTCATATCCAATTAGCCTCATACCAATTGGAGTCGCAAAATTACAGTTTTTGTCCTTGAAGTGGACCTAGGTCTGGCTGTCTAAAATTGGCTCTCACCAATCCAAATTTGATTTCAATTCTCATCACTCCAACACACTTCATTTGACCCCAATTGACTATTTCAAGTTTTAATTAGGTCCCATTACATTCCTTAAATTCATTGGCTCAAGAACCCTAATTTTGCAACTTATTCAATTGATGCAATTAAAGTGCAATATCATGATCTACACACTCAATTAAACTTAATCACACTTTCAATTGCATCAAACTCAATCAAACCCTAGTTGAGCTAATAGTGGCCGAAATCCCCTATGGTTTTAGCATGCTTGATTTTGTTTTATTTCTTCAATTTCTAAGTTAACTTAAGTATCTAAGCATGCATTTAAATAGGTAATTAAAAATTAAATCACTAACCTTAGGTGAAGTCCTTGATCCTCACTCTTTCCTCCAATTCTTCACTTTTTCTTTCCTCAATTCTTCTTTTTTAGGGTAATTTAGAAGTTTTCTAGGGTTCAAGGATAGAAATTGTGGGAGAAATTCAAGTTATTCAAGCTTGAATAACTCATCAATGGTGGAAAATCATGGAGTTTAGAGAGAAGGGAGGTTCGGCCGGCTTGAGGAGAGAGGAAGGAAATGAATTTTGTCTCTTTAATTTTGTATATTCATGTTCTAATTGACTTAGTCAAATTATCAAATAAATGAAAATTATTTATGACCTCATGTATGATGTCACCATGATGATGTCATAATCCTTAATTAAATTTCTTTTCTTTTCATTTTGTTTTTCCATAACTTCTTTAATTTAATTATATATTTCAAAATTTTCATTTCTCAGATTTTATTGGATAGTTAGCTCATGAGTCACCTCTATGGGTGAATTGACCAATTTGTCCCTCGTCGGTTTGATTGGGTTTGCCAATAATTCAGTATTTCTTCTGGAGCATTGATATAATTATTTGACCTACTTATCAACTCTTTTTTGTGATTTTCTCTTTTCCACTAGCTTCGCAATACTTCTTAGGACTGCGGTGTCACAATGTCCCATTCAAAATTAGGGTTAGAACTGACCTTGCAGTCACTTCTGGTAATTACTATTAATTTTTCTTATTTAGACTTAACCTTTTGGTAATTACTATTAATTTTCATTCAGGGCTTTTCTAGGTGACTTAAATATGGTTCTAATCCTCTTAATTGTTCTGACCAATGCCGGTAACCGGAACAGTGAAATACACAGGACTATACATGTAGGGGTGTTACATCGTGGGTCTGGGGTCGGCAACTAACTTCTCAGTTACTTTCCGATACGGTCACCCATCGCTGGAACCTCGGCTCATTTAACCTAGTTGCATTTCATTTCCTTTATTTTCTCTTAATTTTTCTTGTATTTTCTTAACGTTTATTCCATTAATTTATGCCTCATCACTATAGTTTAAGTGTAGTTTCAGACATTCTGGCTATCCGAATAGACATTAATTGTCGAAACAGTAGAATGTATGGACTACCTACAGTGAGGGCGTTACAATTCTTCCTCTCTAAATAAAAATTTCATCCTCGAATTTTACCTGATGTGAAGAGCTGAGGGAACTGCTGCCTCATCGTCTCCTCGTTCTCCCATATTGCCTCTTCTGTATTGTGGTGTCTCCATAGGACTTTCACCAGTGAAATTCTCTTATTTCTAAGCTCTTTTACCTCTCGTGCCAAGATTCTAATTAGCTCTTCTTCATATGTCAAGTCCGATTGCACAATTATCTCTTCTGCTGAAATGACTTATGAAGGATCTGATTTGTATCTCCTGAGCATTGACACATGGAGCACATTGTGAATCTTGTACAGCTCAGGTGGTAAAGCTAGCCTGTAGGCTACTGGATCCACATGTTCAATAACATCATATGGACCAATAAACCTAGGGCTTAACTTATACTTCTTACCGAATCTTAACACTTTCTTTTAAAGTGATACCTTAAGAAACACCTTATCGCCAACCTCATTTCTATGTCTCTTCTCTTCAGGTTAGCATAGGACTTATGTCTGTCTGAGGTGGCTTTCAAGTTGTCTCTGATTAGTTTCACTTTTTCCTCTGTCTATCTCACCAAGTCTGGGCCCACTACTTTCTCTTCACCCATTTCTGTCCAACTTAAGGGAGTCCTGCATCTCCACCCATACAATGCTTCATATGGAGCCATTTTTATGCTGGCTTGGTAGCTATTATTGTAAGCAAACTCTACCAAAGGAAGATACTTCTCCCAACTACCTTAAAAGTCAATGATACAGCTACGAAGCATATCTTCCAGCACCTATCATGTAATTCATATCATGTCATTATTATCTATCTTTTAACATTTATAAAATTTATTGAGTTATAAGGGTTACCTGAATCACCCTTTCGGACTGTCCATCCATCTGAAGACGATAAGCAATACTGAAGTGGAGTTGAGTGCCTAATGACTCCTATAGCTTATTCCAAAACCTCGAAGTAAACCTCGAGTCTCGGTCAGATATGATCGATGTCGGCACTCCATGTAACCGTACTATCTCAGCTATATAGATTTCTGCTAATCTCTCCAGTGAGTAGTCGGTTCTGATAGGTAGGAAGTGTGCTGACTTTGTTAATCTATCTACAATCACCCAAATGGTATCATGCTTCTTCTATGTCAATGGCAGCCCAGTGACAAAATCCATGGTGATGCAATCTCATTTCCACTCTAGTATGGATATGGGTTGCAACAACCCTGATGGAACTTGATGCTCAGCCTTAACCTGCTGGCATGTCAGACATCTAGTCACAAAATCATCAATCTCCTTCTTCATTCCAGGCCACCAGTACTGTGCCTTGAAGTCATGATACATCTTGGTATTTCCTGGGTGCATAGCATGGAAGCTACTGTGTACCTCTTTCAGGATATTCTTCTTCAGTTCCTCATCTCCTGGTACACAGATTCTACCTTTATAATACAGGCACCCATCTCCTTTTAGCTTATAATCAGTCTCCTTCCCCTCTTTAGCTCTGCTCATAACAGTTAGCATCTTTTCAACCCTTATCTGTGCTTCTCGTATTAGCTGTAGCAAACTTGGCTTTACACACAGCTCAGCTAAAATAGTCCCATCTAGAACTAAGGACAAGTGAACATTTAGTGCTCTCAAAGCCATCATGGACTTCCTGCTCAGTGCGTCAGCCACTACATTTGCCTTTCCAGGGTAATAGTCGATCACATAGTCATAATCCTTAAGGAATTCAATCCATCTCCTCTATCTCAGATTAAGTTCCTTCTAGGTTGACAAGTACGTTAGACTCTTGTGATCAGTGTAGATGTAACATTTCTCACCATATAGGTAATGCCTCCATATCTTCAATGCAAATATTATTGTTGCCAATTCCAAATCATGTGTTGGGTAGTTCTTTTCATGTGGCCTTAGCTGTCTGGAAGCATAGGCAACTACTTTACCTTCCTGCATTATAACACACCCAAGCCCATTATGAGAGGTATCACTGTAGATCACATAGTCTTTCCCTGACTCTGGCTGTGTCAACACTGGAGCTTTTGTGAGCATAGCCTTCAGTTTCTCAAAACTGATTTGACGCTTGTCATTCTAGTTAAACTTGACATTCTTATGTAGCAACTTAGTTAGTGGTGCTGCTATAAGGGAGAATCCCTTCACAAATCTCCTGTAGTGTCCAGCTAATCCCAAGAAGCTTCTGACCTCTGTTACATTTCTAGGAGGCTTCCATTTAACTACTGCTTCAATCTTCTTTGTATCTACCCTGATCCCATCTGCTAATGCAATGTGCCCAAGGAAAGATATCTCATCTAAGTAGAAGTCACACTTGGACAACTTGGATACAACTGCTTTTCCCGCAGTATCTGTAGTACTACTCTCAGGTGTTCACCATGCTCCTCCCGATTCTTAGAATACACCAGAATATCATCTATAAAGACCACAACAAACCGATCCAAGTAGGAATGAAAGATACGGTTCATTAGGTCCATGAAAGCCACTGGTCTATTTGTCAGCCCAAATGACATCACTAGGAACTCATAGTGTCCATACCAGATCTTGAAAGTAATTTTTGGCACATCTGCGGTGTCACACCCTACTCCTCCGTAAGATGTAACATGATCCTGTAGTACACCTAATGAATTGTCGTACTTCTCCTACCGGTAACAAATTAAATATACTACAAGGGATTTTAAAACAATTTTCGTGAAACTTAAATCATCGATTAAAATCTGGTGTTACAAAAATTTTTCAAAATTTTGGCAGAGTGCCGGTTGTATTTTGAGAAAACAGTTCTTCAAACCTGCAAAAAAAACACTCCCAATATGTTTTCTCAAATAAAACTCCAATAACTTCATTTCAACTCACAATTCAAATCTCAATAATCATATCAATTTATTCTCAAACCAACCTCATCATAAAAGAAATATTTCATTGATTACAATACTCAAAATTAATATTACAAAACTGTTCAGGTAAATGAAATCTCAAATTTACATTTACAATAATTTACATCTAATTGCATACAAAAATATTTTACAAGAGTTTTTATACAACTGCTCATATAATTTACATACATATTATTACATGCATACATCAAAACCTGTGTATATGGGTAAACCTGGAGCTGATCTAAATGTGTCTTCAAAGAAGCTTACTCAATTGCTCTATGCTCTTTTCACCTACGATAGCATACAAAGCTATCACTGAGTGGTGAACTCAGTGGTGCACAACTATAATTTAAAATATAGTACAATATACATTGACAAAATTTACAGCAAATAATTTGGAAATCTGAATACTCATCAAATTCCAAAACTCAAAATATTCATTGCCAATAATATAAATCATTTGTATAAAATGACTTTGATCACGAAATTCAATTTATCAAATCATAACTAACCATTTAAGGTAATTCCAATAATTTATTGGAAATAAAGATTAATTCTAATAAAATCAATTATACATAAATCCCATTTGAAATCGAAATTTTTTTACTATTCAATAACCATTCTTTATCTTGAAAATCATTCTTTATCTCAAAAGCCATTCTTTATCTCAAAAATCATTCTTTATCTCACTAACTATGCAAGACTAATCCGAAAGAGCCATCTTCGGGGTGATTCTAACTCCCTATGGTCGGGGAGGTCAAATCGGATTCTAACTCCCTATGGTCGGGGAGGTCGAGTAATCGTGCACAGTACACATCACAATAATGAATCTTCTGAAAGGGCCATAACATAAAAAAACTTAGATCTAACCTCTAATAAGAGGAGAATCTAAGCCTGTGCACGTACCATGGTAATCAAAGCACAACTAACTCCATTGTCGTCTCAACAAATGAGAGAGACGGGTAATAACCTAGTCAAGCATCTATAGTGAGGTATGAAACAATATCATAATCCTTTTAGTGAGCATAAATCACAATACAATTCGATTCAAAGTCAATTCCAATATCCAATAATTTTTATGCTCATCACAATTCAAATCATAAATTTGCATTTTTCCATGCAAATTACCTATCACAATTCAAAACATGTTCTATCACAATTTTCCAAAACATAATTTATTCAATCCACAACAATGCTTAATACTTGTGGAAATACCATTTCACAAAGCTAAATTCATACATACTATAACAATTTCAATAATCATTGAATTAAATCCAATACTTGATAAACATAATACATAAGGAAAATAACTTCATTTAATCATATAAAATATTCAGAACAAAATCAATTAAAAACTAGTTGTGCACAAACCTGATTTGAGTCGCCTCTAGGCCTTGACTCAATGTTCTTTATGCTTCTCAATATCCTTATCAACTGAAACACACAATTTAAAGTGTTTCAGTACTCAATGAATTTGTTTCCAACCATAAAATCCAATATCTAAATTTTCTTGGTACTATTCTCTTCAATTTATTTCATTAGTCAACATATAATGTTGACCCTTAATGCACTCTAAGTGAGTTAATTCCAATGTTACCAATATGTCACATTTTAGAGCCTTTTAGTGTTGGTATATGTTACCAATTTCATTTTCAAGTGTATTGCATTTTATTGCAATTTACTGGATTTCAGTGTACTATTTTGACCTAGCCAGATAACCTAGTTCCCTCGGTTTTCAGGTTTCGGTCCAAACTACAAACTTGTAGGCCTATGTCTTATTACACACGAGGAAAAATTTTAGGTCATTCTGAGTTGTGTAGACCAAGATATGGTCAATTTACCAATGCTAGACAGACTACAATAAAATGGTAGGCTTAGGTCATTTTTAGGTCACTTTTGGTTCGGCCAGTTTTGGTACCTGAACTTGCGCAAGCTATTTGGCTTGGTTCTGGCCATTTTGGGCTTTGATGTCTTCATAAGAATTATAGATATATGTCTAAACTATTCATGGTAAAAATTTCAAGTCATTTGGACTTATTTTGAGTGAGTTATGGCCAAAACACTAACTACTGACCAATTGGTAAATTTTCAAGCTTTCAAGTCACTAATACGGATTTGGTCAATTTTCAAGTCACCTTCTAGACAGAATTTAGGTAAGCTTCCTTCATGAAAGTTGGCACATTTTGTGCCTAGTTTCACCTCCAATTGATCTCATACCAATTGGAGTCACACACTTAAGGTTCTTAGCCAAAACATACACTGCCTTATTCCACATTGTTCATCTTTTACCAATTACACATTTAACACTTACCAAGTTAACTCTTCCATGCCAATTCTGGTTGTACCATACCATTAACACATTCTACTTCACATTTTTTGTCATTTTGGTAGCTTGTAACCACTTTCAACATACACACTATAATACAGAATTTTCCAGAGTCCCATTTACAACAATTCAACCACATAAACAGACCTCATTTCCATGTCTAAAACCTAACAATTAAACACACACACATGCTGCCACCATAAGCAACATAATTCAACAAACCATTCCATGAAACTTAAATACTTCAATCTTCTTCATGAGGCTGCCACAAGTTTACACATACCCATCAACCTCCATTTGCAATTTTCAAGCTTACAAATCAAACCTTACACATGGAATTCAACTACAATACAATCAAACATTTAAATCATCATTCAAACCACTATTTACATGCAAGAACAAGTTGTTCATAGTGAAGTTCCATGGCTAGCAAAATGTACATCTCCATTAATTCATCGAACTTCAAAAATTCTTCCATAAATCAATTACCCGCGACCTTGGTTACACTTTTAATGAAATAAGAATTAAAAACACTCACTTACCACTTTTGAAGCTCTTCAAAACCTCACCAAAACTTAACTCTCTTGCTACCTATCTACTGCCCAAGTTGTATAGAACAACTTTAGTGAAGAGACTTAGAAGGATTGATGGCTTGATGATGGTGGTTTTGCCCTTGCATGGTGGACGGCCATGGATGGAGGCTTAGGAGAAATGGGTTCGACAATGGAGAAGAATAGATGAGGAAGAAGGCTGTTAGTGGAGGTGGCTGTCCCAAGTTTGATTATGTGTCAAATGTATTAAGTTAGTGGAGCACTAATTGAATAAAAGTATATTTTAAATGTTAAACTTTTCAATTTTCTACATTTTCCTCCTATCTTTTGCTATTTAGATTATGTACCACTATTTTAATTTTTCATGACATTTTTCAAGTGTAATATCATTTATTTTTAACGGACATTTAGGTCAAAAGACAACTCGCAGTGTCAAATGACCACAATGCCCTTGTTCGGGTTGCATTCCTGATTTTTCGATAACACCGAGTTTTGTCATTTTCTCGATTTCTCGTTTTTCTTTGTATTAATTAATTAATTTCTCTTTGATATTTCTAATGACATTTATACTTCAATAGATGTTTATTTAAGTTTTAAAAATATTTTTTAGGGTTCCCCATGGTCCAGGGCTAGTCAACGATCCAGGCCGCAACTTCCCGGTGCGGTCACCCATCGCTATGGTTCTCGGCTTGTTTAACTTGGTTACATTTCATTACTATTATTTTTCCTTTGTTTTTCTTGTATTTTCTTTTCTTGTATTTCATTATTTTATGTCTCCTCACTAATATTTAAATGTAGTTCTAGGCATTCTAGCTATCCGGACAGACACTGGTCACCGGAACAATAGAACGCACTACCGAACATAGGGGTGTTACAATTCTCCCCCCCTTAAAATAAATTTCGTCTCGAAATTTTACCTGGCATCAGTCTCGGAACAGCTGTGGGTGTTGTCTCCTCATGTCCTCTTCACATTCCTAAGTAGCTTCCTGGCCTGAATGATGGTTCCACAGCACTTTAACCAAACGTATCTGTTTATTCCTCAGCTGCTTCACCTCATATGCCAGAACTTCTATAGGTTCTTCCTCATATGAAAGGTCTGGATTTACCTCAATCTCTTCAACTGATAGAACATGAGATGGGTCAGATCTGTACCTCCTTAACATGGACACATGAAAGACACTGTGTATCCTTTCTAGCTCTGGAGGTAATGCTAACCGATATGCCAAAGGACCCACTCTTTCTAGAACCTCATATGGTCTGATGAAATGAGGACTCAGTTTCCCCTTTCTGCCAAGTCTCATAATCCTCTTCCAAGGAGAAACTTTAAGGAATACCTTATCACCCACTGCATACTCAATATCTTTTCTCTTCAGATCAACATAGGACTTCTGACTGTCTGATGTTGCCTTGAGTTGATCTCTGATCAATCAGATCTTTTCCTCTGTCTGCTGAACAATTTCTGGCCCAATCATCTTCCTTTCACCTACTTCATCCCAACATAGGGGAGTTCTACACTTCCTGCCATACAAAGCTTTATATGAAAGCATCCCAATGCTTGATTGGTAGCTGTTGTTATAAGTAAACTCAATCAAAGGCAAGTGTGTATCCCAACTACCTTCAAACTCAATCACACAAGCCCATAGCATATCCTCCAATATCTTAATTACCCTCTCAGACTGGCCATCTGTCTATGGGTGAAATGCCGTGCTAAAGTTCAATCTAGTTCCTAGGGTTCTCTGAAGACTACCCCAGAGTCTAGAAGTGAACCTAGGATCTCTGTCTGATACAATCGATACTGGCACTCCATGTAGTTTTACAATCTCATTTATGTACAATCTGGCCAATCTCTCTAACTGTAGTCCATTCGGACTGGCAAAAAGTGAGCAGACTTGGTTATTCTATCAACTATGACCCATACTGCATCATGACTATTCTGTGTCCTCATAAGTCTCATCACAAAATCCATAGTTATCCATTCCCTTACAATGTTTCATAGGGTGCCATTGTATGCTAGCTTGACACTTATTATTGTATACAAATTCTGTTAGTGGGAGGTATCTGTCCCATCTCCCCTTGAACTCAAGGACACAAGTTCTCAGTATTTTCTCAAGGGCTTATTACATTTTACAGGTTATTATTATCATTTCATTTCATTATTTATAGAAACTCAATGAGTTTCAGAATTTACCTGAATTATTTATTTCGACTGTCCATCCGTCTGAGGATGATAAGTCATACTGATATCTCTAAACTTATAGCAATTACTGTGGTACAGGTAGTTCACATTATTGTAACCAAGTTACTGACTCCAGTTACCTTACAAGTGTAGTCTTTCGACAGGCTAGTTCTAAAGTTTTAAATTTCTAACTAAAATTTTCACATTTATTTCCCGTAATAGTACTCTATTCGAGCGTAACTGTATTAATTTATAGATTACTTATAAATATTCTTATTTCATTATACCACGAGGAAGCACATAGCTCTACACAATAATCCCGTGTTGATACTGTAATCTGCAGCTTACAATACAAACATCGAGAACATTACATAGTCACTACGTTATAACCTCATGAACTAGGTTTTCTAACATCTTATCTTTCTCGAATCCACTAATATCCTAAATCGATTCTGATTATAATATGCCTTGATAACTACTAACAGTAATATCTTTGCCCTCATCTAGAGCAATTCTATTACTGTAACTTACTTTTAGGTCCTCTTGCCTTACATTAAGTAGGCTCGCCAATTAGCTTTATAATTTATGGTGTGTTAAAAAATACTTTTAGCTAACAATTCTTCCAAAATTAATGTTAATCATACTTGTTATTATAGTTTTTATCGTAAAGGACTAGTCACTAATACATCAAAATTCATTCCCATGTAAAGGAATAGCAAAACAACATATAGTTCTAACACTAGCACACAACTAAGTAGTGCTGGGATAAAATAATAACTAATTGTTTCTTTCAAAAATTAAGAACTTACCAACAGCTACATCCGAAGTTTCTATTCTTTCTCCTTGGCGCATAGTGGACGCTCTGACTGATGCGCTACTATGTTCGGGTTGATTCACTGTGTTATGGTTGTGAGGGGTACCAACTCTATTTCTATCTCGACCTTTACTGATTGTCTGTGAGCTTTGGAGAGTAGATCGAGGTGCTCTAGTACAATCTCTAACAAAGTGTCCAAGTTTTCCACAATTGTAGCAGGCTCCAGAGGCCTTACGATAAATACCTCCATGTAGCTTACCACAAACATGGCAGAAACGGGCAGAATAGGAACTTCTGGTTGTTCGACGACTAGATCTTGGTGTTCTCTGCCCTGATGATCCACCTCTGTCATATCCCTGAGCTCGGGGTTTCTCAAATTTTTTTCTCTTCCCCAAATTACTATTCGAGCTCTGACCCATAGGTTTCTCCCTCTTCTGTACTTCACACTACCCTTGTGGGGGTTGGGTTTGTGCTTGAGCTTGAGCTGATAGAGTATCAATCATTTGTTGAAAGAAAGTGGCCATTTGCTGGGCCATTTGTGCAGTAATTTGTACCGGTAAAACTGGTACAGTCGGGCCTTCGAAACTTTGTGGAGCTGGGACCTCAACTTATACTTCTGTCATCACAGACTGTTCTATTGTCTCATTCTTCTCTTTCATATCTTTTCATAGGATTTTTTATTCCTGTACAACCAACACAAAGAGATTCCTCTCCATTAGTTCATTTTTATGATGTAAATGTACTATATGTATCAAACTGTAACACCCTAGGCAAATCCCACATCGGCAAAACACGGGAGAGATGCTGGGTTTATAAGTTGGCGGTTCGTAACCCCTAGTGACGCATTTTAAAACCGTGAGGGCTTCGGCCCAGAGTGGCCCGGGCCACTATTGATATTGTCCGCTCTAGGCCGAAGCCCTCACGGTTTTAAAACGCGTCACTAGGGGTTACGAACCTCTAACTTATAAACCCAGCATCTCTCCCGTGTTTTGCCGATGTGGGATTTGTCTAGGGTGTTACACAAACATTTGAGCAGTTGTAGTTACCAACAAAAAGATTTCAAATTCACAATTCGAAATTTACTTTAAAACCATTGCTCTGATACCACAAAACATGTCACACCCTACTCCTCCATAAGATGTAACATGATCCCATAGTACACCTAATGAATTACCATACTTCGCCTACCGGTAACCCATTAAATATACTATAAGGGATTTTAAAATAATTTTTTTGAAACTTAAATCATTGATTAAAATCTGGTGTTACAAAAAATTTTCAAAATTTCGGCAGAGTGCCGGTTGTATTTTGAGAAAACAGTTCTTCAAACCTGTAAAAGAAAATACTCCCAATATGTTTTCTCAAATACAACTCCAATAACTTTATTTCAACTCACAATTCAAATCTCAATAATCACATCAATTTATTCTCAAACCAACCTCATCATAAAAGAAACATTTCATTGATTACAAGACTCAAAATTAATATTACAAAACTATTTAGGTAAATGAAATCTCAAATTTATATTTACAATAATTTACATCTAATTACATACCAAAATATTTTACAAGAGTTTTTATACAACTGTTTAAATAATTTACATACATATTATTACATGCATACATCAAAACCTGTGTACATGGATAAATCTGGAGCTGATCTGAATGTGTCTTCAAAGAAGCTTACTCAATTGTTCTATGCTCTTTTCACCTGCGACAGTATACAAAGCTATCACTGAGTGGTGAACTCAGTGGTGCACAACTATAATTTAAAACATAGTACAATATACATTGACAAAATTTATAGCAAATAATTTGGAAATCTGAATACTCATCAAATTCTAAAACTCAAAATATTCATTGCCAATAATATAAATCATTTGTATAAAATGACTTTGATCACGAAATTCAATTTATCAAATCATAACTAACCATTTAAGGTAATTCCAACAATTTATTAGAAATAAAGATTAATTCTAATAAAATCAATTATACATAAATTTCATTTGAAATCAAAATTTTTTTACTATTCAATAACCATTCTTTATCTCGAAAACCATTATTTATCTCAAAAACCATTCTTTATCTCACTAACTATGCAAGACTAATCCGAAAAGGCCATCTTCGGGGTGATTCTAACTCCCTATGGTCGAGGAGGTCGAATCGGATTCTAACTCCCTATGGTCGGGGAGGTCAAATCATCATGCACAGTACACATCACAATAATGAATCTTCCGAAAGGGCCATAACATAAAAAAACTTAGATCTAACCTCTAATAAGAGGAGAATCTAAGCCTGTGCACGTACCATGGTAATCAAAACACAACTAACTCTATTGTCTTCTCAACAAATGAGAAAGACGGGTAATAACCTAGTCAAGCATCTATAGTGAGATATAAAACAATATCACAATCCTTTTAGTGAGCATAAATCACAATACAATTCGATTCAAAGTCAATTCCAATATCCAATAATTTTTATGCTCATCACAATTCAAATCATAAATTTGCATTTTTCCATGCAAATTGCCCATCACAATTCAAAACATGTTCTATCACAATTTTCCAAAACATAATTTATTCAATCCACAACAATGCTTAATACTTATGGAAATACCATTTCACAAAGCTAAATTCATACATACTATAACAATTTCAATAATCATTGAATTAAATCCAATACTTGATAAACATAATACATAAGGAAAATAACTACATTTAATCATATAAAATATTCAGAACAAAATCAATTAAAAACTAGTTGTGCACAAACCTGATTTGAGTCGCTCCTAGGCCTTGACTCAATGTTCTTTATGCTTCTCAATATCCTTATCAACTGAAACACATAATTTAAAGTGTTTCAGTACTGAATGAATTTGTTTCCAACCATAAAATCCAATATCTAAATTTTCTTGGTACTATTCCCTTCAATTTATTTCATTAGTCAACTTATAATGTTGACCCTTGATGCACTCTAAGTGAGTTAATTCCAATGTTACCAATATGTCACATTTTAGAGCCCTTTAGTATTGGTATATGTTACCAATTTCATTTTCAAATGTATTGCATTTATTGCAATTTATCGGATTTCAGTGTACTATTTTGACCTAGCCGGATGGCCTAGTTCCCTCAGTTTTCGAGTTTTGGTCCAAACTATAAACTTGTAGGTCTATGTCTTATTGCATGCAGGGAAAAATTTTAGGTCATTCTGAGTTGTGTAGACAAGATATGGTCAATTTACCAATGCTGGATAGAATGCACTAAAATGGTAGGCTTAGGTCATTTTTAGGTCACTTTTGGTTCGGCCAGTTTTGGTACCTGAACTTGTGCAAGCTATTTGGCTTGGTTATGGCCATTTATGGGCTTTTGTGTCTTCATAAGAATTGTAGATATATGTCTAAACTATTCATGGTAAAAATTTCAGATCATTTGGACCTGTTTTGTGTGAGTTATGGCCAAAAAACTAACTACTGCCCAATTGGTCAATTTTCAAGCTTTCAAGTCACTAATCCGAATTTGGTCATTTTTCAAGTCACCTTCTAGACAGAATTTAGGTAAGCTTCCTTCATGAAAGTTGGCACATTTTGTGCCTATTTTCACCTCCAATTGATCTTATACCAATTGGAGTCACACACTTAAGGTTCTAAGCCAAAACATACACTGCCCTATTCCACATTGTTCATCTTTTACCAATTACACATTCAACACTTACCAAGTTAACTCTTCCATGCCAATTCTGGTTGTACCATACCATTAACACATTCTAATTCACATTCTTGGTCATTTTGGCAGCTTGTAACCACTTTCAACATACACACTATAATACAGAATTTTCCAAAGTCCCATTTATAACAATTCAACCACATAAACATACCTCATTTCCATGTCTAAACCCTAACAATTAAACACACACACATGCTGCCACCATAAGCAACATAATTCAACAAACCATTCCATGAAACTTAAACACTTCAATCTTCTTCATGAGGCTGCCACAAGTTTACACATACCCATCAACCTCCATTTTCAATTTTCAAGCTTACAAATCAAACCTTACACATGGAATTCAACTACAATACAATCAAACATTTAAATCATCATTCAAACCACTATTTACATGCAAGAACAAGCTGTTCATAGTGAAGTTCCATGGCTACCAAAATGTACATCTCCATTAATTCATCAAACTTCAAAAATTCTTCCATAAATTAATTACCCGCAACCTTGGTTACACTTTTAATGAAATAAGAATTGAAAACACTCACTTACCACTTTTGAAGTTCTTCAAAACCTCACCAAAATTTAACTCTCTTGCTACCTATCTACTGCCCAAGTTATATAGAACAACTTTAGTGAAGAGACCTAGAAGGATTGATGGCTATGATGGTGGTTTTGCCCTTGCATGGTGGACGGCCATAGATGGAGGCTTAGGAGAAATGGGTTCGGCGATGGAGAAGAATAGATGAGGAAGAAGGCTGTTAGTGGAGGTGGCTATCCCAAGTTTGATTATGTGTCAAATGTATTAAGTTAGTGGAGCACTAATTGAATAAAAGTATATTTTAAATGTTAAACTTTCCAATTTTCCACATTTTCCTCCTATCTTTTGCTATTTAGATTATGTACCACTATTTTAATTTTTCATGACATTTTCCAAGTGATATATCATTTATTTTTAATGGATATTTAGTTCAAAAGATAACTCGGGGTGTTAAATGACCACAATGCCCCCTGTTCAGGTTGCATTCTCGATTTTTCGGTAACACCGAGTTTTGTCATTTCCTCGATTTCTCATTTTTCTTTGTACTAATTAATTAATTTTTCTTTGATATTTCTAATGATATTTATACTTCAATAGATATTTATTTAAGTCTTAAAAATATTTTTCAGGGTTCCCCATAGTCCAAGGCTAGTCAGCGGTCCACGCCGTAACTTCCCGGTGCAGTCACCCATCGCTATGGTTCTCGGCTCGTTTAACTTGGTTACATTTCATTGCTATTATTTTTCCTTTATTTTTCTTGTATTTCATTATTTTATGTCTCCTCACTAATATTTAAATATAGTTCTAGGCATTCAAGCTGTCCAGACAGACACTGGTCATCGGAACAGTAGAACGCACTACCAAACATAGGGGTGTTACAGATGGTAGCCTGATCTGATATCTATTTTGGAGAATACACCTGTAACACCCTCCCTGTAGCAACTCCATACATTCTACTGTTCTGGTCATCAGTGTCGGTCCGGACAACTAGAACGTCCGGAAAAATATTTAAACTAAAGTGAGGAACCATAATTAACTCAAATATTAATAAGAAAAATTTAGGAAAAATTTTAGAAATAAAATAAAACCAAGTTAAATGAGTCGGTGCCCTAACGATGGGTAACCTAGTGAGAAGTTGCGGTTCTCGCAACTAGGAGCCCTAGACTGGGGGGAAAAATTATAAAATAATTTTTGAGACTCCAAAGAAGGGTCATTGAGGTTCTTATGGCATTACAATGCCAAGGAAATGCTTAGAAAAATTTTTCAATCGGTACAGACAATTTTGGCCCGTTAAGCCAAACGGAGGGCATTTTGGTCATTTTGTCTTCAGAGATGATTTTTAGCTGACTTGTCCAGTTAAGCAAATAATTATTATGATCTAAAATATGAATAAATATTGCTAAAAATTAAATTGGAAATGAATAGAGAAGAGAAGAAAAGAAAATGAAAGAAAATACCTAATTATGACATCATATGATGTCATTAAAAACCTATCCACCAATCACAATTAAGCACCACTTAAATTAACCTATTAAAGAGGATAATTGAGACAAAAATAAAAAAATAAAAAAAGCCATCTGCTCTTCCTCACCCACACCAGGCATCACTTTCTCTCCCAAAGCCATTCCACCATGAAAGCTCACTAAAGCTCCCAAACCTCACCTTATTTCACCTTGAAACCACAAACTTGCTTCACAAAATATTAACCTAGCAACTTGAACATCCCCTAGGCAGCCAAAAGAGGGAAAAAAAAAAAAAAAAAAAAAAGAAGAAGTTTGGGTAGCTTGAAATTCTGCTCTATTCAAGGTTAGTGCCCTAAACAATTTCTTTTCTTTCTTTAATCTTGTAAGCATGCTAAATCAAGTAGAAATTGTGTGAAATTAAAAGAAAAACTTGAGTAAATGAAATCTCTAAATTTGGCAGCTATGAGAAAGTTTAAGGATTGTTGGTTTTTGATGAAATTAAGTGGCTTAATTATGTTATTGATGAGTATAGATGATGGATAAAGTGATTTGGTATGAGTTTGGTGTGTGTATGCAATGAATTGGAAATTGGAGTTAGGGTTTGAGCATGAAATTGAGACTTTGATCATGTAATGATGAAAGTGAGTTTTAATGGTCAATTAGTGACCATCTGGTTATGGGTAAACAAGAAATGAAGTGTGTTTAGTGATGGGATTTGGGTTTAGTGTGGCTGCCCTAGGTGACCTGCAGAATTGGACATGAGTCCAGCAGGTTCGGGCAGCCATAACTTGAATTGTAGAGGTTCAATTGGTGCAAGGCCAATTGGATATGAAACTAGACACATAATGGCACAACTTCGGTGAAGAAACCATGCCCATAAGACCAAACCAAGTGGACTAAAAGCTTGCCCTAATCCGGGTGACCTGCAGTCTATTTCTGCAGAATGACCAAATGAACAGTATTTAGTCATTTGGCCATAACTCAGTGTAGAATGGTCCAATTGACCTGAAATTTTACCAGCAACAAGCTGAGATATAGACAACAACTTTCATGAAGAAACTTAACCCAAATTATGACCAGAACCTATCCAACAAGTGAGTTGCAGTCACTGTTCACTACACTGTAGATATGGTCAGTCTAGAAAAATTTCAATCTGGCCAATTGTGGTTTTTGGACCATAACTTGAGCTAAAAAACTCCAAATGGAGTGATTCAAAAAAGAAAATGTAACTAGACAAAATAAGGAACAACTTTCATGTTGATTAGTTTGCCAAATTCCCACTACAAAATTAACCAATGAAACAGTAAATACAAGGCATAAAAAGTGAAAATTCTGCCCAACTAACATTAAGCTTAGAAATGGTATTGGCAACCAATACCAACAAATTTTGAATGTAAAATGTGGTATGTTGATGATATTAAAACCAATGTACCTATTGTCTATGCAAAAGTTAACATTTTTGTTGACCAATGAATGGAATAGTAACACTAAAAGTTAAATTCCAAAAATTGTGAAACTTAAAAGTGTGAAATGCCCTAGTATACCAAACAAGATTGGTTTAGATAGCTTGGCATGCCAATAGGGTTTAGTTAGCAGTACTGCATATGGCATTATGCCATTCTATGATTTCATGGCTTTTAGCCATTCTGACATTATGTTGATACTTGGCCTTGTGCCTAATGTTATTACAGCTTATTAGCTATTCTATTGCACACTGGGAGACACATATGTGACCGATGGTGTGACGGCCCGAGGTACTTGATACCCAGTGCCAGTTTACCCGTTTATCCAGTCCAGTCATCCAGTATACGTTACTTAGGCAACCAAAATTGAAAGTGGATAAATTTAATGAAATAATGAATATAACAAGTACAAAATAAGTAAGACTACAAATACTCATCGAAAATTTATTTGCAATGAGACATTAATACATTCACTGCATATTTATTTTCTATTATTTCTTTTTATTTTATTATTGGCACCACTAAGCATTATTGCTTAGTGCATTGCTTTTGCCACGCGTAGGTTCTGGAGATACTGACCGAGAGCCCAGTTGACCACAGACTGGGTGAGACCTCCTGTAGCTCGCATAGTGTCCGTGTCACCTCACCATCTTCAGTACATTGGTAGGACACTAGGTTTCATTTTGGTATTTTGTAACTAACTTTTATTTTCTCTTGTGTAATTGAGACTTATGTAATGTATTTTGATGTTAATGTAAATAGTGAAAATTGTGTTTATGAATGGAAAATTGAGTATTTATTTATTGCTTATATATGAATACCATGAGAAATGAATGATTGAGAAATGGAAATGTTGTTGAAAAATATTGAGATTTTAATGATTATTGGAGTTTGAGAATGATTGGAAATGATTATTGGAAGTGTTTTTCACAGGTTCCAAAGAACTGTTTTCTTCATTTTTAGCCGGTACTCTATCAGATTTTCTATAAAATTTTCGAAACCTCAAATAAATTATAATTTCAATAAATGACTTAAATGAATTATATTTCACAAATTATATTCAAAACTATGATAAAAATAAATTAAGGAATAATAAAAATGATTGAGATAAAATAGAGTGTTCCGGTACACTGTGTGACATATCTTACTCGGATATACTGTAGACGGGTAAGGGGTGTCACAACACCGGCTCCCTTCAGTTGATCAAACAGGTCATCTATTCATTGTAAAGGATATTTGTTTTTCACAGTCACCTTATTCAGCTGCTGGTAATCTATACAAAACTGGAGGATACCATCCTTCTTTTTCACAAATAGCACCGGTGCTCCCCATGGTGACACACTTGGGCGTATGAAACCCTTATCCAGTAGCTCTTGTAACTGAATTTTCAACTCTCTTTGTTCAGTAGGTGCCATCCTATATGGAGCAATGGAAATCAGTGCAATACCTGGCATAGCCTCTATAGCAAACTCCACCTCTCTATCAGGTGGTAAACCCGGCAACTCCTCCAGAAATACATCCAAAAAATCACATACATTGGGGATATCCTTTAAACTCATGCTAGTCTTCCTGGTGTTAACCACATGTGCTAAGAAAGCCTCACAGCCCTTCCTTATCAATCTCCTGGCTATTGTGGCTAATATAATGGTAGAAAGACAACCCGTTCCTTCACCCACAACTGTAATCTCATCCCTATCTGTTGTCTGTAATGAAATTCTCTTCAACCGATAATCTACCATTGCCTAATGATGTGATAGCCAATCCATTCTCAGTATCACATCAAACTCATGGAATGGTAGTTCAATCAAGTCAACCAAAAACTCATAACCCTGTATCCTTAAAGGACAACCCTTATACACCTTCTTCACCATGACACTATGGCCTAAAGGGTTAGTAACTCCTCTATCTGTACCCCTATATCAACTGGCAGTGTAATACACACATATGAATGTGTGGAGTTGGTATCAATCAGTGCACATACTAACATATCGTAAAGAGAAAATGTACCTCTAATGATATCTGCTGGATCTGGCTCCTCCCGAGCCCTTATAACATAAGCATGATGTGCTACCCTGACCTCCTGCCTCTGGACTGTTTCTGCAGTAGGCCTCTATGATGTACCAGCTGTATCAGGCCTCGCAGGTCTTCTACCTCTCTGTGCTGCCAGGGTAGACCTCTCTTTCTAGGGTGGAGCAGTGGGAGCACTAGCACTCCTCTATGGACAATCCTTCAAGAAGTGATCCGTAGACCCACATCTGAAGCATCCCCCAATCAATAGTCTACACTCTCCTTGGTGGCTCCTTCTACAATGTGTACAAACTAGTATTAGGGTTGATCCCTATGTAGCCACACATGGAGAACTACCCATTGATGCACCAGACTGTCCTCCTCTCCTCGGAGCAAATTTGTCACACCCTACCCCTCTGTAAGGCATAACATGATCCCGTAGTATACCTAATAAATTACCAACTTCGTCTACTGATAACCCATTAAATACACTATAAGGGATTTTAAAACTTTTCTTACTTCTTTTTACAGTGGTGAGCACTATTTATAGGTGTTAAAAAAAAATTTTTGAACTTAAGTGAAAGAAATAACACATTTGAATTATTAATAATTTCTGTAAAAATTTAGCAGAGTGCCATCTGTATTTTGGACAAAACAGTTCTTCAAAAACCTATAAAAAGCACTTCAATATTTTTCTCAATCTCAACTCCAACATAATTCAACACAATACGTTTTTCAACTCAAATCCACAATAATTTTCAAATACTGAGATTAAAGAAATACAGTACAAATTTTACAAGCCAAAATAACTCATCATTTACTTTACAACTTCAATGTACAATTTTAATTTACAACTGCTCAAAACCAAGAACAATATATACTTACAGTGAACATACATTACAGTACAAAATGCAAAATGTGGTATACTCAATATACCCGATGATCTCTCAGTGTAGTGCTAGCAGCCTAGTCTGCTGCCTTGTCAGTCTGTCTACCTGCGACAGCAATGAAGAGCTATCGCTGAGTAAAATTTACTCAGTGGTGCACAATAACAATTTGAAATGCGATACATAAATCTTTTATTGACAATTCACCAATCAAATAGTTGACAATTCCATTTCACAATTTACAAAGTTCATATAACATAAATTTGATCAAATAACTGAGTAACACAGTTTTGCCAATCAATAACACCATTTGATCAAATAACTGAATAATACAGTGTTGCCAATCAATAACACAATTTAGGCCATGACACAATTTTTGCACACATGCCGTGTTGTACACCACGACAAGACACACTCACCCCAATAATCGAAATCAATGAGGGAGGAAGCTAGCTAAATAATGAGTACTCATCCACACTCACCTCAGACTGGGAAGTCAAAGAGGGAGGAACATAATCACACTCACCCCAGACTGATAAGTCAAAGAGAGAGGAATATATCACGCTCACCCCATAAATGGAGGAGGAACATAGTAACAGTGTCATGCCAAGTGTGAATCAAAACAATTTCAAATCACAATATTTCATACAAACCATAAATCACATTTTATCTCAAAATTTCCATTTGCAAAGTTGGCAATACAATAAGTTCCAAATAATATTCCCAAAACCAAAGCAATCAAAAATTATTCATAACTCATTTCTCCAAATAAATTTGCTAGTAAAAGCAGTGAATATAAAAGTATTGTGCACGGACACAATTTAAAACTATAATGTTCAATTAAATTTTTAAGTAGAAAATGAGAAGTCAAAATTATTGTGCACAAACACAATTTAAAACAATAACATACAAATAGTCATAATTTATTTCAATTGAAAAATTCAAAAGAAATAAATATTGTGCACAAACCTCTGATAACTCTCTCCTGGCCTTGACTCAGTATTTCCTTCCCTTTCCCTGAGTCTTTGCTAACTGAGAAACACAATTTGAAGTGTTTCAGTACTTATTTAAACTGTCTCTAACGATAATGCTTGATAATTAATTCACTGAATTCTATTATTTGCTTAGTCAACCTAATATGTCGACCTCGATGCATTCTAGGTAAATTAGGTTTTAATGTTACTAATATATCACATTCGATAGTCTTTTAGGGTTGGTACATGTTACCAAATTCATTTCCATGTATCTTGCATTTTCTTGCAATTTGCTGGATTTGGGATACTAATTTGACCTAGCCGGATGACCTAGTTCCCTAGGTTTTCGGGTTTCGGTCAAAACTATAAACTTGTAGATCTATGTCTTATTGTACATGGGGAAAAATTTCAGGTCATTCTGAGTTATGTAGACCAAGTTATGGTCATTTAACTATTGCTGGTCAAAATGCATCAAAATTGGTCACTTTAGGTCACTTTAGGTCAATTTTGGTTCGGCCAGTTTTTGGACCCGAACTTTTGCAAGCTGTTTGACTTGCTTATGGTCATTTCTGAGCTTTGGTGTCTTCATAAGACTTGTAGATATGGGTCTTAACTATTCATGGTCAAAATTTCAGGTCAATAGGACCTGTTTTGAGTGAGTTATGGCCTAAACACTAACTGCTGCCCAAATGGTCAATTTTCAGGCCTTATTTGCACTTAATCTGGATTTGGTCATTTTTCAAGCTACCTTGCAAGCAGAATTTTGGCAAGTTTCCTTCATGAAAGTTGGCACATTTTGTGCCTAGTTTCACCTCCAATTGGTCTCATACCAATTGGAGCTACACACTTAAGGTTCTAGGCCCAAAACATAAACTGCCCTATTGCATTTTGTTTATACTCATCAAGATCACCTTTAACCCTTACCAAACTTCACCTTCATGCCATTTCTGGTTTGTACCCTAACCTAAACATATTTCACAACATTTTACTGATCATTTTGGTAGCTTACAATCACATTCAACATACCCCAAAAAGTGCAGAATTTGTCAAACTCATTTACAACAATTTAACTACCTATTCATGCTCATTTACATGTCCAACTTCACACCATCACACATATACCCAAACTGCCATCACAACTAACACAATTCAATATTAATATTCCATCATCCAAACATGAAATAACATCCTTATGATTCACCCAATCAGGCTGCCAATTCATGCATTACATTCCATTAATTCCCAAGCTTCAAATTTCAAATACACATCCACATATACTAAGTATACATCACCCAAATAATTTCCTACACACATATACATTTAATCAATCCTTTAATCTACCATTTAGAAGCAAGAATAAGCTGTCCTCAAAGTGTTTCCATGGCTGCCAAAAGTACACATCCCCTTTAAACATCAAACCTCAAAAATTTCTCCATAAATCAAGTACCCATAACATCCTTACAAACTTTAATAAAACAATAATCAAAAACTCAAACTTACCACTTTGGAAATTCTTCAAAACTCCACAAAAACTTTCATTTCTTGCTGCCTATCTACTGCCCATGGTGTGAGGATCATTTTTCGTGAAGACACTTGCAAGAAATCAAGGCTTGATCATGGAGAACTTGAGCTCCATGCATGGTGTGGCCATGGAGTTTCTTTGGGAGAAATCTTCACTTCAGCAATGGAAGGGAATGAAGGTTGAAGATGAGTTTATAGATTTGTTAGTGGATTTACACCTGCCCATTTAATGATTGTTTAACCCCATAGTGCTCCACTCACCATAAATAATGATATTATATGTTTAAATGTGTTAATTACTCAATTTGAATCCCATTTTTGCTATTTACATTAGGTACCAATAATTAATTTTTCATGACATTTTCCAAATATAATATCATGTATTTTCAATGGACATTTAGGTCAAAAGACAACTAGGGATGTCAAATGCCCTCAATGCCCCTATTCGGGTTGCATTCCCGATTTTTTGATAACACCGGGTTTTGTCCATTTTTTGATTTCTCACTTTTCTTTGTACTAATTAATTAATTTTTCTTTGATATTTCTAATGGTATTTATACTTCAATAGGTGTCTATTTAAGTCTTAAAAATAATTTCCAGGGTTCCCCGCGGTCCAGGGCTAGTTAACGGTCCACACCGTGACTTCCCGGTGCGGTCACCCTTCGCTAGGGTTCTCGGCTCACTTAACTTGGTCGTATTTCTTTACTATTATTTTTCCTTTGTTTTTCTTGTGTTTTCTTTTCTTGTATTTCATTTTTTTATGTCTCCTCACTCATATCGAAGTGTAGTTCTAGGCATCCTAGCTGTCCGGACAATAATGGTCACCGGAACAGTAGAACGCACTACCGAACTTAGGGGTGTTACAATTCTCCCCCCCCCCCCCCCTTAAAATAAATTTCGTCCACGAAATTTTACCCAATAGCCATCTTACAGTAGTCATATGTTTATTTTCTCCTTTCTATACGATCGTATAATCTTCTTTTCCTCAAATTTGTATAAAACTTTTAACAATCTAATACAACGTTTAATTTGTTTGTATAACACCAATCTTCTCTTACTATTGTCCTGTCTAATATTTCGGTTCATGTTCCTTCTTGAATGACCCTTGAGGTCATGTTAGAATCATTTATCTAGTCATTGGTCCTCTGACCATTCTAGTCCATAGTCTTCCTCACATTCGTAACACTTCTTTGTTATATCTGAACTAACTGTTCGAATTTTTACTTTCATAACTCTTTTTATCTGTCAATATTCTATAACTTACTTCCTTTTGTACTGAACTATAACCTTTCGATATTCTAACTTTTGAGTTTTAGATCCCTAAGTAGGATTTCCAAACTTATTCCTAATAATTAAATTCTATCCTGGCATAACTATACCAAAACATATGCCGTTGGCAACTATTCTCATCTTGGTGTACTATCGAGTAGTACGTAGCTCTACATAATAATCTCAAGTCAGTACTGTAATCTGCAGCTTACAGTATAAACATCAAGAACATTGCATAGTTACTACGATACATCCCAATAGATCAAATTTTCTGATATTTTATCCTTTTCGAATTCACTAATATCTCGAACTTATTATGATTACAATATCTATTAACAATTACTAACAGTAACATCCTTGCCCTCATCTAGAGCAATTCTATTACTGTAACTTACTTTTACGTCCTCTTGCCTTACATTAAGTAGGCTTGTCGTTTAGCTTTATAATTTATGGTGTGTTAGAAAATACTTTTCGCCGATAAACTCTTTCAAAACTAATTTCACTTATTATCACAATCCTTATCTTAAAGGACTAATTACTAATGCATCAAAATTTATTCCCCTGTAAAGGAATAACAACAGAACATATAGTTCTAACACTAACATAAAAGTATGTAAACTCCAGGTCAAACAATACATATATATATCTTAGTTACTAATTGAGAAAGTACCAGCAATAATGTCAAAATTCTAAGCCTCTTCTCTCTGCCGTATAGCGTATACTCCAGCTGGAGCATCACCCTGTTCTGGCTGATTCACAGTACTCTGACTTCTAGGTGTACTACCCCTACCTCTACCTCTGCCTCTACTAACTGATGGTGAACTCTTTGGGGTAGAAACTTGGGTTGATCCCTTTGGTGTAGTAAATGATCCAGAACGACATGGATTTACACAATCCATAGCAAAATGACCAGTCTCTCCACAATTAAAACATGCTCATACGGCTCTATAACATACCCCACTATGTGGTTTACCACAAGTTTCACAAAGTCGATCTGACAGCGCATTTCTGGGTTTCTGTTGAGTTTGCTGATCGGATCGAGGTGGTTTCTGTCCAGAAGATCTATCTCTACCAGACTTCTTACTACCTCTGTTGTATCCCCCAAAGTTTTTCCTCTTTCTAGTAGGACCACTAGAACTCTCTTTTACTGACTTTCCCTCTTTTTCTGTCTTCTCTGATTTCTTTTTCTCTGGAACCGCTTCAGATTCAATTCTTTCTAATTCTAGTGCTTGAGAAATAAGTTCAGAGAAGTTGTTATGTTTGAATCCGACCACTTGTAATCTGATTCTAGGCTTTAAGCCGGTTTCAAACCTCTTACATCTCTCCCTACTGGTAGAAAGTAGACTTACTGCATAATGGCTTAGGCGGGAAAATTCCCTTTCATATTCAGCCACCGATCTACTCCCCTGTTTCAGACTTAGGAACTCTTGCAGCTTCTGGTCTACATAAGCATCGGAGACATATTTTTGTCTGAATTCCCTGAGAAAGTCATTCCATGTTAGCACTGCAGATTCTACCAGACTATGGGGAATAGTTTTCCACCAGTCATAAGCATCCCCCTGTAGCAAAGATACTGAGTATTCAAATCTGAGCTCCTCCGTGCAATGCAGTTTCTTGAATACCCTATCCATCCTCTCTAACCAATGTTCTACCTCTAGAGGATCTACTGTCCCCTTGAACTCTGTAGCCCCATATTTCATCAATTTGTCATACTGTCTAGCAGAAGACTGTGGTTGTACCACTAGTGTCTGTATTGGGACTTGAGTAGGCACATTACCAGCCATTTGTTGGAACATTGCAGCCATCTGCTGAGCGAACTGAGCAGGAAACTATGGTACTGTGGGGGCTGGTGCTGCTGAACCACTGACATAGTGTAGGGCAGGGGCATCCCCTTGCACCTCAGCCTCTATAGATTGATCGACTAAACGATCACCCTCTTCCATAGTCAATTCGAGGATCTTAGACCTCCTGAACAAATAACACAAGGAGATTTCCTCCCGTTAGTGCATATTTATAATGTAATGTACTGTACGTATCAAACAATGATATTGAGCAGTTGTACTATAAAGAAAGAATATTCAAATAACATGTAAAAATAGAATTTAAAAACTTTGGTCTGATACCACTAAAACATGTCACACCCTACCCCTCTGTAAGGCATAACATGATCCCGTAGTATACCTAATGAATTACCAACTTCGTCTGCTGATAACCCATTAAATACACTACAAGGGATTTTAAAACTTTTCTTACTTCTTTTTACAGTGGTGAGCACTATTTATAGGTGTTAAAAATTTTTTTTTGAACTTAAGTGAAAGAGTTAACACATTTGAATTATTAATAATTTCTGTAAAAATTTTGGCAGAGTGCCATCTGTATTTTGGACAAAACAGTTCTTCAAAAACCTGTAAAAAGCACTTCAATATTTTTCTCAATCTCAAACTCCAACATAATTCAACACAATACGTTTTTCAACTCAAATCCACAATAATTTTTCAAAGACTGAGATTAAAGAAATACAGTACAAATTTTACAAGCCAAAATAACTCATCATTTACTTTACAACTTCAATGTACAATTTTAATTTACAACTGCTCAAAACCAAGAACAATATATACATACAGTGAACATACATGTAACACCCTCCCTGTAGCAACTCCGTACATTCTACTATTTCGGTGACCAGTGTCAGACTGGATAGCTAGAACGTTCGGAAAAATATTTAAACTAAAGTGAGGAACCATAATTAACTCAAATATTAATAAGGAAAATTTAGAAAAAATTTTAGAAATAAAATACAACCAAGTAAAATGAGTCGATGCCCAAGCGATGGGTAACCCAGTGGGAAGTTGCGGTTCTCACAACTAGGAGCCCTAGACCCGAGAGAAAATTCATAAAATAATTTTTGGGACTCCAGAGAAGGGTCATTGAGGTTCCTATGCCATTAGAATTCCAAGAAAATATTTAGAAAAATTTTTCAATCGGTACAGACAATTTTGGCCTGTTGAGCCAAACGGAGGGCATTTTGGTCATTTCGCCTTCAGAGGTGATTTTTGGCCGACTTGGCCAGTTAAGTAAATAATTATTATAATATAAAATTTGAATAAATAATGCTAAAAATTAAATTGAAAATGAGTAGAGAAGAGAAGAAAAAAAATAGAAGAAAATACCAATTATGACATCATATGATGTCATTAAACACTTACCCATCAATCATATTTAATCAACACTTAAATTAACTAATAAAATGTGGATAGAATACAGCAAAAAACTCATAAAAATCCAGCAGCCCATAACCTTCCCGTATCCCTCAAACTCCATAACCATTCCACCATTGAAAGCTTACCAAAGCTTTATAACCCACCCAAATCTCACTTAAAACCCTAAGTCCACTTCAATAAAATTTGTCTCTACATCTTAAGCAAGTATTTGGCTGCTAAGAAAGCCAAAGAAAGTGAAGAATTAACAAGAGAAAATTCTGCCCTACTAAGGTTAGTGCCATATACTTTGCTTTTATACCTTTCTAATCATGAATTTGAGTTAAGTTGAAAATTTGATGAAAATTGAATTAATGAAGCATGGTTATATTTCATGAAATTTTGGAAGCCTTGACATGAGTTAGAGTTAGGAGAATTCTTTGGTTAAAGTAACATATTAGCTGCCCCTCTTATAAATTATATGATTAGTATAGCAAATTAGGAGTAAGATGCATGAATTAGAGGCTTGGACAATTAGGGTTAGGGTTTTGAAATTTAATTTTGGTGGATGATGAAAATGGACACAAAATAAAGTTTTAATGGTCAATTAGTGACCATTTGAGTTAATTTGACCATAACTTGGAGTGAATTGTAGCATTAGAAAACTGATTTGGTATGCTGCCTAGTGAGACTTGCAGGGTGACTGTGAGTCCAGCCTGTTTGGATAGCCACAACTTGGGCTGTGTAGGTTCAATTGGTATTTGGCCAATTGTACATGAAACTAGACACATAATGGCACAACTTTGGTGAAGAAACCATGCCCAAAATACCAAACCAAGTGGACCAAAAACTTGCCTCAATCCGGGTGTCCTGTAACCAGTTTCTGCAGAATGACTAAATGAACAGTGATTGTTCATTTGGCCATAACTCAGTGTAGAATGGCCCAATTGATCTGAAATTTTACCAGCAACAAGCTGAGATACAGACCAAAAACTTTCATGAAGGAACCTACCCCAAATTATGACCAGAACCTATTCAACAAGAGAGTGGAAGTTACTGTTTACTGCACTGTAGATATGGTCAGTTCTGAAATTTTTCAATCCGGCCAGTTGTGGTTTTTGGACCATAACTTGAGCTACAAAACTCCAAATGGAGTGATTCAAAAAAATAAATTTAACTAGAAAAAATAAGGAACAACTTTCATGCTTATCATTTTCTCAAATTCCCACTGCAACAGTAACTAATGGAACAGTAAAAATAGGGTATAAAAACCGAAAATTCTGCTCTATTAATTTTAAGCTTAGAAATGGTATTAGTAATCAATGCCAACAAATTTTGAATGCAAAACGTGGTATGTTGGGAGTGTTAAAACCAATGTACCTATTTTCTATACAAAATTCAATATTTTTGTTAACTAATGAAGGGAATAGTAACACCAAAACTTGAAATTCAAAAATTGAAAGATTCCAAAGTGACAAATGCCCTAGTATACCTAACAAGATTGGTTTGGATAGTTTGGCATGCCAATAGGGTTCAGTTAGCAGTACTGCACATGGCATTATGCCATTCTGTGATTTCATGGCTTTTAGCCATTCTGACCTTGTATTGAAATTTGGCCTAGTGCCTGATGTTATTACAGCTTATTAGCTGTTTTGTTGCACACCGGGAGATACATATGTGACCGATGGTGTGACGGCGAGTACTTGATACCCGGTGCGGTTACCCGTTTATCGATCCGATCGTCAAGATAGGTTACTTGGGTAACCAAAAAAAATGAAAGTGGATAAATTTAACGAAATAATGAATATAACAAGTACACAATAAGTAAGACTACAAATACTCATTGAAAATTTATTTGCAATAAGACATCGATACATTCACTGCATATTTATTTTTTTGTTATTTCTTTGTATTTTATTATTGGCACCACTAAGCATTATTGCTTAGCGCGTTGCTTTTGCCACGCGTAGGTTCTGGAGATACTGACCGAGAGCCCAGTAGACCACAGACTGGGTGAGACCTCCTGCAGCTCTGCATAGTGTCCGTGTCACCTCACCATCTTCAGTGCATAGTAGGACTTTTGGTATTTTGTAACTAACTTTTATTTTCTTTTGTGTAATTGAAACTTATGTAATGTATTTTGATGTTCATGTAAATAATGGAAATTGTGTTTGTGAATGGAAAAGTGAATATTTATTTATGACTTTTACATGATTATTACATGAGATGAATGATTGAGAAATGGAAATATTGTTGAAAAACATATTGAGATTTTGATATTGGAGTTTGAGAATGATTGAATATGATTATTGGAAGTGTTTTTCACAGGTTCCGAAGAATTGTTTTCTCCATTTTTAGCCGGTACTCTGCCGGATTTTCTATAAAATTTTCGGAACCTCAAATAAATTATAATTTCAATAAATGACTTAAATGAATTATATTTCATAAATTATATTCAAAACTATGATAAAATTAAATTAAGGAAGAATAAAAATAATTGAGATAAAGTAGAGTGTTCCGGTACACCGTGTGACATATCTTACTCGGATATACTGTAGACGGGTAAGGGGTGTCACATTTAGTGGTATCAGAGCACGGTTTAGGCGTTTCTGGGCCTAGATTGAGTCCATACCATGCATTGCATTTATAAGAGTCGAGGTGACACTAATGCAGATCTGTTTATCTTTGTTATTTTGAATAGGATATGGACCCTACATCTCAGAGAGCAGTTGAGGAAGAAGTGGAGAGTCATGCTCCACCTGCAGCAGCTGAGACTGGGGGTAGGGGAGAACCTGCTCCGCCAGCTCAAGCAGAGCCTACTAAGCCTCCACAGGCCGTGTTCCAACAAATGGTCGAATTCTTCAAACAAATGGCTGGGGTAATGCCACCACCACCACCTCCACAATCGAAATCACACCTGGAAATACTAAGAAAATTTGGAGCAGTGGACTTCTTTGGCAAGAGAGAAGATGATTCTGTTGCAGCCGAAAATTGGTTGAACAGAACAGGCAGAGTTTTAAAATAACTCCACTGCACTCCAGAGCAAAATCTAGAAGCTGCTGTATCTTTGTTGCAAGATGATGCATATGAATGGTGGGATACGGTGTCCAGTGAAGTACAGCCAGAAATAATAACTTGGGACTTCTTCATCTCCGAATTCAAGAAGAAATATGTGGATAGTGTATACCTGGAAGAGAAAAGAAGAGAGTTCATTAATTTGAGGCAGAGACAGTTGACAGTGGCCGAGTATGAAAAAGAATTTGTCAGATTAAGCCGCTATGGGAGGGAGATAGTCCCTAATGAGGCCGAAAGGTGTAAGAGATTTGAAAAGGGATTAAATGACAACATAAAGATTATGATCACTGCCTTGGGAATCACCGACTTCACCAAGTTAGTGGAAGCTGCAATAAAAGTTGAAAAAGTAAGAATAAGTGAGCAGACCAGAAGAGAGAGACAGCAGAAGAGGGGCCCAGGTTAGTCTAGTTCATCTCCTGCATTTGGGAAGAAGTTTAAGGGTCCACCTGCACAGAGTTCAGGTCAACCACAAGATCAGGGTCAGTCTTAGGGGCCCAGGCCACAGTTTACCCCTAGGAGAGGTCAGTCCACACCATCAGTGGGCAGCTCTCCAGGGATGGGGTTCAGGGGACCAGCCCTAGCAACTTCTGCATGTCCACATTGCCTGAAGTGGCATAAGGGGGAGTGTTGGAGAGTGGCGGTGCTGCTAAGGTGTGGGTCGACGAGCATCGGTGAGGAACCGTCCACGCAGAACTACTACAATTGCTCCAACACAAGCGAGCATGACACTGCTCTGCACCACAAAAGGGAAGGAAATCGGCAAATCGAAGGCGGTGGGACCATCACGAGGCTCGCATCGAGCCAGAGAGGCACGAGAGCGGACCACTGCGAGCCTATGCCGTGAGAGCCGGGAGGAGCAAGATGCCCTGGGCGTCATCGAGTACGTTCTCCCTCTACAATACATCTGTGCATGCATTGGTGGATCCAGGATCCACTCATTCATACATCTGCATCAACCTACCCGTAGAAAGGGGGATACTAGTAGGGGAGAGTGACCAAGACATTCTGGTCACTAATCTGTTGGGCCACAATGTAGTGGTGAACAAAGTGTACAAGGGTTGCCCGTTAAGGATTCAAGGGTATGAATTCTCGGCAGATCTAATTGAGTTGCCCTTCCACGAGTTTGACGTGATTTTGGGAATGGACTGGTTGTCACGTCATTAGGCAATAGTTGATTGTAAACTGTAGAAGATTTCTTTGAAAACTCCTGAGGGTAATGAGATCACTGTTGTGGGTGAAAGGACAGATTTCTTGTCCAATGTTATCTCAGCCACAGTTGCAAGAAGAATGATGAGAAAAGGTTGTGAAGCTTACCTAGCACACGTGGTTGATACTAGGCAAGTTCATATAACATAAATTTGATCAAATAACTGAGTAACACAGTTTTGCCAATCAATAACACAATTTGATCAAATAACTGAATAACACGGTTTTGCCAATCCATAACACAATTTGGTCAAATAACTGAATAATACAGTTTTGCCAATCAATAACACCATTTGATCAAATAACTGAATAATACAGTTTTGCCAATCAATAACACAATTTGATCAAATAACTGAATAATACAGTGTTGCCAATCAATAACACAATTTAGGCCATGACATAATTTTTCCACACATGCCGTGTTGTACACCACGACAAGACAAACTCACCCCAACAATCGAAATTAATGAGGGAGGAAGCTAGCTGAATAATGAGTACTCATCCACACTCACCTCAGATTGGGAAGTCAAAAAGGGAGGAACATAATCACACTCACCCTAGACTGATAAGTCAAAGAGGGAGGAATATATCACACTCACCCCATAAATGGAGGAGGAACATAGTAACAGTGTCATGCCAAGTGTGAATCAAAACAATTTCAAATCACAATATTTCATACAAACTATAAATCATATTTTATCTCAAAATTTCCATTTGCAAAGTTGGCAATACAATAAGTTCCAAATAATATTCCCAAAACCAAAGCAATCAAAAATTATTCATAACTCATTTCTCCAAATAAATTTGCTAGTAAAAGCAGTGAATATAAAAGTATTGTGCACGGACACAATTTAAAACTATAATGTTTAATTAAATTTTTAAGTAGAAAATAAGAAGTCAAAATTATTGTGCACAAACACAATTTAAAACAATAACGTACAAATAATCATAATTTATTTCAATTGAAAAATTCAAAAGAAATAAATATAGTGCACAAACCTCTGATAACTGTCTCCTGGCCTTGACTCAGTGTTTCCTTCCCTTTCCCTGAGTCTTTGCTAACTGAGAAACACAATTTGAAGTGTTTCAGTACTTATTTAAACTGTCTCTAACGATAATGCTTAATAATTAATTCATTGAATTCTATTATTTGCTTAGTCAACCTAATATGTCGACCCTCGATGCATTCTAGGTAAATTAGGTTTTAATGTTACCAATATGTCACATTCGATAGTCTTTTAGGGTTGGTACATGTTACTAAATTCATTTCTATGTATCTTGCATTTTCTTTCAATTTGCTAGATTCCGGGATACTAGTTTGACCTAGCCGGATGACCTAGTTCCCTAGGTTTTCGGGTTTCGGTCAAAACTACAAACTTGTAGATCTATGTCTTATTGCACGTGGGGCAAAATTTCAGGTCATTCTGAGTTATGTAGACCAAGTTATGGTCATTTTACTATTGCTGGTCAAAATACATCAAAATTGGTCACTTTAGGTCACTTTAGGTCAATTTTGGTTCGGCCAATTTTTGGACCCGAACTTTTGCAAGCTGTTTGACTTGCTTATGGTCATTTCTAGGCTTTTTTTTCTTCATAAGACTTGTAGATATGGGTCTTAACTACTCATGGTCAAAATTTCAGGTCAATTAGACCTGTTTTGAGTGAGTTATGGCCTAAACACTAACTACTGCCCAAATGGTCAATTTTCAGGCCTTATTTGCACTTAATCCGGATTTGGTCATTTTTCAAGCTACCTTGCAAGCAGAATTTTGGCAGGCTTCCTTCATGAAAGTTGGCACATTTTGTGCCTAGTTTCACCTCCAATTGGTCTCATACCAATTGGAGCTACACACTTAAGGTTCTAGGCCCAAAACACAAACTGCCCTATTGCATTTTGTTTATACTCATCAAGATCACCTTTAACCCTTACCAAACTTCACCTTCATGCCATTTCTGGTTTGTACCCTAACCTAAACATATTTCACAACATTTTATTGATCATTTTGGCAGCTTACAATCACATTCAACATACCCAAAAAGTTCAGAATTTATCAAACTCATTTACAACAATTTAACTACCTATTCATGCTCATTTACATGTCCAACTTCACACCATCACACATATACCCAAACTGCCATCACAACTAACACAATTCAACATTAATATTCCATCATCCAAACATGAAATAACATCCTTATGGTTCACCCAACCAGGCTACCAATTCATGCATTACATTCCATTAATTCCCAAGCTTCAAATTTCAAATACACATCCACATATACTAAGTATACATCACCCAAATAATTTCCTACACACATATACATTTAATCAATCCTTTAATCTACCATTTAGAAGTAAGAATAAGCTGTCCTCAAAGTGTTTCCATGGCTGCCAAAAGTACACATCCCCTTTAAACATCAAACCTCAAAAATTTCTCCATAAATCAAGTACCCATAACATCCTTACAAACTTTAATAAAACAATAATCAAAAACTCAAACTTACCACTTTGGAAATTCTTCAAAACTCCACAAAAACTTTCATTTCTTGCTGCCTATCTACTGCCCATGGTGTGAGGATCATTTTTCATGAAGACACTTGCAAAAAATCAAGGCTTGATCATGGAGAACTTGAGATCCATGCATGGTGTGGCCATGGAGTTTCTTTGGGAGAAATCTTCACTTCGGCAATGGAAGGGAATGAAGGTTGAAGATGAGTTTACAGATTTGTTAGTGGATTTACACCTGCCCATTTATTGGTTGTTTAACCCCATAGTGCTCCACTCACCATAAATAATGATATTATATGTTTAAATGTGTTAATTACTCAATTTGAATCCCATTTTTGCTATTTACATTAGGTACCACTAATTAAATTTTTCATGACATTTTCCAAATATAATATCATGTATTTTCAATGGACATTTAGGTCAAAAGACAACTCGGGATGTCAAATGCCCACAATACCCCTGTTCGGGTTGCATTTCAGATTTTTCGGTAACACCGGGTTTTGTCCGTTTTTCGATTTCTCACTTTTCTTTGTACTAATTAATTAATTTTTCTTTGATATTTCTAATGGTATTTATACTTCAATAGGTGTTTATTTAAGTCTTAAAAATAATTTCCAAGGTTTCCCGCAGTCCAGGGCTAGTCAACGATCCACGCCGTGACTTCCCAGTGCGGTCACCCATCGCTAAGGTTCTCGGCTCGCTTAACTTGGTTGTATTTCTTTACTATTATTTTTCCTTTGTTTTTCTTGTGTTTAATTTTCTTGTATTTCATTATTTTATGTCTCCTCACTCATATCGAAGTGTAGTTCTAGGCATCCTAGCTGTCCGGACAACACTGGTCACCGGAATAGTAGAACGCACTATCGAACTTATAGGTGTTACAAAATCGAGATCACTGCCTCTTACTTCGACCCTGAGTCTGACCCTGAGACTCCTTGGGCTTCTTTCTACCAGTGGCTACTAAACTAGACTGACCGAATCTAGAACCCCTCTTACGCTGCCTGTCCCTCTTGGACTGCTCCTCATCTCTGACTCTCTCAACATCTAAAGCTGATGCTACTAACAGGGAGAAGTCTATGAAGTGGTGAGATGTGACTATCAGTCTGATGTTGTCATTTAATATATCCTCAAACCTCCTACATTTATCAACCTCTGTGGGCATTATCTCCAATACATATCCACTAAGTCTCATGAATTCCCGCTCATATTCGGATACTGTAAGCTGTCTCTTCTCTCCGTGCCAGAAATTCTCTCCTTCTGACCTCTAAATATACATGGATGATATATTTCTTTTTGAACTCTGCCAAAAAGAAATTCTAGGTGATTTGTGCAGGCTGTATCACTCTCGACACTGCCACCCACCACTGATACGCATCCTCCTGAAGTAGTGATAGAGCACACTTCAACTGCTGCTGTAGGGTACAGTGTAGCTGCTACAATACTCTCTCTGTCCTCTCCAGCCAATACTCTGTGGCAGCTGTATCATCCTTCTTCTTACCCTTGAAGTCAACTGCCCCATATTTTCGCAGTCTCTCCAATGGGGACCTGTATACAGGTTGCAGCTGTAGAGGTGGTGGTGGCTGTACAGGTGGTGGTGGCTATGGCTGAGGTTGTGGAGGTGGAGGTGGCTGTGGCTGAGGTATGGCTCCAGTAACCTGATGGAGCAACTGTGTCATCTATTCTAGGAAGGCCTAATGTGCTCTACCTGCAGCACCCAAAGATGACTCGGCTTTGCTGCTTTGCTCCCTACTAGGAGCAGGTGCGGGTGCGTGACTCTCTACCTCCTCTTCGATCGGTCTAGGAGACCCGAGCTCTAAAGGATCAGATGCCATTGATCCTATAAAATAGACAAAGAACATATCTACATTAGTATCACCTCGACTCTAATTAAAGGCTCATACATGTTATGCAAACTATTTCTTTCTATCTATCTAGGTCTAGGACCACCTAAACCATTGCTCTGATACCACTAAATGTGACGCCCCTTACCCATCTACAGTGTAGCCGAGTAAAGTGAGCCACATTCGGTGCCGGAGCACCCTATCTTATCTTATCCTGTCCATTTTTAATTTTAAATTTCATAAAAAATATGTGGTAAAATTTTTTTTATTATTTTTTTATCACAATTTATTTCTGTGGAGACCCAGACAGAGTCTCCTCTGTTTTATTAGCTTATGACAGGATCCAATATTTACCTGTCAAAAATAATTTCATATCTATCTCATATTTTCATATGTCATATCATATCATTTCTGCTCATACAATTTCAAGAAAATATATTTTTCATTCATTCATTCATATGTAAATTTATATACAAAAGTTCACAAGCTTAATTTACAATCCAAAATATAATTACAATTTATTTATAATGTTCAAAATGAGTTACACTGTATCTACTTATGTATAATAAATAAAATACAAAATCTAATAACATGGGCTCTACCAAAATAAATACTGCTGAGGTAACTAACAGATACTGTCAGATGTGGTCAATCTCTGTCAAGGCACTACTGCTGTGATTGCTGCTGTGGCTATGTCTGGTCTTCAGTACCTATGTAACACCCCTCACCCGTTTACAGAATAGCCGAGCAAGGCGTGCTACACGGCTTGCCGGAACACCTAGTCTATGATTATTTCATTTCCTGAACTCAATTTAATTTTAGGAAGTCTTTTATGTAATATTCATATCATGCTGATACTATTTTCATACTTTGATAAAATCAGTGTTTCAAGATTGATAATAAAAATTTGGCAAGGTGTCGTATGTATTTCGGACAAACTGTCCTTCCAAACCTGTTAAAAACAGTTCAATATGATAATATCAAAATCTCAAATATTTCACAGTCTCTATTTCTCAGTAAAGTCAATAGACTTTTCTGATCATTAAATGATTCCATAATCTGATCCATAATAATTTAAATATATCCAGAAAATCTCCATGTTATTTAATATGTACAAGATATTACAAACTTTAGGGCTTTCATAATATTACAAAATACAAGGCCAAATTTAAAAAATACAACAAAAGTACAAAATACAAGATATCCTAAGTCCTACCATGTATGCAATGCAGTGCAGATGACTCTAGACTCCTGTGCAGATCTGATGTCTCACCCGGTCGTAGGTCTGCTGGGCTCCCCAGTTGTGTCTCCAATACCTACGCATTACAAAAGCAACGCGCTAAGCAATTTTGCTTAGTGGTGCTAAATATAAAGAAATATACACTAAAATAAAGTAAATATAGTGTTTACGAATTTTTGGTGGTGCTGTATGTCAGTAGACTAGATTTAGCTATTTGAATTTAATAGTACTTGAATTACTACCCGTGTAGCCTATACTCACCAGACTGGATAAAAGGATATACTGGCACTGGGTACCTAGTACCTCAGGCCGTCACACCATTGATCACAAAGTGTCTCCCGGTGTGTAAATAGTGTGGCTAAGAAGCCATATAGTCAATCTGGCGATAAGCCAAGAATAAATACACAATATGTATAGCCGTAGGCTATTAAAATCACAGTGCTGCATAATAAGCCGTAAAAACACAGTATGGCATGAAGCCATTTACAGAACAGCTGTCAGAATCCTATTGGCATGCTAACCTATCCATACTAGTCAACTAGGCAAACTAGGGCACATTATAAATTAATTGTTTAATTCTTCAATTTTTAGAGTTTACTAACTATTATATAATTCACAAGTCAATGCATATGTTGAACTTTTTAGGTAATATGGATAAGTTGTTTCTAGCATCAATATGTCACAATTTATATCTCAATATGCTGCCAATATAGTGCAATTTACCATTTTTACAAGTTAGCATTCATTGCCAAAATGCTTCAAGCATCATTGTATGTAAAATGTCAAATTCTTAATTTTTGTGTGCTAGATCGGTCTGCCTTAAAGTCCTATTTCTCTTGATTTTTAGCTTCTGGTCAAAGAAGAAAAATTATAGCTCTATGTCTTATTGCATGCGAGGAAAAATTTCAGATCATTCTGAGTTGTATAGACCAAGATATGGTCAATTTACTAAAGCTGGACAGATTGCACCTTTAGTACAAAATTTGGTCAATTTTAGGTCACTTTTGGTTCGGCAGTTTTTGTACCCGAATTTGTGGAAGCCATTTGACTTGGTTCTGGCCATTTCTGGGCTTTGATGTCTTCATAAGAATTGTAGATCTATGTCTAAGCTAACCATGGTAAAAATTTTAGGTCAATTGGACCTGTTTTGAGTGAGTTATGGTCATCCCAAGGACTACTATTTATATGGTCAAAAATCTGGGTTGCAAGGTTGCTATTCCGGATTTGGTCATTTTTAAGGTCAGTTTCTAGGCAGAATTTTGGCAACATTTCTAGATGAAAGTTGGCCTATTTGGTGTCTAGTTTCACCTCCCCATTGGTCTCATTCCAATTGGGTTCACAGTTTGGCACTTATGGCCTAATTTAAGTACTGCCTTCAATACATAACCTGCACAAAGCACATACACTTCCAATTTGATATTCCTTCTCCTCCTCATTACTTCAATATTCAATCAATAACACTTTCATATATATATTGTACACAATTCTAGCAATAATTTTGGGTAGAATATTCAAGTTCTCAATGCACACAATTCACCATTAAGTTCAACATTCACTTCCACCAAAATTCAATATATCTCAATGTCAATATTACACATACACTTTAACATAATCATACTTCAATATCACTTACACTTGTTGCCCACAATTTAACATTAGCATATTTCATTAATAACTACATGTTCACACACAAATTCATGGTTTAATAGGCTGCCAAATATGGCAGTTTGCCCAAAGTATTAAGGTTCCATTACACACCCTTAATTCAAGCACTACATGCACATACTTAGATTTTAACTTACTACTTCCTCCATTTAAGTTATTCAACCTTAGTTTCCTTCCATTAGAGGTAAGAAAAATTCAACTACAACATATATTCATGGCTGTCGAAAATGGACCATTTCATTTCTCAAGATTTTCTTCATTTCTCTTCACCAAAATACTCACCTCAACCTAAACACAAGGTTTACTAAAGCAAGGGAGAGGTTTTAGACACTTACCACTTTTGAAGCTTATCAAAACTTCACTAAATCTTGTTTTTCTTGTTGCCAATATCTTTCCCAAGGTAAGTAGGCAAGCTTTAATGAAGGAATCGAGAGGAAAGGATGGCTTGATCAATAGTGCATGGTGATGGAGGGAGTTTGGCCATGGTGGACTTCCATGGAGGTTCAATTTGGCCAAAGCTTTAAAGGTTGAAGATGAAGATGATAATGAGTGCAATCTGCTATCCCAAAGCATATTTTAGTGTCCCAATATTCAAGTTAGTGGAGCACTAAGTTCATTTTAATGTTTAATTAGTTAAAGTTTCCTTATTTGCTCATTTAGCTCCATTCTTTTACTATTTACATATTGTATCACAATTTAATTTTTCATGACATTTATAAAGTGTAATATCATTTATTTTTAATGGACATTGAGGTCAAAAGGCAGCTCTAGGTGTCAAATGACCAAAATACCCCACTTCGGGTTATATTCCTAATTTTTCGGTAACACCGATTTTTGTCTGTTTCTCGATTTTTCGTTTTTCTTTGTACTAATTTATTAATTTTTCTTTGATATTTCTAGTGTCAATTACATTTCAATAAACCTTTATTTATGCCTCAAAATTAAATTCTGAGGGTTTCCCGCAGTCCTGGGGTTGGCAACGGCTTTCCCAGTGTCATCACCCATCACTGTGGTGCCGGCTCATTTAACTTAGCTTCATTTTTTCTCTTTCATTTTTCTTTGATTTTTTTTGTATTTTATTTTTATCTATTTCATCATTATATGTCTGTTCACTATCACCGAAGTGTAGTTCCAGACATCCTAACTTGTCTGGACTATTATTTGACCACTAGAGCAATAGAACGTATAGAATACGTACAGTGGGGATGTTACAACTCTTCCCCTCTAAATAAAAATTTCGTCCTCGAAATTTCCTAATGTGAAGAGCTGAGGGAACTGTTGTCTCATTGTCTCCTCGCTCTCCCATGTTGCCTCTTCCGTGTTGTGGTGTCTCCATAGGATTTTCACTAGTGGAATTGTCTTATTTCTGAGCTCTTTTACATCTCGTGTCAAGATTTTAATTGGTTCTTCTTCATATGTCAGGTCAGGTTGTACCACAATTTCTTCTGCTGAGATGATATGTGAAGGATCTGATCTGTATCTTATGAGCATCGAGACATGGAACACATTATGTATCTTGTCCAGCTCAGGTGGTAAGGCTAATCGGTAGGCTACTGGTCCCACACATTCAATAACTTCATATGGGCCAATGAACCTAAGGCTTAATTTTTCCTTTTTCCCAAATCTCAACACTTTCTTCCACGGTGATACTTTGAGAAATACCTTCTCGACAACTTCATACTCAATGTCTTTTCTCCTCAAGTCAGCATAAGATTTCTGTCGGTCTGAGGCAACTTTCAAATTGGCCTTTATCAGTTTCACCTTTTCTTACATGCATTTTTATCAGTGCGGCCCCACTAGCTTATCTTCACCCAATTCAGTCCAACATACAGGTGTTCTGCATTTTCTCCCATACAGTGCTTCATAGGGTGCCATTTGTGTTCTAGCTTGATAGCTATTATTATATGCAAATTCTGCTAGTGGAAGGTATCTGTCCTAACTTCCCTCAAACTCAATAATACAACTTCTCAACATATCCTCGAGTACCTATCACACATATTCAGTTATTACTATCATTATTATCAGTTTATTGTTTGCAATAACTCAATGAGTTTTAAAATTTACCTAGATTATTCTTTCTGACTGTCCATCTGTCTGAGGATGAAAAGCCATACTAAAATGGAGTTGTGTGCCCAAGGATTCTTGTAATTTCTTCCAAAATCTAGATGTAAACCTCGGGTCTCTATCAGATATAATGGAAAGTGGAATTCCATGTAGTCTAATTATCTCACTGATGTACAATTCTGCTAGCTTTTCCAGTGAGTAGTCAGTTCTGACTGGCAGAAAATGTGATGATTTGGTCAACCTATCCACAATCACCCATACTGTATCATGCTTCTTCTGAGTGAGAGGTAGACCACTGACAAAGTCCATAGTGACTCGGTCCCATTTCCATTCAGGTATGTTTATGGGCTATAATAAACCTGATGGAACTTGATGTTCTGCTTTGACTTGCTGACATGTCAAGCATCTAGTTACATAGTCAACTATGTCCTTCTTCATACCTGGCCACCAGTATCGGAGTTTCAAGTCATGGTACATTTTTGTGCTTCCTGGGTGCATAGCATACACACTGTTATGTGCTTCTTTCAGAATACTGGTTTTCAACTCTTTATCATCTGGTACACATACTCTTTCTTTATAGTATAGGCACCCATTTTCTTTCACTTCATATTCAGTTTTCTTCCCCTCAGTGATTTTACCCATAACAGCCATTAATTTCTCATCTGTCTTCTGCCCATCCTGTATCTGTTGTAACAGATTCGGCTTCACTTGCAACTTAGCCAAAATAACTCCATCATGAGTTAAGGACAGTTGGGCATTCAGAGATCTTAATGCTACAATAGATTTTCTGCTTAAAGCATCAGGGACTACATTTGCCTTCCCAGGGTGGTAGTCAATCACACAATCATAACCTTTCAGGAATTCAATCCATCGCCTCTGTCTCAAATTAAGTTCCTTCTGAGTTGGCAGATACTTCAGACTCTTATGGTCTGTGTATATGTAGCATTTTTCTCCATACAAGTAATGCCTCCATATCTTCAATGCGAAGATAATTGCTGCTAACTCTAAATCATGAGTAGGGTAATTCTTTTCATGTGGCCTTAACTGCCTGGAAGCATATGTGACCACTTTCCCTTCTTGTATGAGTACACACCCTAACCTATTGTGTGAGGCATCACTGTAGACTACAAAGTCTTTTCCAGACATTGGCTATGTTAACACTGGTGCCTTTGTCAACATAGCCTTCAGCCTCTCAAAACTGGCTTGACACTTGTCATTCCAGTCAAATTTTCATATTCTTGTGTAGTAATTTGATCATTGGAGCAGCTATCAGGGAAAATCCCTTTACAAATCTTCTATAATATCCAGCTAACCCCAAGAAACTTCTGATCTCAGTTGTATTTCTGGGAGGCTTCAATTCCATCACTGCTTCAATCTTCTTGGGATCCACTCTAATCAGTTCAGCTAATACTATATGTCCAAGGAATGCAATCTCATTCAACCAGAACTCACACTTGGACAATTTAGCATACAATTTCTTCTCTTTTAGAGTTTGCAGAACAATTCTCAAATGCTCATCATGTTCTACTTTATCCTTGGAATACACTAGGATGTCATCAATGAAGACCACTACGAACCGATCTAAGTATGGATGGAAGATACAGTTCATAAGGTCTATGAATGCTGCTGGAGCGCTTGTTAACCCAAATGGCATCACCAGGAATTCATAATGCCCATATCGGGTTCTAAATGCAGTCTTAGGCACATCTGCATCCTTAACCCTTAGCTGAAGATACCCTGATCTGATATCAATCTTAGAAAACACACCGGCTCCCTTTAACTGATCAACAGATCGTCAATTCTAGGCAACGGATACTTGTTCTTCACTGTTACTCTGTTTAACTGCTAGTAGTCAATACATAACCTCAATGTCCCATTTTTCTTCTTTACAAATAGTATCGGAGCTCCCCACGGTGACACACTGGGGCGTATGAACCCCTTGTCTAGTAATTCTTATAGCTGGATTTTTAACTCTTTCAATTCAGCAGGTGCCATCCTATACGAAGCAATTGAAATCGAAGCTGTACCCGACATAATCTCAATAGCAAATTCAACTTCCCTTTCTGGTGGTAAACTAGGCAATTCCTCAGGAAATACCTCAGAGAAATCCCTTACTGTGGGTATGTCAGACAAGTTAAGTTTACCCTACCTAGTGTCAACCACGTATGCCAGATAGGCTTCACACCCTTTTCTCAACCATCTCCTTGCAACTGTAGCTGAGATGATATTGGACAAGAAATCTGTCCTTTCACCCACTACTATTATTTCTTTGTTCTCAGCAGTTTTCAGATAGATTCTCTTCAATTTACAATCTACTATTACCTGATGATGGGATAACCAGTCCATTCCCAAAATCACATCAAACTCATGGAAAGGCAGTTTGATTAAGTCTGCTGAGAACTCTTTCCCTTGAATCTTCAATGGACAACCCTTATACACTTTATTTACTACCACACTGTGGCCTAGCGGATTTGTGACCAGAATGTCTTGGTCACTTTCCTCTACTAGTATTCCCTTTTCTACGGGCAGCTTGATACAAATATATGAATGAGTAGATCCAGGATCCACTAATACATGCACAGAAGTATTATTGAGGAGGAACGTACCCTTGCTGACATCTGGAGCATCCTGTTCCTCCTGTGCCCTTACAGCATAGGCTCTGGCTGGTTTTCTGCCTTCTGCTCTCTCCACAGATTTTGATATAGGTTTCTGTGAAGTACCGGCTGCCTCAGCCTTACCCGGCCTTCTACCCCTTGGAGCTGGAGGGGCAGGCCTATCAGTTGATACTGGAGTGGATGTAGCAGTTCTACGAGGACAATCTCGGACTAGGTGGTCTGTAGATCCACACCGTAAACAAGCACCTATCATCCTCCAACATTCACCCTTATGCCATTTTTGGCAATGTGGGCAAGCAATGACATCGTTGGGACTGGTCCCTGCACTGTCCCCCGGAGAGCTAGCCATTGAAGGGGTGGACTGGCCTCTCCTTGGTGCAAACTGAGATTTGGGCCTCTATGACTGACCCTAACTTGGTGCTCTACTGAAACTCTGAGTAAGCGAACCTCTGAATTTCTTACTAGGGGCAGAAGATGTACTGTCGACCTCGACCTCTTTTCTCTCTGTCCTTCTTCGTTTCTACTCATTCATTCTAACTTTTTCAACCTTCAGTGCAACTTCCACTAACTTGGCAAACTCTGTAATCCCCAAGGCTGTAATCATTACTTTAATGTTATCATTGAGTCCTTCCTCAAATCTCTTGCATCTCTCTGCCTCATTAGGGACTATTTCCTGCCCATAGTGGCTCAATCTGACAAATTCTCTTTCATATTCAGCTGTCAGCTGTCTCTGGCGTAGGGTAATAAACTCCCTTCTCTTCTCTTCCAGGTATACACTGCCCACATACTTCTTTCTGAACTCAGTGAGAAAGAAATCCCAAGTTATCTGTTCTAGCGGCACCTCGCTAGTTACTGTATCCCACCATTGGTATGCATCATCTTGTAGTAGTGATATAGCACCTTCCAAATTCTACTCTGGAGTACAATGAAGTTATTTCAAGACTCTTCCAATTCTGTCCAACCAGTTTTCAGCTGTGACAGAATCATCTTCCCTTTTGCCTAGAAAATCCACTGCTCCAAACTTCTTGAGTCTCTCCATGTGAGATTTTTGATGTGGAGGGGGTGGTGGTGGCATAACTCCTGCCATCTGTCTAAAGAACTCAGCCATTTGCTGAAATGTGGCTGGTGCACCTGGTACTGGTGGAGCAGGTTCCCTCCTGTCTCCTGGTTCAGTTATAGATGGAGCATGACTTTCCACTTCCTCATCGACCGCTCTCTGTGATGAGGAGTCCATATTCTGATCAAAATAACAAAACAAATCAAAAGATCTGCATTAGAGTCATCTTAACACTTACAATGCAATGCATGATATGCAATCTATCTAGGTCCAGAAACGCCTAAACCGTGCTCTAATACCACTAAATGTAACACCCCTCACTCGTCTACAGAATAGCCGAGCAAGGCATACTACACGGCGTGCCAGAACACCTAGTCTATGATTATTTCATTTCCTGAACTCAATTTGATTTTAAGAAGCCTTTTATGTAATATTCATATCATGCTGATACTATTTTCATACTTTGATAAAATCAGTGTTTCAAGATTGATAATAAAAATTTGGCAAGGTGCCGTCTATATTTCGGACAAACTGTCCTTCCAAACCTGTTGAAAACAGTTCAATATGATAATATCAAAATCTCAAATATTTCACAGTCTCTATTTCTCAGTAAAGTCAATAGACTTTTACAGTCATTAAACAGTTCCATAATACAGTCCATAATAATTTAAATATATCCAGAAAATCTCCATGTTATTTAATATGTACAAGATATTACAAACTTTAGGGCTTTCATAATATTACAAAATACAAGGCCAAATTTCAAAAATACAACAAAAGTACAAAATACAAGATATCCTAAGTCCTACCATATATGCAATGCAGTGCAGATGACTCTGGACTCCTGTGCAGATCTGATGTCTCACCCAGTCGTAGGTCTGCTGGGCTCCCCAGCTGTGTCTCCAATACCTACGCGTTACAAAAGCAATGCGCTAAGCAATTTTACTTAGTGCTGCCAAATATAAAGAAATATACACTAAAATAAAGTAAATAAAGTGTTTACGAATTTTTAGTGGTGCTGTATGTCAGTAGATTGGATTTAGCTATTTGAATTTAATAGTACTTGAATTACAGCCCGTGTAGCCTATATACTGACCAGACTGGATAAACGGATATACTGGCACTGGGTATCTAGTACCTTGGGCTGTCACACCATCGGTCACAAAGTGTCTCCCGGTGTGCAAATAGTGTGGCTAAGAAGCCATATAGTCAATCTGGCAATGAGCCAAGAATAAATACACAATATGTATAGCCGTAGGCTATTAAAGTCACAGTGCGGCATAATAAGCTGTAAAAACACAGTATGGCATGAAGCCATTTACAGAACAGCTGTCAGAATCCTATTGGCATGCCAACCTATCCATACTAGTCAACTAGGCAAACTAGGGCACATTATAAATTAATTGTTTAATTCTTCAATTTTTGGAGTTTACTAACTATTATATAATTCACAAGTCAATGCATATGTTGACCTTTTTAGGTAATATGGATAAGTTGTTTCTAGCATCAATATGTCACAATTTATATCTCAATATGCTGCCAATATAGTGCAATTTACCTTTTTTACAAGTTGGCATTCATTGCCAAAATGCTTCAAGCATCATTGTATGTAAAATGTCAAATTCTTAATTTTTGTGTGCTAGATTGGTCTAGCTTAAAGTCCTATTTTTCTTGTTTTTTAGCTTCTAGTCAAAGAAGCAAAATTGTAGCTCTATGTCTTATTGCACATGGGGCAAAATTTCAGGTCATTCTGAGTTGTATAGACCAAGATATGGTCAATTTACTAAAGCTGGACAGATTGCACCTTTAGTGCAAAATTTGGTCAATTTTAGGTCACTTTTGGTTTAGCAGTTTTTGTACGCGAACTTGTGGAAGCCATTTGACTTGGTTCTGGCCATTTCTGTGCTTGGTGTCTTCATAAGAATTGTAGATCTATGTCTAAACTAACCATGGTAAAAATTTCAGGTCAATTGGACCTGTTTTGAGTGAGTTATGGTCATCCCAAGGACTACTGTTCATATGGTCAAAAATCTGGGTTGCAAGGTTGCTATTCTGGATTTGGTCATTTTAAGGTCAGTTTCTAGGTAGAATTTTGGCAACATTTCTACATGAAAGTTGGCCTATTTGGTGTCTAGTTTCACCCCCCCATTGGCCTCATTCTAATTGGGTTCACAGTTTGGCACTTATGGCCTAATTTAGGTACTGCCTTCAATACACAACCTGCACAAAGCACATACACTTCCAATTTGATATTCCTTCTCCTCCTCATTACTTCAATATTCAATCAATAACACTTCCATATATATATTGTAAACAATTCCAACAACAATTTTGGGCAGAATATTCAAGTGCTCAATGCACACAATTCACCATTAAGTTCAACATTCACTTCCACCAAAATTCAACATGTCTCAATGTCAATATTACACATACACTTTAATATAATCATACTTCAATATCACTTACACTTGCTGCCCACAATTTAACATTAGCATATTTCATTAATAACTATATGTTCACACACAAATTCATGGTTTAATAGGCTGCCAAACATGGTAGTTTGCCCAAAGCATTAAGGTTCCATTACACACCCTTAATTCAAGCACTACATGCACATACTTAGATTTTAACTTACTACTTCCTCCATTTAAGTTATTCAACCTTAGTTTCCATCCATTAAAGGTAAGAAAAATTCAACTACAACGTATATTCATGGCTGCCGAAAAATGGACCATTTCATTTCTCAATATTTTCTTCATTTCTCTTCACCAAAATACTCACCTCAACCTAAACACAAGGTTTACTAAAGCAAGGGAGAGGTTTTGGACACTTACCACTTTTGAAACTTATCAAAACTTCACCAAATCTTATTTTTCTTGTTGCCAATATCTTCCCCAAGGTAAGTAGGCAAGCTTTAATGAAGGAATCAAGAGGGAAGGATGGCTTGATCAATGGTGCATGGTGATGGAGGGAGTTTGGCCATGGTGGACTTCCATGGAGGTTCAATTCGGCCAAAGCTTTAAAGGTTAAAGATGAAGATGATAATGAGTGCAATCTGCTGTCCCAAAACATATTTTAGTGTTCCAATATTCAAGTTAGTGGAGCACTAAGTTCATTTTAATGTTTAATTAGTTAAAGTTTCCTTATTTGCTCATTTAGCTCCATTCTTTTACTATTTACATATTGTATCACAATTTAATTTTTCATGACATTTCTAAAGTGTAATATCATTTATTTTTAATAGACATTGAGGTCAAAAGGCAACTCTAAGTGTCAAATGACCAAAATACCCCACTTCGGGTTATATTCCTGATTTTTCGGTAACACCGATTTTTGTCTGTTTCTTGATTTTTCATTTTTCTTTGTACTAATTTATTAATTTTTCTTTGATATTTCTAGTGTCAATTACATTTCAATAAACCTTTATTTATGCCTCAAAATTAAATTCCGAGGGTTCCCCGCAGTCCTGGGGTTGGCAATGGCCTTCCCAGTGCGATCACCCATCGCTGCGATGCCGGCTCGTTTAACTTAGCTTCATTTTCTCTCTTTCATTTTTCTTTGATTTTTCTTGTATTTTCTTTTTATTTATTTCATCATTATATGTCTGTTCACTATCACCAAAGTGTAGTTCCAGACATCCTAACTTGCCTGGACTGTTATTTGGCCACTGGAGCAATAGAACGTACAGAATACATACAGTGGGGATGTTACAACCTACGCGATGGAAAACCAACGCGCTAAGCGAATTGCTTAGTGGTGCATAATTTTAAAGAAAAATAAATAATTAATTACAAATAATAATTCTAAGCAAATTTCCTAAATTCTAAGTCTTTACAGATTTATTTGACTTTGGGATCAATTTATTTATCAGGATCTTATCTGTGCATTTATTTCATTTTCAGTCTTTTTAAAACCATATCAGTGGCCAATTAACCTATAACAGACTATAAAGGCTGGATACACAGGAGTATACTGGTTAGATAACCATATGTCTACCCTGTATACAATTGTCATGTCAGGCACAAGGCCAACAGGCAAGCTTTTAAAGCCAGAAATGAAATTAGGCACAATGGCCAACGGGCAGGCATATAGCCTATAGAACAATCATATCAGATATATTTTGTCGATTAACGATTATTAATGTAGGCAGTACTGCTATCTGTAGTCCCTAATTGGTATACCAATCGATCCAAACTATATACATAAGCCTAGGTTTACTTTGGGCAATTAAGCATTATTAATTTCTCATTAGAAATTTCATGTCAAGTTGTAGTGGAAAAGTGGATCCCACATACCTATTTCATGTAATTTAGTGTTTAGCAACATATTAGGGTTAAAACTCTACCATAAAATAATTTGTCTTATGAACCTTTTTTTAGGTTCAGTTTTAATGTCTTAAATTTACCTATCAATTTAATCAATTTGTGTCCACTGTTTGGCCATACTTCCTTCATGGAAGTTGTTTCTCTATGTCTTGTCTTTGTTTTCTCTTTTTGAATCATGTCATTTGGATTTCTAGAACTTAATTTGTGGTCAAATAACCATAACTGGTTCATTTCCTAATTCTGGGTCCTTAGCTAGGCAGATTTTAGAGTTACATTTTACCAATTTAATTGAACTAGTTACAGCCACTTTTAGGCTTAGTGTTCTTCATAGAATTTGTTTCCCTATGTATTATAGTCACTCATAATTTTGGATTGCAATTTTTCAAGTTTTGTATAATTACTTATAGCCAAATCACTGGCCTGGACTCATGTACCTTGTGCCAACAAGATTCCAGTTCAGGTCAGTGACTTTGACTCAACCTTTAGGGTTCTTACATTCATAATTTGAGGAAAGTGTCTAAAACAAAGTTGGAGCCCTATTTCTAACGTTTCCAGAACAATATGGCTCATCCCAATTGGAGTTTTCTAGTGGAAGATATGACTTGATGACTATTCTGGGGTCAAGTGGTCACTTAGGCAATATCCAGAATTTGCATACTGAATTGACCTAGCCAATTGACCTAGTTCCCTTGATTTCTGGGTTTTGATCAAAATACCAATATTGTAGATTGATGTCTTGTGGAAATTTTTCCATTGATTTCATTGCATTTGGATTTTTATAGACCAAGTTATGGCCTTTTTGCCAAAACTGTTCAGGTAAGCTATGTCTAGAAATTTTTTAGTAATATGGTTCTAAATAATTTTGTGACTTAAATTAGGCCAGCAATTTGGTTTGGTTAGAGATATTTCTAGGCTCTGTGTCCTTCATGAAAGTTGTAGTCCTGTGTCTAAGCTTTCCAATGGTATAAAATTCAGGTCATTTGGATCTGTCTAAAGGGAGTTATGGCCAAATGAATGTGTACTGTTGATTTGGTCATTTTTTTGGGTTCATTATATGGTCAGTCAGATTGGAACAGAAATTAGGTCAATTTGTGGATAGAATTTGGGCACGGTTTCTTCATGGGAAATGGAGCATTTTGGGTCTAGTTTCACCTCCAATTAGCCTCATACCAATTGGAGCAACACAAATTCAGTCATAGCTCAAAACATACACTAGATTAAAAAGTCCCAACCTGCCAAGATATGTACACTTCCAAATTTTATTTTCTCCTACTCCCAAACTACAAATTGGCATTCATGGCACTTCTAAACATCATCAACTCATCTCAACAAAGTCAAATTCCAGCAATTACACAAAATCTCCAATAGTTAGGTCAAAAACCTAACTCAAATTATCAATCACAAACATACACATGCAATCAAATTATAGTATATATAACTTCCTTAATCAACATCATTAATCATGATTATAGTCCAGAATTTACCAAACCCTTAAGGATACTACAGCTGCAGAAATGAGAGTTTCAAAGTTTCTTATCATTTGCTTTTAATTTCATGTTATACTCACTCATTTCAACCTCAATTCAAGATTTAACTAAGAAAGGAAGAGAAAACATGACTAACCTTTAATGACTACTTCTTAACCTTGTGAAAACTTCCTTATTTCTTCTTTCCTTAGCTGCCTATAGACTTCCCAAGGCGTGGGGACAAATTTTAATGAAGTGCACTTAGAGTTTTATGGTGAGAATATAAGGGATTTAAAGCTTGGAAGAAGAGAATCCATGGAGGAAGAAAGGGAGCATTGGTTCGGCCATGATGAGATGAAATGAAGAAGATGAAGTTGAGTGGGTGAGTTTTTGTTACCTTATGCCTATTTATACCCCACTACAATTTTATTTATTAATTATAATAATTAAAGTTTTAACATTTCTAATAATTCCCTTTATGTTCCTTTAATTACTTTACATATAGTTTCATGTTTTCATGAGATTTTCAAAATTTTAATGTTACTCATTTTTAATGGATATTTAGGTCAAAAGTCAACTCTATAGTCAAACTTTTTCGGTAATACCGACTAAATCCCTGATCCGATGGTTCCTTTAATTTTTATGCTGTCTATTTCATTTTTTATTTTCATATGTACCGATTAACTAAATTTTCTTGAATTTTTTATGATATTTTTAATATCATTTATACCTTAGTAAACCTTTAATTAAGTCCTGAAAATTATTTCCTAGGGTTCCTCCAGGTCTGGGGTCAGCAATTGACTTCTCAATTACTTCCCGGTACGATCACCCATCGCTGGAACCTCGACTCATTTAACTTAGTTGCATTTCATTTCCTTTATTTTCTCTTAATTTTTCTTGTATTTTCTTAACGTTTATTCCATCAATTTATGCCTACTCATTATAGTTTAAGTGTAGTTCCAGACATTCTGGCTATCTGAACAGACATTAATTGTCAGAACAGTAGAATATACGGACTATCTACAATGAGGGCATTACATCTAGTCAGTGTAAAGGTTGTTTATTTGATTATTGATTCTGCTTGTGTTGTGTGTGCATGAGAAAATTTGTTATTAATTTTGAGAAATTTGTTCAAAATTTGTACAAACTGTGATTGATTTTATTTATTGTTTTTTGGGTCTATTTATTTTCACTACTATTTCTTTAAGGACACAGATTTTATTGATTGCGTGGAAATGTTTCCATGAAAACTACAGAAGATCACATAGATTAATGTAAATTGAAATAATCGATTGACTAAACCAAATCAATATAGTATGAATATTTAGGGATCAATTTGTAAAACTATAAAGGTTTATTCATAAATAAATATAATATTTAGGGATCAATTTATAAAAATATAAAGTCTTGTTCATAAATAATTATAATATTTAAGGATCAATATATAAAAATATAAGGGGCTTATTCTTAAATATTTATAATATATAAGGATCAATTTGCGAAAATATAAAGGCTTATACATAAATAATTATAATATTTAAAGATCAATTTGTAAAAATATAAGGGTTTATTCATAAATAATTATAATATCTAAGGATCAATTTGTAAAAATATAATAGCTTATTCGTAACTAATTTTAACATCTAGAGATCAATTTGTAAAAATATAAGGGCTTATTCGCAAATAATTATAATATTTAGGGATTAATTGTAAAAATATAAGTGTTTATCTATAAATAATCATAATATTTAAGAATTAATTCGTAAAGATATATGGGCTTATTAGTAAATAATTATAATAATTAGGGATTAATTTATAAAAATATAAGGAATTATTCGTAAATAACTATAATATATAGTGATGAATTTGTAAAAATATAAGGGTTTATTTATAAATATTTGTAATATCTAGAGACAATTTGTAAAAATATATTAACTTATTTATAAATAATTATAATATTTAGGGATAAATTTCTAAATATATAAGGATTTATTTGTAAATAATTATAATACATGGGGCTAATAGGACTTATTCATAAATAATTATAATATTTAACAATATTTTGTAAATTATAATATTTAAGAATCAACTAGTAAAAATATAAGAATTGTTAATAAGCAATTATAATATTTAGGAATTAAGATGTAAAATTATAAGGATGAAGTGAAGAAAAATAGAGTTTAAATCTGAGGGTTAAATTGTATATTTTATTAAATTTTGGAGATTTAACTATTTCATATTAAAATATAATAAAGAATATTTTAATTATTTTCATTAAAATTAACATAAAATTAATAAAAATTACAATATTATGAACTAATTTGTAAAAATTATAATAATATTATTAATTTATAAATTTATTAAAACAAAAAATAATTAATATATAAATTTTAAAAATATAAAAACCAAACGGTATATTTTACTTCAATATGACAAACTAAACTATAATTTGCATACGCTTTATTTATTTATTTATAATTTTGTCGTTAAAACAAAGACGGTTGTTATTACAGAAGCCTCGACAGCCGACAAGGGAAGACTCGAAAGCGGAGCCGAGTAGCCGAAGAGACTTTTAGAACTTGGTCAACAAGCTTGTCTGCTTGTAGGGAATAAACCAAGGAGCTTTCGGTGTAAGCAATTTTAGATTAAAAAAATAATATTTTAAATATTTCCCCTAATCGTCAGCCTTTCGTCATGCCGCGTCATGTTCCTGCGTCACTGCTGGCGCTCTTTATCCCTTTTATTTGATTTTCTTTTATGTATTTTGTATTTTTCTTCTAGAAAGTCTGCATCTGGCAGTTTTCTTTGTCCATAGCCACACATTTGGATCAGTTAGAGCCGTTGATTAGGCGTACCATTATTGACATAATTTAGATTTTCTTTTAAAAAGTAATTCTTTTTCGTACATTAAAAAATTTATAAAAGATTAAATTTATGAGTCTTGTTTCATTGCATTGAGAAATATAAAAAAAAAATTAAAAAAAAATAGAAAGAAAGGTAATAAATAAAAATTGGAGAGCATGAAATTTTCTAGTTTGGAGGGTACAATGACTAAATTAAAATATAATCGGTTTGGTGAAATTAGTAATTAAGTATCTATATTTTAAAATTAAATAATTTATTATCTCACATTTTTTAAAAGCATTTTATTATTTTATTTTTTCTATCAATAAATTAGTTTTTTGTTTAATTTTCATTCAATTTATGGTTAGTTATAAAATAATAATTAAAATGTCATTAAGATGTCTTTAACATTATTTTTAATATAATATAATTAAATATCTGAAATTTTGTTTTATTAATAAAATAAGTTTTTGGTTAAATTTTTATTTTTAAATAGTTAATGTATTTTATATTTAAATAATTATATATTATATTTAAATTATAATATAAATATATATTATCACTAAAATATAATAAATATTTTTTTATTAAAACCTTCTGAATATATAATGTCTTAAATTAATATTATAACAAAAATTTTCAATCACATTATTTTTTTTCTTTAGATGCCAATGGCATTTATTAATTTGATGAATATAATAAAGATAAAATAATATATTTTTTTTTGTCAATACAGATAAAAAAAATAGATTATTAGGTAAATAAAAAATAGTTTACATGAAGACTTTTTTTTATTTTATTGACCAAATTAATTTTATCACAATATTAATTTAAAACATGATACATAAAGAAGATTTTAATAAAAAAAATTATGCTTATTATATTTTAGCCATACTATATGTTTATATTATATTTTAAATGGGCAAAATATATATTATGACATTTAAAGTTGGAGCCAATAGTCAATTTTGTCACAATGTTAATTTAAAACATGATACATAGATAAGATTCTAATAAAAAATTATATTTATTATATTTTAGTCATACTGTGTTTATATTATATTTTAAATAGCCCAAAGATCTATTTTCACACTTAAAGTTTGAGCTAATAATCACATAAGAACTTAAATATTTTTTAGAGTTCAAATAAGTTGTTTAAATTTTTTTAAAAATCAAATAAATTCTTCAAATTTTTAAAAATAAATCAAATAAATCCTTAACAGACAAATAAACCCTTCAAAGCTTACTTATAATTCATATCTTTTATTTCATGTTTAACCTTATCTCTTTGTGAATAATTTCGTTTAGCTATGTCTTTGGGCTTACATCATCTCCTCACCTCCACATTCAAAAGGCAAAAGCTTCTCTTTCTATATATTTGATCTCGCTAACCCCCCTAAATCACAAAATAAACAATCTCTACCGCATGTCCTTATTACCTACATCAATAATAGCTAATCCCCACTAATCGAAGATAGTGGCTTTACAATCTCTCGAATCTAAAGAACACGAATTCAAACACTAGAATGCAACAGATACCCATCAGAATGTTGCATATCAAATAGACCAGATTTATATTGGGGGCAAGTTATAGTCTTGTCTCGTTTGATCTATTTTTGAAAATTAATGCGTTTATTTGATTTATTTTTAAAATTTGAAGGATTGTTTGATCCTTTTTAAAATTTAAAGGACTTGTTCGATCACAAACAAGTTTAAAGACTTATATGACTATTAGCTTATACTTTAAAAGTCAAAATAGGCCACTTGCTTTTTAAATATGATATATAATTATTTAAATTTAAAACATATTAAGTACTTAAATATAAAGTTTAAATCGAAAGGCTATTTTATTAATAAAACAAAATTTTAGTGACTTAATTGTTTCACATTAAAATTAGTATTAAGGATATTTTGATATTTTTCTATAATTAATGATAAATTGAACGAAATTTGGATAGAATGACTAATTTGTTAACAAAATAAAATAAAAAAACTAAATTGTTTGATTTTGAAAATACAGATACTAAATCACTGTAGGGATCATATTATTATTTACTCTTAAGTACAATTTAAAAAAGGGAAAAAATATGCTTTTTCTTATACCAATATGATTTGTACCTTTTATAATTTCATACATTGAATAGAATGAAACTAGATATCACCCATTACAAAAGGTCACTGTCACACCTTACCCCTCTGTAAGGTATAACATGATCCCGTAGAATACCTAATGAACTACCGAACTTCACCTACCGATAACTCATTAAGTACCCTACAAGGGATTTTAAAACAATTTTCTTATTTTTGATAAGTGGTGAGCATTTTCTAATAGGCATTTAAAACATTTAGTTAAAATTAAAACTAGTTAATATTTTTGGTCCATTTTAGTTTTCCGCAAATTCTATAGAAATTTTGATAGAGTTTCCTCTGTATTTTGAGAAAACCGTTCTTCAAATACCTGTAAAAAGCACTTCTAAAAGTTTTTCTCAACCACTACTTCGGTTTCACAATCAAACTCAATCAATTTCTCAAAATTCACAAGTTCAATAGTTTTCAAAATACTGTCAATCAATATCATATATATTTCATTAAAAACAAAATAATTTATACACAACCTTACAAATTTATATCAAAAGAAACACAAACTAAACTTTATTACAAACTTCATACAAATTTGTGTACAAGCTGCTCAAGACCCATTTTTACATGTCCATACATTTATGTGCAATATATACATCAAAAGAAGTATTTACAGTTAGGGTATAAATTATACCCGAAGGCTTCAAGCTGATGACTTCACACACTTCAGCAGCTCAGTCTGCTGCTCCTCTAGTCTCTCAGATCTGCATGAATAAAAGCTATCGCTGAGTACTAGGACTCAGTGGTGCACAATATACTAAAATAATCTTTATGCAAAGCTTAAAGCACATTCATTCAAAAATTTGGCTAAACATGAAAATTAAATACAATCATGCATTGTGAGATTTTACATGTAAACCAAGTTCATTTCAAAGTATCAAAACACATTTCATAAAACCCACAGTTAGATCACGCCATTCGAAACAAATAGAATCTCAATAGCCGGAGGCTAAAGAGAAATCACATGAATCTCAATAGCCAGAGGCTAAAGAGAAATCATATCACAGGCTAGCTAGCTCAAATATATGGATATCTATTCACATCCTCTTCTACTGGCACACCTCAACACTTCTCTAGAGAAGGAATCAAAATTCGAAACTAATTACCCCCACTAGTCGTGCTAGTGAGGTGTTCAAATATATGGTCATGACACTGTGATTTCAAAACTTATCTTAACAATTTGCTAAACATTGTCATTTCAAATATACACAATAACTTTCACAGTTTAAATCAAACATCATAAAAATGCTATAATCCAATATTTCACATTATTCAAAACATTATGCAAAAGATGATTATAAAAGTATATGTTGTGCACAAACCTCAAACGAGTCGCCTGTTGGCCTTGACTCGACTCCTGGTTCTGTCGATTTTTTCCACTGAAACACGAAATTTTCCAATGTTTCAGTACTAAAACTTAAAATAAATCCAAAATAAACTTAACTTCACATTTAGCTAGCTCTAACGTGTTAAATTCGACGTTCTCAAAATTTTGTGTTTCGGGTTACTATTCACTGCACTATTCAAGTCAAATTATTGACTTTCTAAGGCTTAATAGGTATGGGAACTCCAACTTCACCCACATACCACATTTTGGTCACCAAACTTGTTGGTTTTGGTCATTTGTTTAAAGCTAGGTCATTTTGGCAAAATTGCCAATTTTCGGTTTTGGTTCTCCGAAGTTGCACTGTTTCATTGGTCGGTCTACTGTTGGAATTTGACAAAACTTCCTTCATAGAAAATGTTCCTTATTGTCTTAAGTGTATTCTCATTTTTGGATCACCTCAATCGGAGTTTTGTAGCTCAAGTTATGGCCAAAATAAGTTTACTGTTCACGTGCACTGTTCATACTGCATTTTTGGGTTCTGGCAGATTTTGGTCCAACTTTGGTCAGTAATTTGATTAAGTTAAGTTCATAATTTGGTCTAACTTTCTTCATATGAAATGTTCTACTATGTCTTAGGTTTCCATCGGTTCAAGAATCGCCTAAATCCGAGTTTTCTAGAGGGAGTTATAGCCATCCAAACATTGCTGCTCAAATGGAAATTCTGGAAATCTCAAGACAAGAAATTTCACTTTGCTCAATGATTTGATTAGGTTAATGACATAATTTGGATTGGTGTCCTTCATGAAAGTTTTAGATCTATATCTTATCTAATTACGGTTAAAATTTCAGATCAATTTGATCTACCTAGCTCGAGTTATGACCAAATGAACAGTTAAATTTGGTCAGTTTGGTGCAGGGGCAGCCTGCTATCAATTCACTTTGGTCAATTGTTTCACCAAGTTTTGGTCAGTTTTTGGCCATGGTTCCTTAATGAAAATTGTGCTCTTTTATGTCTATTTTCATCTCCAATTGGTGGCATATCAATTAGACTTGTAAAATTTGAGTTTTGGTCCTTCAAAGTGGGTTTGGTCATGTCACAAAGAAGCATGACCATTGACCTACGAATTTGGTTTAATTTCCTACCATTCCCACACAACTTATTTGGTCATAATTGACCATTATTTCATTTCACAATAGGTTAAACATGCTATTTATGCATTTTTCCAAATTTTGGTTCATAAACCCTAGCATTAAAACCCTAATCTCACTAACTCTTGCATTTAACTACTTCTAATGATTTTAATGTTAATCATTTAACTAAGTAAGGTTTCTAAACTCATTCAATTGCATCATATTCATGCAAACCATACTCCTCTCAAGCTGCCCGAAATTTCAGTTTGGTCCTTCTCCCATGTTTGTTTCATTTAATCAAGTTCTAAGCTCACTTTCAACCACTAATTATGCATTTAAAATGGAAAGTAAGGAGTTTAATATACTAACCTTGCTTGGAGGATTTTTAGGCTCCCCTTTCTTCAAGTCTTTCTTCTTTTTTTTACTCTCTAATGCTCTCTCAACATGTAAGGAGAAATTTTTGTGTGGAGACTTTGTGAATTTATAGGTTAAGGTAGGGAAATTCAAGCTTTTATTCCCTTAACAATGGTGGAATATGGTGAAGGAGTGGGAAGAGAGGAATGGGACGGCAAAAGGGAAGAAAGAAGACCAAAATTGATTTTTTTCATTTCTTTTCTTTATTTATTTTAGTGTATGGAAGACCACAAAAAGTCTAATTAATAAAATAAATAAATTAAGCCTTTATGACATCATGCATGATGTCATCCCTTTGACTTTTCCATCTTCTTCTTTTTTTTTTCTATTTATTTTTCTATTAGTTCTTTAATTTAATTCTCGATCCCAAAGTTTTCTTTTCTCTGATTTTATTTGTGATTAGGTCGAGTCACTCTCGGGATCAATTGACCAAATTGCCCTCGCGGTTCATCCCGGTTGTAAATAATCCAATATTTCTTCCGCTCGACCTAATTATTTGACCGGCTTAACAGCTTCTTTTCGTGATTTTCTTTTCCATTGTGTTCATAAGGGTCCTAAGGACCGCAACGTCACTTTTTACGGTTCAAATTTGAGTTTAAAACGACTTCAGCTGCGTTCAGGAGGTCACTCATCGCTTTGACTCTCGCTGCTTAACCTCTTATGTTCTGTTTTTCTTATTTATAGTTAACTAATTAAACATTACTAATTATTTATGTTTATGGCTTCTCAAGTTGTCTTAGGTGTGGCCCTAATCCCATTAATTGTCCGGACCGACACTGGTCACCGGAACAGTGAAATCTACCAGGCTATGCAACGGGGGTGTTACAATTCTCTCCCCCTTAAAATAAATTTCGTCTCGAAATTTTTACCTGGTATTAATCTCTGAACAGCTGTGGATGTTGTCTCCTCATGTCCTCCTCTCGTTCCCAAGTAGCTTCTTGGCCTGAATGATGGTTCCACAGCACTTTTACCAACGGTATCTGCTTATTCCGTAGCTGCTTCACCTCATAAGCCAGAATCTTTATGGGTTCTTCTTCATATGTGAGGTCTGGATTGACTTCTATTTCTTCTACTGGTAGTACATGAGATGGGTCTGATCGATACCTCCTCAACATAGATACATGGAAGACATTATGTATCTTCTCCAACTCTGGAGGTAGTGCTAACCGATATGCCAAAGGACCCACTCTTTCCAGAACCTTATATAGCCCGATAAAACGAGAACTTAGTTTCCCCTTCCTGCCGAATCTCATAATCCTCTTCCAAGGAGAAACTTTGAGGAAAACTTTCTCACCCACTGCATACTGAATATCTCTTCTCTTCAGATCAATGTAGGACTTTTGACGGTCTGATGCAGTCTTAAGTCGACCTATGATCACCCTGATCTTCTCCTCAGTCTGCTGAACAATTTCGGGTCCAATCATCTTTCTTTCACCCACGTCATCCCAACACAACGGGGTTCTACATTTTCTGCCATACAAAGCTTCATATGGAGGCATCACAATGCTTGATTGGTAGCTGTTGTTGTAAGCAAACTCAATCAAAGGCAAGTGTGTATCCCAACTGCCCTCAAACTCAATTACACAAGCCCGTAGCATGTCCTCCAAGATTTGAATTACCCTCTCAGACTGGCCATCTGTCTGTGGATGGAATGCAGTACTGAAGTTCAATCTAGTTCCTAGGGCTCTCTGAAGACTACCCCAGAATTTAGAAGTGAACCTAGGATCTCTGTCTGACATAATGGATACTGGCACTCCATGCAGTCTCACAATCTCATCGATGTATAACTTGGCCAATCTTTCTAAACTGTAGTCCATCCGAACTGACAGAAAATGAGCAGATTTAGTCAGTCTGTCAACAATGACCCAAACTGTATCATGACTCTTCTGTGTCCGCGGAAGTCCCATTACAAAATCCATTGTTATTCTTTCCCATTTCCATTCCGGCACTAGTAGTGGATGTAACAACCCAGTGGGTACTTGATGCTCTGCCTTCACTTGCTGACAAGTTAGGCATTTGGACACAAACTCTGCCACATCTCTCTTCATACCCATCCACCAGTAATGCTCCTTTAGCCCTCTATACATTTTTGTACCACCAGGGTGCATGGCAAAAGGAGACTCGTGTGCTTCCTTCAAAATGATCTGCCTCAAATCAACATCATTAGGAACACACATTCTGCCTTGGTGTAGCAGTAAACCATCATCTCTGATTGAGAACTCTGGTTTCTTGCCCTGCCGGACTTCTTCCAACGACTTCGATACCTTTCATCATTACGAGCACCATTCGACCGATCAATCAACACTGACTGTACATGCCATGCAACTGCTGCCTGCCCATCATCACTAATCTCTAAGCTAGCATGCAATGATCTCAACTCATGTACCAAAGACAAAGGAGTAACTTGTAGACTTGCCATAGTCTTGCGACTTAGGGCGTCAGCCACAACATTAGCTTTCCCTGGCTGATAGTCTATCAGACAATCATAGTCTTTTATCAACTCTAACCATCTCCTCTGTCTCAAATTCAACTCTTTCTGGGTGCCTAAATACTTCAAACTCTTATGATCTGTGTAAATGTAACACTTTTCCCCATACAAATAATGTCTCCAGATCTTAAGAGCAAACACAATAGCTGCAAGCTCCAAGTCATGTGTCGGATAATTCCTCTCATGCGGTTTTAGCTGGCGTGATGCATAGGCAATGACATTTCGATCTTGCATCAACACACAGCCTAACCCATTGTGAGAAGCATCACTGTAAACTGTATATTCTTTATCCGGTGTAGGTAAAGTCAGGACTGGAGCTTCAGTCAAACATTTCTTCAATTCATCAAAGCTTTGCTGGCATTTATCCACCCACTGAAATTTTACATCTTTTCTAAGTAGCTTGGTCAATGGAGATGCCAACATGGAGAATCCCTTCACAAATCGACGGTAGTATCCAGCTAAACCTAGAAAACTGCGAATCTCTGTGACATTTCTGGGTGGCCTCCAATTAAGGACAGCTTCAATCTTACTTGGATCTACCTTAATGCCCTCTTCTGATACTACATGCCCTAAGAAAGATATTTCTTTCAGCCAAAATTCACACTTCGACAATTTGGCATATAGCTGTTTCTCCTTCAAAGTCTGCAGTACAATCCGCAGATGTCTATCATGCTCTTCTGCATTCCTCGAATAGACCAATATATCATCTATGAATACCACAACAAACTGGTCGAGGTATGGTCTGAAAATAGTGTTCATCAGATCCATAAAAGCAGCCGGAGCATTAGTTAACCCGAATGGTATGACCAAGAACTCATAATGGCCATAGCGGGTTACAAGGCGCTTTAGAAATACTCGCTCTTGTACTTTCGGTGATAATAACTCGATCTCGGTCAATTTTGGAGAACAGTTTGCACCCCTCAACCGATCAAACAAGTCATCAATGCGGGCAATGGATATCTATTCTTTATTGTCACCTTATTCAAGCCGATAATCAATACACAAGCGGAGAGTGCCATCTTTCTTCTTTACAAACAACACCGGGCGCTCCCTAAGGTGACACACTAGGCGGATAAAGCACTTGTCAAGCAATTATTGCAATCGCACTTTCAACTCTTTCAATTCTGCGGTGCCATTCTATATGGCGTTATGGAGATTGGATCCACACTGAGCATAACATCAATTTCAAATCGCACCTCTCTTTTCTCGGAGGTAATCACGGCAATTCATCGAAACACATCAGGAAAATCACATCTGATAGGGATGTCCCTTAGTCTTTGGACTCCCCACTTGGGTGTCTATCATATGTGCCAAGTATGCTTCACACCCCTTTACGATCATCTTTACGGCTAGTGCGGCCAAATGATGTTTGATGGCGATAAATGTCTCTCCGTGTATGACCACATCACCGCATGCAGAGGAGACCAAAAGTGATCTTGATCTCTGATCAATCATAGCATGATGCCTTGCTAACCAATCCATGCCTAAGATAATATCATACTCTCTGAAGGGCATCTCAATCAAGTCTGACAGGAAAACATGTCCTTGGATCACCAAAGGACAGTCTCTATAAATTCTGTTGACCCGGACCTCTTGTCCTAACGGACTAGTTACTAGCACTTCAAAACCCATTTGCACACATGGAACAGCAAGTGAACTGACTATGCTAGCACTAACATATGAATGAGTTGAACCCGGATCAAACAATACAAATACATCTTGACCAGAGATAGAGAATGTACCAGCTACCACATCAGAAGTCTCAGCCTCTTCTCGCTGTTTCATTGCGTAGATTCTGGTTGAAGCACTTCCTTGTGCTGATTGACCAACTGTACCCTGACTGCTTGAAGTAGTGCCTCTACCTCTGCCTCTTCCTCTGCCAAATGACTGTGAACCTCTGGGAGCAGGACTCTGAATAGATCCTTCAGCAGTAGTAGGAGCTGGACCATATCTCGGAGCACTAGTACAGTCTTTAGCTATATGGCCCTTGCCTCCACAGTTAAAACAGGCTCCAGTGGCCCAATAACATTCCCCCCCATGAATCTTGCCACAAGTCTCACAGGGGCGGGCAGAATGTGAACCCCTGCTCGACTGCTGACCAGACCTAGGGGGTCTCTGTCCAGTGAATCGGCCCCTACCAAATCTTCCACCTCGACCCCTGCTGGGTCCACTAAACTTCTTTTTCTTTCCAGAGGTAGTACCATAACTCTGTTCAACTGATTTTTCCCCCTTGTCTTTTTCTGATTTCTCAGCTTTTTCCTTCACTGGGGTTGCTTCTGCTTCAACTCTTTCCAGTTCAAGTGCTTAGGACATAAGTTCTGAGAAGTTGCTGTGTCGAAATCCCACAACTTGCATCCTTATGCTGGGCTTCAAACCCGTCTCAAATCTCTTGCATCTTGCCTTACTGGTAGTAAGGAGACTCTCAGCATAATGACTCAGGCGGGAGAACTCCCTCTCATACTCTGCCACTGATCGGTTTCCTTGTTTTAAGCTCAAAAATTCTTGCAGTTTCTGATCAACATATGCATCTGAGATGTATTTCTGTCTAAACTCCCTGATGAAGTCATCCCAGGTCAGCACTGGTGGTTCAGCCAAGCTGTGGGGGATGGTCTTCCACCAGTCATACGCATCCCCTTGCAGTAGCGACACAGAGTATTCAAATTTCAGTTCATCTTGGCAGTGCAGCTTCTTAAATACTCAGTCCATTCTTTCAAGCCATTGCTCTGCCTCCAAAGGGTCCACTGTACCCTTAAATTCTGCAGCCCCATACTTCAATAATTTATCATATTGTCTGGCTGGAGGCAGTGGTTGTGCCACAGGTGGTTGGGGTGGAGCTTGAGCAGGCATACCTGACCATTTCTTTGAAACATCGCGACCATCTGTGTCAGCTGTCTGAGGCTGCGGCATTTGTGGGGCTGGTGCTGCTGACCCACTGACATTAGGTAAAGCTGGGGCTTCCCCTTGTGCCTTAGCTTCAACAGACTGCTCAACTGAGCGATCCCCTTCTTCCATTTCAATCTGAAGTTAGGGTATCTCCTGAACAAGTAACACATGGAGATTTCCCTCCGTTAGTTCATATTCATGATGTAATGCACTGTATGTAACAATTATGGACATTGAGCAGTTGTACTTAACAAGAAAGACACAAATTTATATGTTAAAACATACTTCAAAAATTTGCTCTGATACCACTAAAACATGTCACACCTTACCCCTCTGTAAGGTATAACATGATCCCGTAGAATACCTAATAAATAAATTTGTTGAGCCTAGATTCACCAAGATACCACATTTTGCATTTTATTTTTGTTGGCATTGATTGCCAAACTCAATTCCTAGCCTCCTAGGTTTTATTTCAATTTTTTAGAATTTGAGGTCCAAGTTTACTCTTCCATTAGAACTTGCTACAGTAGAATTTTGATAAAAATTTCTTCATAAAAGTTGTTCCTTTATGTGTTTTCTTTAATTTCCTTTTTGAATCACTCCATTTGGAGTTTTGAAGCTCAAGTTATAGTCAATTTACCATAACTGGCCGGATTGGTCCTTACCCAGATTTTCTGGGCAAATTTGGTTCTGCCAGATTTAGTGTCCTAAGGTGGACTAGAAATTTGAATTGGTTAAGTTCAGAATTTGAGTTTGTGTTCTTCATGAAAGTTGTTCTAAATTGTCTAAGCTTTCTATTGATATAAAATTGAGGTCATTTGAATATTTCTACACTGAGTTATGGCCAAATGAACAAATACTGTTCATTTGGTCAATTTCTAGGGCAGTATTTATGTTACCCAGATAAGGTTAATTTTTAGGCCATTCTATTGTGGTTTTCTAGGCATGATTTCTTCATCAAAGTTATGCCATTATGTGTCTAGTTTCATGTCCAATTAGCCTTGTTCCAATTGAACCTACACCTCTCAAGTTACAGCTGCCCAAACTTGCTAGACTCACATCCAGCCCTGCAAGGCATCATATCCAACCTCAAATCCAAAGCCACAATTCACTTCAATTCCTCATCAAACATAGCCAAATGGTCACTAATTGACCATTAGGACTACCATTTACAAAAACATGAGCAAAACCCTAAGTTTGCTCTAAACCTTAACTCCAAAATTCCAATTTACTCAAACATCATGCTATCAAATGTTCTAATCATCAATTTCATGTTCAATTGCATCAATTCACAACTATAATTCGCTTGAATCATTGAAACTCTAAAGTACCCTAGGCTACCAAAATTGAGGTTTTTTCATACCTACGTAATTTGTTTTCTTTCTTCCAAAACTAACACACAATTCATAATCTACACAAGATAAACTCATGGATTTATGGAAGAAGTAGCACTAACCTTGAATTAGCCAATTCCCAAGGCTTGAAAACTCCACTTTTTCTTTTCCTTTTTGTTGTCCAAGTCTTGCTCTAGTGGTAGGGACAAATTTTTGTGAAGCTAGGAAGGGGTTTTGAGGTGGTTTGGTTGGTGGAAATCAAGCTCACTCAAAGCTTTAATGGAGGTCTCTCTCTCTCTCTTTCTTTCTCTCTTCTCTTGGTTCTGCTGAATGAAAGAGATGGCTACTGGAATTGTTTCATTTTTATTTCATTTTTATTTCATTTTTATCTTATTTTTATCCCTTTTAATTTGCTTGTCAAATGGCGATTGGGTGGAGCTTTTTAAATGATATCATGTGATGTCAAAATTCCAATTTTCTTCATTTTTCTTTTCTTTTCTTTTCTACTCATTTTCAATTAAATTTTTAGCAATATTTATTCATATTTTATGTCATAATAATTATTTACTTAACTAGACAAGTTGGCCAAAAATCATCTTTGAAGACGAAATGACCAAAATGCCCTCCGTTTGGCTTATTGAGCCAAAATCGTCTGTACCATTCTAAAAATTTTTCTAAGCATTTTCTTGGCATTCTAATGCCATAAAAACCTCAATGACTCTTCTCTGGAGTCCCAAAAATTATTTCACGAATTTTTCCTTGGGTTTAGGGCTACTAGCTGTGAAGACAGCAACTTCCCATTAGGGTCACCCATCACAGGGGCACCGGCTCATTTAATTTTGTTGTATTTCATTTCTAAAATTTTTTCTAAACTTTTCTTATCATTATTTTAATTATTTATGACTCCTCACTCTATTCTAAATATAGTTCCAGACATTTTAGCTGTCCGGTCAGACATTGGTCACCGGAACAATTGAACGTACAGAACTACCTAAAGTGAGGGCGTTACGATTCTTCCCCTCTAACAAAAATTTCGTCCTCGAAATTTACCGGATTTAGGTATCTGAGATAATTCCTTTACCTTTCTATTGCTCTCTCTGTCTACTCCTTTTATATATATGGTATTATTTAGTCTTTTCGAATCTATCATTATACACTTAGGCATATCATAAAGGAATGATACTTTACCTCAAATTCACATTTGGGGCATCTTGCTCCTCTCTGGCTTGGGTGACATTTGCAAGTGGTGTTACTGTTGCACCCGGTCCTCCCACGACCTCTGTCTGGGTCCTTGTTAAATTCCTCTTAGGACAATCTTTTAGACGATGGCCCATGGCCCCACATCTATAACAAGCTCCAGTCGATCCCTTACATTCACTTTTATGCCAATTGTTATAATGGCCATATTTTCTTGCTAGTCTTGGTTCACTCACCACTAGTATCTCTGATTGACCTCTTCTGGGTATAGGCCTGGGTCTAGGTCTCCTACTTTGATCAGATGTCTGAATTAACTATTCTCTCGACCTCTTATTACTAGACTGTGCAAATTTCCTTTTTTGTTGATCACCACTCCTCTTCTATTCCTCTTTATGAACACAGCTAATATATTTCTTTCTGAACTCTATTAGAAAGAATTCGCAAGTTACGTCGGCTGGTAGCACTACCTTGGTTATGACATCCCACCACCTATATGCAGCTTCTTGTAGCAATGAAACTGCACACTCCAAACTCTATTCTGGTGTGCAATGGAGATGCTGCAGGACTCTTTTAGTCCTTTCTAACCAATACTCAACCACTGAAGAACCATCTTCCTTTCTACCATTAAAATTTACAGCTCCATACTTCCTAATTTTTCCTAAAGGTGATTTCCACTGAGGCAATGGTGGAATAACCCCAGTCATCTGTCAAATGAATTCAATCATCAGCTAAAACAAGGCCTGTTGGGGTTGTACAGGCACCTCTTTGCACTGGTGGAGCAGGATTTCCCTGATTTCCTACATCACTCCCAGTTGGGATACGGCTTACTACTTCTTCCTCTACTGCCCTCTTCGATTCTAAGTCCATACCTTAACCTAAAATAACCAAAGAAAATAGATCTGTATTAGTGTCACCTCAACTCTTATGAATGCAATGCATGTTATGCACACTATCTCTTTCTATCTATCTATGCCTAGGAACGCCTAAACCGTGCTCTAATACCACTAAATGTGACACCCCTTACTCATCTACAGTGTAGCCAAGCAAGACATGTCACACTCGGTGCTGGAGCACCCTATCTTATCTTACTTTATTCTTTTAATAATTTGTTCTCGTTATATTTTAATATTAATTACTTTTTTAAGGAGAAACCAGTGGATTTTTCCCTATTTTATTATCAGTTGGCGTATTTTACTATTCACCTGCTTTAAAAATTCCATAATACTTTGAAATAAAAATCTTATCCATACTAATCATAATCATCTGATCAGTTCAAATATTCTCTATTCAATTCAATTTCAAATTTATTTCCATACATTATCATTCATGCTCCATTCATATTATCAAAATTCTCATATTTCCATTAATTTATATAATTTGCAAACTAATTGAATAAATTCACAATTTACATGATATACAAATTAATTATATATGAACTAATCAATTTATTAATTTACATCACATAAATATTAATTACAATTTTTTAGTTTACATTACAACATAAGAAATATTTATAATATACAAAATACATGACATGACTTATATGGGCTCTATCTACATGCATTGCTGAGGAGGTGATAACCTTGAACACTCTGCAGATCAGAACTCCAAAATCTCAATCTAATATCCGCTGGGCTTTATCTTCAGTACCTGTGTGAGGAAACAAATCCATCGCGCTAAGCATTGCTGCTTAGTGGTGTAATAATATAATAAGAAAATAATATATACAAATAAAAAAGACTGAAGTATAATTCTAAAGTATAATTTAGATTCTCGGGTATCAATTAAATTTGGTATGATATTTCTAATATCAACTATCTTATATTCTATTTTGTCCCTCTTTAGAAGTGCTGAGTTTATACAATAATAATATTCGATATACAGATTAATTTTAGGAGTATTGTATTTTCGGTTCCTACAATTCTGAAAATTTCACTTGTACTACTTGATTCAGTTATGCTTCCATTGCCAATCTTTTTCCTTATTTCATTCAATACTAATGTTCTTAAATAATTTCAATAATTTACACTGCCCAGGTAACCTATGACAGGCTGACTAAACTGGATAACGGGTCATTGGCACTAGACACCGCAGTACCTCGGCCTGTCATACCATGGGACGCAGAACGTCAACCACGTATGCAGTCAGTATGGCTAAAAAGCAATGATAATATATAATCGAGCATAAAAGCCATGAGTACGGGCATAAAGCCATGAGTACGGGCATAAAGCCATGAGTGCGAGCATAAAGCCATGAATACAGGCATAAAGGCTTACGCAGTACTGTTAAAACAATACCCTATTGGCATGCCAATCTATCCAATCTGACACACGTGTCTAGGCAATACATGGGCATATAAGTACCATTAAGTGTTAATATGTCTTGTTTTATTATTTTATTATTTCAAGATAAATTCCAATTATAACTTATAACATTTCAATTCTATTCGTAACAGAAATATAATTTTTTAGAATATAATTTTACATAAATTATGCATTTATCATAATTTATATATTCATTTATTATATCATTTGTATTGATCATAATTCACAACAATGGTTCTCATGTACTATTGCACTCAAAACATTCTTTTTATTTCTCATATGTCATTAATTATGTAAGGTATTAATTTTTAGTTACAAAAGAGGCATAAGCCGTAGTGATAATTTTGCCTCATTTTCACATTTAACTATCCATATATATATAATTCACATTTTATATTCCCAGTTGTATTATGAATATATTATGAGGTCCAGAACTAAAAATTAAATTTTTTCTAACAATGTAGTTGAGAAACTTATTTATGTATTAATTTTAATTTCTCTTTTTCCTCATGGTGAGAACAAGTATTCATAATTCACCTTAATTCCTCTCATGTACCACTTATTGGGTAGGATATTATTATTGTTCTAATTATAATGAAACATAATTTCTCATGTTGACTTCATCTCATTTATACATTTGACGATTCACTTATGCTAATTACAATTTCATATTTCCAATTGTATTACTAATGTATCATGAATTTTATTTGTAATGGGCATGTAAGCCCTAACTATCTATTCCTCATGATTTAGGTGAATTATCATTCACATTTCTAGTAGTCCATGAATATTTCATGGATTTCAAATTCAGCTAAATTTTTCTTAAATCCTAGAGTCACTCAAATACACCATTTACAATTTACCTACCACATCCTATATTAATAACTACAATGGTTCTTATAGTTTGAATTTCTACTTCACATAATTTAGTGGTTACTATTCATTTAACCATTTCCATTCAAAGGTTGAATTTTTTTTTTTATAATAAATTTGTTGAGCCTAGATTCACTAAGACACCATATTTTGCATTTTATTTTTGTTGGCATTGATTGCCAAACTCAATTCCTAGCCTCCTAAGTTTTATTTCAATTTTTCAGAATTTGAGGTCCAAGTTTATTCTTCCAATGGACCTTGCTACAGTAGAATTTTGACAAAACTTTCTTCATGAAAGTTGTTCCTTTATGTGTCTTCTTTAATTTCCTTTTTGAATCACTCCATTTGGAGTTTGTTAGCTCAAGTTATGGTCAATTTACCATAACTGGCCGGATTGGTCCTTACCCAGATTTTCTGGGCAAATTTGGTTCTGCCAAATTTGGTGTCATAACTTGGATTAGCAATTTGAATTGGTTAAGTTCCGAATTTGAGTTTATGTTCTTCACGAAAGTTGTTCTAAATTGTCTAAGCTTTCTATTGATATAAAATTCAGGTCATTTGATTATTTCTACACTGAGTTATGGCCAAATGAACAAACACTATTCATTTCATTAATTTCTAGGGCAATATGTATGTTACCCGGATTAGATCAATTTTTAGGCCATTCTATTGTGGTTTTCAAGGCATGGTTTCTCATCAAAGTTGTGCCATTATGTGTCTAGTTTCATGTCCAATTAGCCTTGCACTAATTGAACCTACACCTCTCAAGTTACAGCTGGACTCACATCCAGCCCTGCAGGTCCTATGAGGGAGATGAGTGCGGGCAAAAAGCCATAAGTGCGGGCATAAAGCCATGAGTACAGGCATAAAGCCATGAATACATGCATAAAACCTTACGCAGTACTGCTAAAACAATACCCTATTGGCATGCCAATCTATCCAATCTGACACACGTGTCTAGGCAATATATGAGCACATAAGTACCATTAAATGTTAATATGTCTTGTTTTATTATTTTATTATTTCACGATAAATTCCAATTATAATTTATAATATTTTAATTCTATTCGTAATAGAAATATAAATTTTTAGAATATAATTTTACATAAATTATGCATTTATCATAATTTATACATTCATTTATTATATCATTTGTGTTGATCATAATTCACAACAATGGTTCTCATGTACCATTGTACTCAAAACATTCTTTTTGTTTCTCATATGTCATTAATTATGTAAGGTATTAATTTCTAGTTACAAAAGAGGCATAAGCCCTAGTGATAATTTTGCCTCATTTTCACATTTAACAGTCCATATATATATAATTCACATTTTATATTCCCAGTTGTATTATGAATATATTATGAGTTCCAGAACTGAAAATTAAATTTTCCCTAGCACTGTAGTTGAGATATAAACTTATTTATGTATTAATTTTAATTTCTCCTTTTTCTCATGGTGAGAACAAGTATTCATGATTCACCTTAATTCCTCTCATGTACCACTTATTGGGTAGGATATTATTATTGTTCTAATTACAATGAAACATAATTTCTCATGTTGACTTCATCTCATTTATACATTTGACAATTCACTTATGCTAATTACAATTTCATATTTCCAATTGTATTACTAATGTATCATGAATTTTATTTGTAATGGGCATGTAAGCCCTAACTATCTATTCCTCATGATTTAGGTAAATTATCATTCATATTTCAAGTAGTCCATGAATATTTCATGGATTTCAAATTTAGCTAAATTTTTCTTAAATCCTAGTGTCACTCAAATTCACCATTCACAATTTACCTACCATATCCTATATTAATTACTACAATGGTTCTTATAGTTTGATTTTATACTTCACATAATTTAGTGGTTATTATTCAATTGACCATTTCTATTCAAAGGTTGACTTTTTGATTTATAATAAATTTGTTGAGCCTAGATTTGCCAAGATACCACAGTTTGCATTTTATTTTTGTTGGCATTGATTGCCAAACTCAATTCCTAGCCTCCTAGTATTATTTCAATTTTTCAGAATTTGAGGTCCAAGTTTGCTCTTTCATTGGACCTTGCTATAGTAGAATTTTGGCAAAACTTTCTTCATAAAAGTTGTTCCTTTATGTGTTTTCTTTAATTTTCTTTTTGAATCACTCCATTTGGAGTTTTGTAGCTCAAGTTATGGCCAATTTACCATAACTGGCCGGATTGATCCTTACCCAGATTTTCTGGGCAAATTTGGTTCTGTCATATTTGGTGTCCTAACTTGGACTAGTAATTTGAATTGGTTAAGTTCATAATTTGAGTTTGTGTTTTATATAAAAGTTATTCTAAATTGTCTAAGCTTTCTATTGATATAAAAGTCAGGTTATTTGAATATTTCTACTGAGTTATGACCAAATGAACAAACACTGTTTATTTAGTCAATGGGCATTATGTATGTTACCCGAATTAGGTCAATTTTTAGGCCATTCTATTGTGGTTTTCTGGGCATAGTTTCTTCATCAAAGATGTGCCATTATGTATCTAGTTTCATGTCCAATTATCCTTGCACCAATTGAACCTACACCTCTCAAGTTACAGCTACCCAAACTTGCTGGACTCACATCCATCTCTGCAGGTCCTATGAGGCAGCATATCCAACCTCAAATCCAAAGCCACAATTCACTTCAAATCCTCATCAATCACAGCCAAATGGTCACTAATTGACCATTAGGACTTCCATTCACTAACACATGAGAAAAACCCTAAGTTTGCTCTAAACCCTAACTCCAAAATTCTAATTTACTCAAACATCATGCTATCAAATGTTCTAATCATCAATTTCATGTTAAATTGCATCAATTCACAACTATAACTCACTTGAATCATTGAAACTCTAAAGTACCCTAGGCTGTAAAAATTTAGGGTTTTTCATACCTACATAATTTGTTTTCTTTCTTCCAAAACTAACACTCAATTCATAATCTACACAAGATAATCTCATGGATTTATGGAAGAAGTAGCACTAACCTTGACTTAGCTAATTCCCAAGGCTTGAAAACTCTACTTTTTCTTTTCCTTTTTGCTGTCCAAGTCTTGCTCTAGTAGTAGGGACAAATTTTTGTGAAGCTAGGAAGGGGTTTTGAGGTGGTTTGGTGGGTGGAAATCAAGCTCACTCAAAGCTTTAATGTAGGTCTCTCTTTCTCTCTTTCTTTCTCTCTTCTCTTAGTTCGGCT